>NC_083585.1:11147421-11493254 GCF_027579695.1 Neoarius graeffei
TATCATTTCCTTTTATTACGATTAATTCCTATCATTATTACTATCATTTCCGATAGTAATAATGCGGAAATGAAATATGCGCATGCGTGAAAATGTACTTCCTTTTCCCGGTTGTCATGGCATCACCAAGCGCCGGGAAAACAACGTGGATGAAGACACCAGTGTTGCCAGATACTGCTGATGTTTTCCAGCCCAAAATATGTTCAAATCCGCCAAAATGCACTTAAAACCGCCCAATCTGGCAACACTGGAAGACACGCAGTTCTGTTGTTGTTGATATTCGCCATTTTGGAAGCGCAAAATACCAGGATGCAAATTATGCAATGCCCGTATGTAATCAAGTCTCCTCACGCGTAGCGAGTCTACCCCTGTAGCGTTCAGACGGCCTATTTTATGTCGGTGCTGCCCCGCAAACTAGCATTTACTCCGGAGTAAATTTCTTAAACCACCTCCCGAGCAGGGTTAGATTTGCACCGGTTTAAGCAGCTTTCAGGGGCTACACCGGTATAACTTTGTACCGTGTGAACGCTCTACCGGGACAGCCCCGGTGCTACACCGGAGTAAAGGTTGCCGTGTGAACACCCCTTAAAACACTGCTTCTCTGATACTTCTCCCAGTACATTTTAATGCCCTTCAAGGTTCTAGACTAACTTTTTCAACTAGTTGCCCTGGTGCTCCTTACTGAAATTTTTAGGAGCACCAACACAAAATTTAGGTGCACCACGTTTTCATGCTATATATAGCCTATGGTATCTGCTATCATGGTCACTTTTTTTTTTTGTTACTCTCAATTCTCTTGAGAATGCCACCTACCAAACACATCACACACTTACTTGATTGGTCCTCCTGTTTTTCTCATTTGCATGGATTTGAGAATTCCCAAATTCAATTTCACAATTTTGCTTCAGCAAATTCGCTCCTATTGGTCTGGCTGGTGTGATGCCATATCCAGCAGTGGCTTGACAACTCACTGAAAACAATCTGGCAGAGATATTGACAGTATAAATAATTTATTCAGTTGATGGGCAGAAGTAATAAGTAAACTGTTCGATATGTAATGTCTATGTTGTTTTTGTGTATGATAAAACACAACATTTTAATAATAAGAAATGAGATACCGAATTGCTGAACTTAAATACAGTACAGCACAGAATCGGCCCTGCTCAAAGTCACCAGTGACCTATTCCTCTCTTCAGACTCTGACTACCTCAGCATTCTCATCCTCCTCGACCTCACTGCAGCTTTTGACACCATCAACCACACCATTCTTCTTTCCCGTCTGGAATCCCATGTTAACATCACTGGCACTGCCCTCTCCTGGTTAAAGTCATATCTCACAAACAGACAACAGTTCATCAATATTAACAACTGTACCTCCTCCGTAGCCCCTTTGTCCCAAGGCGTCCCCCAGGGTTCAGTGCTTGGTCCGCTTCTATTCATCCTCTTCATGCTCCCCCTTGGCAACATCATCCGTCAGCACAGTCTCCACTTCCACTGCTATGCTGATGATGTCCAGCTCTACATTTCCACCAAATCCATCACTACTGCAACTTACTCTACTCTGATCAACTGTATCACTGAGGTTAAATCTTGGATGCAAGCCAATTCCCTCATGCTAAACTGGGAAAAATCAGATATGATCATCGGTCCCAAATTCCTTACAAAAAATGTCTGCCTCACCATCAATAACTCCACATTGTCTCCCTCCCCACACATCTGCAACCTCTGGGTCATTTTTGACAGCAACCTCTCTTTTGAACACCATGTTAACTACATCACCAGAACTGCTTTCTTTCACCTAAAGAACATAGCACGTCTCTGTTCATCACTCTCCTTTTCTGCTGCAGAAACTCTGATCCATGCTTTCATTACATCCAGGATTGACTACTACAACAGCATTCTTTATGGCTCATCAACCAAAGTCCTAAATAAACTTCAATACATTCAGAACTCTGCTGCTTGTTTGCTCACTCACTCTTGTTCCCGTGATCACATCACCCCAGTCCTTTAGAAACTCCACTGGCTTCCTGTCCCTCAACAGATCCAATTCAAAGTTTTCCTTTTCATCTTCAAAGCCCTCCATAACCAGACCCCCTCCTATCTTACCAACCTGCTCCATCTTCATGCTCCTTCCAGCAGCCTCCGTTCCTCTGATGCGAAACTCCTGTCTGTACCATGCAGGAACAAGCACCGGACCTGGGGCAATAGAGCCTTCTCCATTGCTGCCCCCTCCCTCTGGAATTCCCTCCCCCAACACATCCGAGACTGCACTGAACTATCAATATTCAAATCCCTCCTTAAAACCCATCTCTTTTGAATTGTTTTTAATTTATGATTAACACTGTCTTATACCTTTTTATTGCATTGATTTTATGACTTTTCTCTCCTTAGTCAAGTGCCTCTGACTCTTATTCTTATTTTATTGTTCTTATGTTCTCTTGCAGTTTTTCTTGATTATGATTCTTTTACTGATTATTTTGCTTGTTAAGCGTCTTTGAGTATCATGAAAAGCGCTCTACAAATAAAATGTATTTATTATTATTATTATTATTATTATTATTATTAAATGAACATTTATTTAAATCAGTTGTCTGCAAGGGTGGGTCAACTGTGCAGGAAAATGGAGGCTGCGATAGTGAGGTGAGAAAGAGAGTGCAGGCAGGGTGGAGCAGTTGAAGAAGGATTTTGGGAGTCATTTGTGATAGGAAAGTCCCAGCAAAAGTGAAAGGTAAGATGTATGACAGTAGTGAGACCAGCTGTGATGTATGGATTGGAGACCGTACCCTTAACGAAGAGACAGGAGGCAAAGTTGGAGGTGGCGGAGTTGAGGATGTTAAGGTTTGCGATGGGAGTGACAAGGTTGGACAGGATAGGGAACAAGCACATCAGAGGGACAGCACATGTGGAGAGCTTGGGAATTAAGCTAAGAGAGATGAGACTGAGATGGTATGGGCACATCCTGAGAAGAGATGCAGAGCATGTTGGAAGGAGAATGTTGAGGATGGAGCTGCCAGGCAAAAGAAAATGAGGAAGGCCAAAGAGGAGATACATGGATATGATGAGAGAGGACATGAAAGTGGAAGGTGTGGTAGAGAAGGATGTGGAAGACATGGAGCAATGGAGACGAAAGATCCGCTGTGGCGACCCCTAATCGGGAGCAGCCAAAAGAAGAAGTTGTCTGCAAGGGTGGTGCAGTGGTTAGCACTGTTTCCTCACAGCAAGAAGGTTCCGGGTTTGAACCTCACGGCCAACAGGGACCTTTCTGCTTTTGTATGTTCTCCCCCATGCCATGCATGGGTTGCAGATTAGGAAAAAATACCAAGCCACTAGGGTTGCACAAGCCAGTGCATACTCAGTGCTGGGGAGGGTTACATCAGGAAGGGCATCTGGTGTAAAAACCTATGCCAAATCAAATATGCAGATCATAATGATCCACTGTGGCTCATTAAAGGAATAATCCGGAGTGATGTGCTTTCTAGGTCTATTTTCGCATTATTGGGAGTGCATACGTTGAGTTGCTACCACAATCACGTCAACCGGATGTGTTTTGAGACAGTTCGTTTTTTGCGATTTCAACCGGAAAGTGCTAACACGGCAGTGCGAGGGGCATGTCTTTTTGCCGATACAAAACGCTAGTTTTAAAACCATTGCAAAGCTCAAAACAGCATGACAGTTCTGTGGAAGTGAGTAGAGGGCTCCTACAAACAAAACGAAGTGTCCCTAGCTCTGCAAGTGCATGGACAGAGTGTGTAGAAGAGTAAATTCTGCACACTCTGTCCGTGCACTTGCAGAGCTAGGGACACTTCGTTTTGTTTGTAGGAACCCTCTACTCACTTCCACAGAACTGTCATGCTGTTTTGAGCTTTGCAATGGTTTTAAAACTAGCGTTTTGTATCGGCAAAAAGACATGCTCCTCGCACTGCCGTGTTAGCGCTTTCCGGTTGAAAGTGCTTTCCGGTTGAAATCGCAAAAAACGAACTGTCTCAGAACACATCCGGTTGACGTGATTGTGGTAGCAACTCAACGTATGCACTCCCAATAATGCAAAAATAGACCTAGAAAGCACATCACTCCGGATTATTCCTTTAACGGGAGCAGCCGGAAGAAGTCTGCAAGTAAATCTGCATTAGACTTGTATCAACTAAATGTCCACAGGTAATTAAAAAAATGAACTTGGCAAAAAGTTATGAATTAATTTGAGCTATTATACAGTAGGGTTTATAGAAATTCTCATCTCATTATCTCTAGCCGCTTTATCCTGTTCTACAGGGTCGCAGGCAAGCTGGAGCCTATCCCAGCTGACTACGGGCGAAAGGCGGGATACACCCTGGACAAGTCACCAGGTCATCACAGGGCTGACACATAGACAACCATTCACATTCACACCTCTGGTCAATTTAGAGTCACCAGTTAACCTAACCTGCATGTCTTTGGACTGTGAGGGAAACCGGAGCACCCAAAGGAAACCCACGCAGACACGGGGAGAACATGCAAACTCTGCACAGAAAGGCCCTTGCCGGCCACGGGGCTCGAACCCGGACCTTCTTGCTGCGAGGCGACAGTGCTAACCACTACACCACCGTGCCGCTGTTTATAGAAATTAGTTGCAGCCAATGAAATCTGCATGCAAATGTTTTATTTAGTGAGCTAGTGCTTGTTCACATTAGGTAACTTGCTAAGTAGCTCTTTAGCTAACTAGTGTCATGTTGGATGACTATCATGATAGTGGTAAGGAGCTCAAAGTCTCGCTGTTACAGTCACAGTCTTCACTCTGTTCCATAGTTGCTGCTTTTTATCATTCAGTATTTGTCTTTTATTTTGATATAGCAGTCATGCCCAGTCACTTGCCTTTTGTCACGATAGTCATGGAGAATGAACAACAACCAGTGTCTAGCAACTTACTTGTCTCTCTTACAGTGGTGCTTGAAAGTTTGTAAACCCTTTAGAATTTTCTATATTTCTCCATAAATATGAACTAAAACATCTTCAGATTTTCACACAAGTCCTCAAAGTAGATAAAGAGAACCCAGTTAAACAAATGAGACAAAAATATTATACTCGGTCATTTATTTATTGAGGAAAATGATCCAATATTACATATCTGTGAGTGGCAAAAGTATGTGAACCTCTAGGATTAGCAGTTAATTTGAAGGTGAAATTGGAGTCAGGTGTTTTCAATCAATGGGATGACAATCAGGTGTGAGTGGGCACCCTGTTTTATTTAAAGAACAGGGATCTATCAAAGTCTGATCTTCACAACACATGTTTGTGGAATTGTATCATGGCACGAACAAAGGAGAATTTTGAGGACCTCAGAAAAAGCGTTGTTGATGCTCATCAGGCTGAAAAAGGTTACAAAACCATCTCTAAAGAGTTTGGACTCCACCAATCCACAGTCAGACAGATTGTGTACAAATGGAGGAAATTCAAGACCATTTTTACCCTCCCCAGGAGTGGTCGACCAACAAAGATCACTTCAAGAGCAAGGCGTGTAATAGTTGGCGAGGTCACAAAAGACTCCAGGGTAACTTCTAAGCAACTGAAGGCCTCTCTCACATTGGCTAATGTTAATGTTCATGAGTCCACCATCAGGAGAACACTGAGCAACAATGGTGTGCATGGCAGGGATGCAAGGAGAAAGCCACTGCTCTTCAAAAAGAACATTGCTGCTCATCTACAGTTTACTAAAGATCACGTGGACAAGCCAGAAGGCTATTGGAAAAATGTTTTGTGGATGGGTGAGACCAAAATAGAACCTTTTGGTTTAAATGAGAAACGTTATGTTTGGAAAAAGAAAAACACTGCATTCCCGCATAAGAACCTTATCCCATCTGTGAAACATGGTGGTGATAGTATCATGGTTTGGGCCTGTTTTGCTGCATCTGTGCCAGGACAACTTGCCATCATTGATCAAACAATGAATTCTGAATTATACCAGCGAATTCTAAAGGAATATGTCAGGACATCTGTCCATGAACTGAATCTCAAGAGAAGGTGGATCATGCAGCAAGACAAACAACCCTAAGCACACAAGTCATTCTACCAAAGAAATGTTAAAGAAGAATAAAGTTAATGTTTTGGAATGGCCAAGTCAAAGTCCTGACCTTAATCCAATTGAAATGTTGTGGAAGGACCTGAAGCGAGCAGTTCATGAGAGGAAACCTACCAACATCCCAGAGTTGAAGCTGTTCTGTACGGAGGAATGGGCTAAAATTCCTCCAAGCCGATGTGCAGGACTGATCAACAGTTACTGGAAACGTTTAGTTGCAGTTATTGCTGCACAAGCAGGTCACATCAGATACTGAAAGCAAAGGTTCACATACTTTTGCCACTCATGGATATGTAATTTTGGATCATTTTCATTTAATAAATAAATGACCAAGTATAATATTTTTGTCTCATTTCTTTAACTGGGTTCTCTTTATCTACTTTTAGGACTTGTGTGAAAATCTGATGATGTTTTAGGTCATATTTATGCAGAAATATAGAAAATTCTAAAGGGTTCACAAACTTTCAAGCACCACTGTATGTCACTGCTTTTGATAGCTGTTTCTTGCAATGTTTCTTCTGGTTATTCACCGACCAGAGCGAATTTCGCCCCTGTACAACCTAAATGAGAGGGAAGTGAAATACGCTGCAGTGGAAATGTACCGTTAGCACTCCACTCTAATCTCTATATCATGCTCACAGCACACATGCACCAATTCTTGCTCCCACCTGGTATTTTACATGATATACGATGATGATTTAAAACAAAAAATGGGTGGCATATTTGCAAGTCACATTGATGTGCTTAGTTATAAAAAAATTGTCACACTGTCTCTAAAAATAAATGGTTGCATGCTGGAGCCCTGCCCTTGTATTCATGTTCTGGCCCTATTTCCATTATATGGAAAAGATTAGAGTTTTATGCGTATGGCTTAAAACTAGACTAAAATTTATAAATGGAGGAACCAAAGAAACAATGCCCATCTCTGTTGGTTTGATATGCACTTATAAGTGCTCTTTAACACTGGCTGAAAATTGATTTTGCAGAGGCTCTGAGATGCACACCGAGTGATGATCTTTTTTGTGTATGGCATTGCAATTTAAAATCAGTAGGAGAAATAGAATACAGTGTTCCTGACAGGGTTTAGAGAAAGGTCAGGGAAAAGGCCAGTGTAACAGGTGACCCATCTTGTACCAGTCATCTTGAGTTACAGAGCAGCTGTGCAGGACTTTTCTTGAGAACATTTTCTTTCTCTCTCTCTCTCTCTCTCTCTCTCTCTCTCTCTGACATGCGCGCGCGCGCACACACACACAGAGATCCTCATTTTACCTCCATGCTCAGTAGTACTTCTCTGCAGCTTCACGAAGCAGCAGCACAGATTCTCAGATGATTGCCATGGAAACTACATTTGCTCTTGCTCATCTCTACGTCTGTGCAGTCACATTCAGGGAGCATAGTGTGATTATAATCTGTTATGCAACCAATGATTTATGGCTTAGTGCTAGCTGTCTTGCATTAAAATAGTAATTATAATTGGGCCTTTGGGAAATTGTGCTATCGTTTTTTTTTTTTAGTTGTGTGTAAATGTTTTCATATACCAAATTGAATTAAAAGTTTCCGTCAGATTAAAAGTTTGGGTGACAGTGATTTATTTTTGTAATCACATATGTTTGTTGAGTTTTATGCGTATGGCTTAAAACTAGACTAAAATTTATAAATGGAGGAACCAAAGAAACAATGCCCATCTTTGTTCAGGTTCATGATAGAACTGATTTCATTTGCAACTCCATTAAAGATAAAGCTGACAGACTGGGCTTCACAAAATTTTCATTAAATTTGTATGTAAATTGAAATAAATAAGCTATATAAACCTGACAGTGTAATCTGTGTATAAATTTGCAGTAACCACTTGTCAACTATGTGATTTGAAGTTGATCATTCTGATTAAGGTTCATATTAGTGAGTCTCCTTATATGTAAACTCAGAAGCTGTCATAGGATACAAACATTTTTAAAAACAGGATTTTCCTGAACAGCCCTGCGATGACTTGGTGACTTGTCCAGGGTGTACCCCGCCTATCGCCCATAGCCAGCTGGGATAGGCTCCAGCTTGCCTGCGACCCTGTAGAACAGGATAAGCGGCTACAGATAATGGATGGATTTTCCTGAACACCAAATTTCTTTTAAAAATTTTCTTATGAACTATTTACAAAATAAATTTGCTCATACCCAGCTTAATAAATGATATAAATTTGTTCATATAAATATAACAAATATAAATGTGTTCATTTGTTCATATTCAATAAATATGATATAAATTTGTTTATACCCAGCTTAATAAATAAACATTGTATTAATAAAAGTATATTTGGACCCTTATATGTCTCAATAAGGACATACTAGTACTACTGTAAGATCACTGTTTGTAAAATTTCCTGCAAAGGTAAATCAGGTTACTTTTGTACAGTTTTTTTCAGAGTAGATATGAAAATTGTCATTTCAGTCTAAATAGTGATATTGTCCTTAAGTAGACATGCTAAAGGTAACTGAAGTAAATATCATGAAAAAGGCATTGTCTTAAATTGGATTCTAGTAATTTCTGACTTTTAACAAAAGTAATATTCCATTGTTAAGGTATTTTATTAAATTTAAAGGCTCATTATATTTCATCTGAATTTTGAAAGAAAAATAAAACCAGGTTTTATAGTCTTTCAGAACCGCAGGGAGGAGACATGTGGCACTGAGGAGACATGTGGCAAACAGCAAGGAGTGATATGTGAAAGTGTACATTTTGTCCATTGCTATTTTTGCCATGACGTCATCTGAAAAAGATTATCCAAAATTGCAGATGGAAAACATTTATTTTAACTTTTCTTAGTGCCCAATTTAATTTGTATGACTGTTTTCCAACTTGTCCCCATTGAAATTTAAACTTGAATGGTTAAACTAATAAAAAATAAATAAAAACAATATAAAGTTGTAAAAAAAAAAGTAGTTAGCTATTAAGTTACAAGTTAAACACTAGTTATAAATTAAACACTAGTCAAGTTACAAGCTAAACAATCACTAAAGAGAAAAGTAGCTCCAGCAACCGACTTATTAGTCGAAATTATTTTACTGACTATCTAGGAAAACATTACAACATAATTTTTTTTTTGTTTTCATCCATCAGTTCAAAACATGTAGAATATGAAACATAAAATGATGTAGTTTATTTACCTATAGTTTCAATATGTAGAAGCTGCTTGATTTAAAAGGAATGATGCTACCAGCTCTCATGCAAACTCCAGACAGAATGGCTCCAGTCAGACATGGGGCTCAAGCCCAGAATCTTCTTACTATGAGGTGACAGTGCTAACCACTGAAACCACCATGCCACCCATGGCAAGTACAGTTAAAGGGCTGATGACACGAACATGACTCTATGCAATTTCTTAAATGAACTATACAACATGGCAAACATGTTAGATTTCTGTTATAATTACGTGAAAAGAAGCTGTTGTTACGCGAATATCCAACTTTTAATTTCACAGCGCAAGAAAACTGGGTCCGTGGCTCGCGGCCATGTTGTGACATCAGCGGAAGAACATGCTGCGGTTCACTGGCTGTTCTACTCTGGTTCTACTCAATGGAAATGGCTCATGAAAACGCCGGTGAACTCTCTAGTGCTAGCTCGTCCTCTTCTGGGAGTCTAGAATTGTGTTGATCTCTTCCGAATAGAATCTATGATAGCCTACCCTCTTTACCCTTTGCCTCTCATTGCTAGGCGGCAGTTACATGAAAGCCGCAAGCTTTCACAAGCAAATACATGACTGATATCACGCCGACTTTATGATTACATTTATGATTATCATGTAGAATCTATAGCTCTACGTACCTTTATCTTATGTCGTTTCACAACACATGTTCTGACAGGAGGACTGTCTTTGGATCCGGCGTAGCTACTAGTAGACCCCCTCCGGAATACTGGCAGTGTTGCCAGATTGGGAGGTTTCCCGCCCAGTTGGGCAGTTTCAAGTGCATTTTGGTGGGTTTTGAACATATTTTGGTCTGTAAAACTTCAGCAGTATCTGGCAACAGATACTGCTGACGTTTTCCAGCCCAAAATATGTTCAAAACCCACCAAAATGCACTTGAAACCGCCCAACTGGGCGGGAAACCTCCCAATCTGGCAACACTGTGTAGGCACTGCTGATGGTAGTAACACACGTTTGTGCTGAACTGAACACCCAAGAGATTCTTTTAAGCTGGGAAGGGTGTCAAAACAATCCAAATCGAAGTGTTCAGAGCACAGGACGGATGTTGGTGAGGGCTCCCACTTGTCATGAGTGCGCCTGACTTGCTTCACCCACTTCGCATGCAGCTCGGGATCTCTGGGAAACTTGAATAAACTTACCTCATCCTTGTGGGTTTTGGAGCAAAAGCCGGCAACACAACGTGAAGGCATAATAACTATATATATATGTCTAATAAAAATACTAATAATGATAAACTGAACACCTGCCGCATCAACAACAAACTGGTAAGTTAGGAGGAAGGTTCTTTCGCTGACGTCATATAGCTCCTCTTTCGTCTCCTGGGTGCTGCAGCCCCGTCAAATTTGCCCAAATAGCCAGGTTTATCATCATAACTTGTAAAATAGGCGCCTTCGTGAATTAATATATGGATCATCGGGAATTACTTTGTTATAAAACATCGCCAAAGATGTCAAAAACGTGTCATCAGCACTTTAAACATTCATTATAACCCAACGCTGTACTGTGATATCCGCTGTTTGGGGGGGGTGGGGGGTGATGAGACACCTTCATAATTCCCAAAGACACAGTGGAGGTGAGCAGACAGTTCTTTCATTCACTTTGGAGAGTGACTTTTCCAAAATGCTGCATGGAAATGTTTCATCAAGCTATGAATGGATACAAGTATAAATGTGCCTTTAGATCCAAGCTTATTTCATTCCCATCCCATGGTGTCAGAAGGCAACTTTGTGCTTGTCATCAGACACAAAAATGGTTGTCAATATAGCACTAGTGAGAGAACACCTAAAATCAGGCCTTATAAAGGCCTGTATAGTTTTAGAGGCCAGGTCGTGGTAGTAGGCTAAAAAATGAGAAACTGGAGGAAACAGTGGAGACTTTTAAATCCAGCGTCTACTGATGTAGTGAGAAAAGAAACTGATTAATTTGACTTGATGCATAATTTCTTGCAAAATGGCATACTTGTGGCTGTGACTGAATTCCTTAAGGCTATTTTTAGTCAGTTTTTACTTTACTTTCATTGTTTTTACTTTCATAAAGTTACATTGTTTCCTGAATGCAACTTGAAGAACTCATGTAGTATGCATGAGGGTTGAGTAAAATATGTTCTACATCCATCAATATCCAGTGCCAAAGAACAAAAATGAATCCTACAAGTAATGGGGTCATAATCTTTATTGATTGTGCAGGTCATGCTTTTGAATTCATACTACCTGTGACTCTCATAACTATCATTTATTCATTTAAAATATGGAGCTTAATTTCAATGCTTCATTTCATTTTGGGATTACATACCATCCAGGGTCTGTTCTGCCTCACATTTAGTGTGGTCCTGGGACAGGCTCCAGATTCACTGCAACTCTGACCATGATAAAGTGGTTACTGAAGATGAATAAACAACCAAAAAAGGTTTCTTTACTCAGTGAAATAAGCTTAGTGTTTGCAAAGCTGCTTTCCTCACACTGACTGGCACTGATCACTTCAATGAGCTTTTAATTTCACTAGAGCAGCATGGAGTTAAACACATGCAGAGTGAAACTGAAGATGTGAGAAGCAACACAAGCTGTGCTATGTATGCTGTAGCAGGGACTGAACAAGAAGAACTGATATTGGCAGAATTTGCATTTCCCTAATTATTTTATTCAATTGGCATTATCTTGTTTGTGTTGTAGGTAACAGAGCTGAACGAAGCTTTGTCTAATGAGGAGAGAAACCTCCTTTCTGTGGCATACAAGAATGTGGTAGGTGCACGCCGCTCCTCCTGGAGGGTGATCTCTAGCATTGAACAGAAGACATCGGCCGACGGCAATGAAAAGAAGATTGAGATGGTGCGAGCCTACCGTGAGAAGATTGAGAAAGAGCTGGAGGCTGTGTGCCAAGATGTGCTTGGCCTGCTCGACAACTATCTGATCAAGAACTGCAGCGATGCACAGCATGAAAGTAAGGTGTTCTATCTGAAGATGAAGGGTGACTACTACCGCTACCTGGCAGAGGTGGCTACAGGTGAGAAGCGATCCACAGTGGTGGAGTCTTCTGAAAAGGCATACAATGAGGCACATGAGATCAGTAAGGAACACATGCAGCCTACGCATCCTATTCGCCTGGGCCTGGCACTCAACTACTCAGTTTTCTACTATGAGATCCAGAATGCACCGGAGCAGGCATGTCACCTGGCCAAGACAGCATTTGATGATGCCATTGCCGAGCTTGATACCCTCAACGAGGACTCCTACAAAGACTCCACGCTCATCATGCAGCTGCTGCGAGACAACTTGACACTGTGGACGAGTGATCAGCAGGATGACGAGGGTGGTGAGGGCAACAACTAAGTGGTAGATCTTTCTCTGTGCAGAAAAATAATTTAAGAAACACGGCTGGTGGACTTTGGCAAGCAGCTTTCGCCATGGTTTCCTCTGCAGCGGCAGTTCTTTATTTTTCCATGAATTCAAAAAGAAAAAAAATATTGAGGGCAGTTAAAAAAGGGGTGGGGGCTGAAGTCTTAGTTTGAGGATAAACAGAAAACTATAGTAGTTGAACGAGCCTCCTTTGTCTCAGTTGTCTATGATGTTTGCCAGACCACTGAAAATGTCAGTCAGTCAGCCAGGAAGGGGTCGTCGTTGGTTTGGAATTGCAGCCACACGTTGGCATATGCACTGATGTAGTTCAAAGAGATAAAGAGGTACTGCTCATTTATGCTTCTGGGTAGTCGAAAAGCATTTGAAAAAGAGGGTATCTAAAAAATAAACAAGCAAACAAAAAACACTTGGATTTAATGTCTGCGAAATAGTCTTAAATGGTTCCAGTATTAGAAACAAAAAAATTAACACATATAAGGCAAATTTGTGAGTTTAGCAGCTGCAGTAAAATAAACATAGCATATTTATAAGATTTCTTTAACGTTTTGACTTCCAAAATAATCAAATATGCAGTAACAAAATAAAATATTATGGCCATCATATTCCAAAGTTACTGGAACTATAGGTTATTTTGAAAGGTCACATGTGATCAGAGGCAGAGACTTAAAAAATAGAAAATAAGAAAAATATTGCAGCTTCAAAGTTTGTGGTTTACTTCTGTGTTTAACTTATTTTTGCACTTGCCAACTATACTGTTTTGTCAGTGTAAGATAATGATGATACTATCAATGATTCAATATTGTGCATGCTGGTGATGTATTTATACAATAGCTTGACTTTATTAACTTATACCTTGGATGTTATGTATTCCTATGATTGAGAAGTAAAACATGCTTCATATTGATTACTTCTTATTTATCTTTTTTGATTTGCTAATTTAAAAATTGTGATTGTTATGAATAAATTGATCTGTTATGGGCGTTGATGTTGTGACACGAAATATGTTTTATTTCTTTAGCTACACTGAAATTTGAAGAAAAAAATTACTGATCATTTAACTGTGCACATTTTTCCTCAGTAAACTATATCATGGCATTGTTTAACAATGTTTCTGTTCTCAGCAATTTATGAGTGATTTTTTTTCATCATATTATGCACAATGCAACATGTATGGTTTGAGCTGCAGTATAGTATCAGAATAAGTGTTTCTGTGGCACAATCAGAACATGGACCATAAATTGTATTTGGCAGTATTTTTTTCCATTCATATATTTATTTTTGATTCCTTTTTTTAATTTTTAGCTGTCTCCTGGGTGACACTTATCTTGAATGTGAATAATTATGTAGCAGTTGCACAAGAGCCAAAATAATGAGACCTGAAAAAAGTAAATAAATGAATAAAGAAAAAGTGGTCATAGATACGCTGCCTCTATGTTGGTCATGTGTAGTCAGGGACATTGCTCTGAAGCAAGTAAAAAAAAACAAACGAACAAAAACATTATATATTATGCATCTATTTAGATAATCTAAATAGTTGCATAATACAATCAAATCAGAAATATGCATCTTTTACAAGTATAGACTTGTGTGTGTGTGTGTATAGACTTGTATTGTATACTAAAACAGAACTTTATCATTTAACCTACAACATGAAACTGAAACAGGGTGCATCATATTCTTTTCCATATACTCATGGTTGGAGATCAAAGACCGCTTCCTTTAGTCACTAGGGTTATTATTTATTAATTTATTTATTAAATTATTATTTTTTTAAATGTGCCAGAAACCTGTACTTGAGGAGAATGGATAATATTTGGAAAAATTAAACCCGAACACCAAACCTGTATATAAACAATCACAATTAACATTTAGAGTTTATTTGTAGAGCCCATTTTGTCTTATTCTCATTTTGGTCCTGATCATAATTTAAAATGATAAAAAAAAAATGTCAGTGGTACTAGAAATCAGTAATATGAGAGAGAGAGAGCTCCTCTAGCTCTACCCATAGCAATGTCACAGTCTTTGTACCCCACAAGCAGTTTTTCAATAGAACCATGAAAAATTAATTTCAGTCTGAACTGTTCTATAACTGATCATTTGTCTGACACTGTGCTGGAGAGTAAAAGGGTCTGACAGTATGGGGCTGTCATATCATATGTCAGACTCAACAGAGGCAAACGCCTTTAATTACTTAGCATTAAACTTTGGAATGCAAAGGTCTATTTGTATGTATTACTGGGTCCGAATGGCTGCCTCCATTTCATCTAATTATCAATGTGCCTGTTGTTAATATAGCAATACAACACTGTTCACTGTAGCCTAAAATGAATTTCTGTTGTGCACATCCACACAATTACATATCCCAAATCAAAGTAATTTAATGTGTAGAGCACTGAGCTGCAGCCTCATGCAGTAGCATATCCTGTTGTGCAGGGATGAATCTCTATTTAAATTAGTCTGTACTGCCAGCCAATAGCAGAGTGTCTGAGCTTCCAGGTCAGCCAATGGATAGCCTGTTGCCAGGGTTGTAGAAGTATTTCCCACTGACACTGTGTAGAAACCCAGAGGAACCTGTGGGCTAATAAAAGGAGAGAGAACATCAAAATCCGTATTTACCCTTCTCTGCTCCTTAATATCAAGGATCAATATGTGTGTCCCAGAGTGTATATATAAAATTGAGAAATAGAAGCCTCTCAATTCAGTGTGTCACTAACTGCATTCAAATGGCTACATTATAAATTAGGCTATTTGTCATTAAAATACTGCTTATATTATGTGAGTTGTATTTACTAACCCATTTCCAGAAAAGTTGGGACCAACTGAACTAGCTCCAGCTAGTTCAAAAGACTTGGGTCAATGATCAACTCAAGGTCTTTTACTGCTGCAGGTGAAGAAACAGAAAGGCCATCCAGAATTGCTATGTAATCAGAAAACCTACTTCTAGCTGCATGTGGTCCTAGTACAAGTCCAACTGTCATTCATCGATAGCTGATATAATACACATGGGCTTGAGATTACTTTGGCAAACCTTTGTCAAGCACTACAATATGGAGTTATACCCACAAATGTCAGTTAAACTTTACTGTGCAAAAAGGAAGCCTTATGTTAACTGTCATGAAGCACCATTGAGTTCTCTAATCACACTGAGAAAATGTCTATTGTGGTTAGACGAATCAGTATTCCAGGTCTTTTTTTTTTTGCAAGAAATGGATGGCGTGTGCTCCAGACCAAAAACAAAAAGGATCATCCACATTGTTACCAGCAATAACTCCAAAAGCCAGGGTCTATCATGGTGTGGGGTGGTGTCAATGCCCTTAGTAAAGGTAACTTACACTTCTGTGATGGCAACATTAATTCAGAGAAGTACATTCAGAGTTGGGTGCTCCGGTTTCCCCCACAGTCCAAAGACATGCAGGTTAGGTTAACTGGTGACTCTAAATTGACCGTAGGTGTGAATGTGAGTGTGAATGGTTGTCTGTGTCTATGTGTCAGCCCTGTGATGACCTGGCGACTTGTCCAGGGTGTACCCTGCCTTTCACCCGTAGTCAGCTGGGATAGGCTCCAGCTTGCCTGCGACCCTGTAGAACAGGATAAAGCGGCTAGAGATAATGAGATGAGATGAGACATTCAGAGTTTGGAGCAATATATGCTGCCTTCAAGATGACATCGTTTCCATGGATATTTCAACAAGAAAATGCAAAACCAAATTCTGCACACATTACAAAGGTATGGCTGTGGAATAAAAGGGTGTGTCCCCTCTGTCCCCAATTGAGAATGTGTGCAGAATTTTTAAATGAAATATAAGATAACGAAAACCCTGTACTGTTGCACACCTTAAGGTCTGTTTGCAGGAAGAATGGGGAAAAAATAACACCTGAAACATTTAATCACTTGATGTCTTCAGTCCCTAAACATATTATAGGTGTTGTGAGAAGGAATGGCAACATTACAAAGTGGTAAATGCTTTACTGTTCCAATTTTTTTTTAAATGTGTTGCAAGAATCAAAATTTAAATGTGTTTATTTTGAAAAAAACAATAAAACTCATGAGGTGGGCAGCATGGTGGTGCAGTGGTTAGCACTGTCACCTCACAGCAAGAAGGTTTTGGGTTTGAGCCCAATGGTGGACGGGGGCTTTTCTGTATGGAGTTTGCATGTCATCTGTATGGGTTTCCTCTGGGTGCTCCAGTTTCCCCCACAGTCCACAGACATGCAATTAGGTTAACTGGCGACTCTAAATTGCCCATAGGTGTGAATGTGTGTGTGTGTGTGTGTGTGTGTGTGTGTGTGTGTGTGTGTGTGTGTGTGTGTGAATGGAACCCAGCTACCATTTGGTGCCAGTCTTATGCCCAGAAATGGGAGGGTTGTGGTGGGAAAGGCATCCAGTGTAAAACTATGCTCCAATTAATATGAAATGGCAAGGCATTGGCAGCGACCCTACACACAAGTGGGACAAGTGGGAAGAAGAAAATTCATGAGGTAAAACATCAAATAATGCACTGTTGCATTGTTTTGAGTGCAATACAGGTCAAAGATTATTTACAAATCATTGTTTTCAGTTTTAATTTCAATTTCAACATACCATCCCAACTTTTCTGATTTGGGGTTGCATTTTTATTAATACAGTTTAAATTACTTCTATAACAATAAAATGTGCAAAAACTGAAGAGACTTGAATATAGTCCCACTGTGTAATAGATATAATCATACTTATATATTTCCCTTGAGATACTATTACACAACGGTTAATGGTGATGCAAACATTATGGTTAATGCAGCCTGGGCCTCATACACCACTTGGCTAATGTAATGGTGGCTCAGAGGCTTTGGGTTACTGATCAGAAGGTCAGGGGTTTGAGCCAAACTTCCACTTGAGCTAAGCACTTAACCCTCTCTGCTGCATGGGTGCTGTATCATGGAAGACCCTGCTCTCTGACCCCAGATTCCTCACCAGTTGGTATATGTGAAGATCACTGTCCTGGATTTTATATGTGACAAAGGCTTTCTTTTTTCTAGTGTGTGGGGTGTGCTTATAACTAAGCCTGGTTTTGCACTCTTTAGACAGTGCACTTTAGTGGTGTACTATGCACAAGTGGACATACTGTAAACAAGGCAATTCAGTATGTAGTCACCAACATAATTTTATTTCATCTGAAATTGGACACGTGTTTTGGATTAAATGAAAATGAGAAGTTCAGGCATGCTACCTCATATAATTGAACAGTGTAGACGGTCTCCACAGGAACAACAAGAGCACTATTGAAATTCAGACTGTTTGGATTAAATTTTTAACTCTTCATTTACTTGCACAGAGAGTCCCCTTTGTATTGAACTGTCACAAAATATAAACTTCAGCACCCTCTGGTGGCTCTGCCCATCTTCTATGTAGAGGAGACTTCTCTTACAAAGCCTCACAGTTAGGGCCTGGTCCCACAATACAGATAACTATAACGACAACAAAGATAACTATAAATAAATTGGTCCCCTGCAGTTTATGTGGTTGGTGGTCACACCAGACCGATAATGATACCTATAGCCCAGGTCTGGGTTTATCGGCATCAGTGAGATTGCTTCTGGACTGATTTTTCCAGACCTGAACCTGATCCGATAAAACATCTGACCAATCAGGTAATTGTGTACATGTGATGTTGTCTGAGCATGCATTATTTTTCCTGGGCATCTTTGTACATCCTTGTTGCATCAGTGGAGGAGAAGCTGATTATAGAAGTGTTGAAAAATCCCATGTTTTATGACAAAAGCACAAACTGTACAAAGATACAGCCAAAAAGGAACATGTATGGAAGATCATCGACAGTAGAGTGGGTATGACTGGTAAGTGTGTGTGGCAAAATGTGTACAATGTGTGTGTGTGTAGTGTGCGTGGCTGCGTGCTCTAAAATCTGTTTTAAACCATGCCACACACTCTCCTTGTTACCCAGCACCAGCTGTAGATCATGTAAAAAAAGATTTTAGAGCATGAAGTGTCATGTCGTGCTGCACGTTGAGCCATTTTAAGCCGAGATTTTAGAGCACGCAGCCATACACACTACACACACACTTTGCCACAAATACAAATCTGTGGATCATGTAAAAAAGATTTTGCAGCATGAAGTCTCATATCTGATGCACTTTCCTATGTGCCAACTGCCAAACAATATTATATTTTTTAAATGACCTAAATTAGATGAAACATAAAACTTGTCACCTTACTAACAACCTGAGTCGAAGCGTTGAGTGCCCACTTATGCCATCAGTGCGAGGCATTGGGTATGCATCGAATTTAGACACCGCGTTGACTTTTCTATAATCCACACAGAACCAGACCGACCCATCGGCCTTGGGTACAGGACCAGCGGGCTGCTTCAGTCACTGTGTGACTCCTCGATTATGCCCATACTGAGCATGGCCTTGAGTTTGTCCTGAACCACCTTTTTTTTTGTATTCAGGTAAGTGGTAAGGGTGGCTACGCACCCCCACCCCCAGGGGCGTTTCAGGCCCTGTCCACACGGCAATGGATTCAGGTGAATCTGATAAAATTGTTTATCGTTTCGGCCTGGCGTCCACACGGCACCGGCGTTTTGGGTGCCCCAAAACAAAATCTTTTGAGAATGGGTTCCAGAGTGGAAAAATCTGGCAACGGCGCCGTTGCGAAGTCGTCTGGATGAGTAGAACGGATTTGTTTACGATGATGTCACAACCACATGACTGTGAGTGCTTGGGTAGAAGTGTAACAAACTTGATGCGAGTTGTCAACAAATCCTATAACTTGGTTCATGAAATGCGCTTACAAAATATTTTCACTGTGAATATTTATTGTGTAATGTTGCAAAGTGAGAGAGAGAGAGAGAGAGAGAGAGAGAGAGAGAGTATGAGAATAGCCCTTAGGGCAGATTCTTTAGTCCAAACATGGCGGAAGCAGTATAACCAAAACCGCGCACCGCCCATGCGCTTTCCAAAAACAAAAACAATCCCGCCAGCAAAAATAGGGAAAAAAAAGGAGCGATCTCACCTCTTCAGATGTTGGTTTAAGTCCGACAATACATTCCTCAAAAAGGGTGTAGAAGAACAAAGTAATCCATCAACGTGTAGCATTCAATTTATTCCGGACCATTAAAGAATTCTGGAGGATATCAGAATGTTGGCGTACTGGCTTCCATCTACCCCCGTTCATTCCTCTTTCCGCGTCTCCATTCAAAAAACGAGCACGTGATTTAAAGGGACTATATCCATAGGATAGGGAGTGAGAAGGTGTGTGCATGTGACAGTGACAGGGAAGAACCTAGGCTCATGCTCGCCCTGAATTTCTCTTAAAGTGAAGGCAGAAGAACGTTCAGCTCCTGGCTAGGCTTTCTATGTATTAATTTACATAGACGTTTTAATATGAAATATAAATAAGTGTCTTAGACAATAGATACTATTTTACGCTACTGATTAATAATCAAAACTTCATGTGGCTGATGCTACAGAAGAAGGGGTTTATGCGCATGAGTCCTACTTCTTCTATTGTTCTGGTGTCTCCGATGGGACCGTCTTACAGTGCACGTAGAGGTGTGGCATGTGTATTGCATCGTTTTCAGCAAGTGTTGCGTTGCCATATGTACCTGATATTTTACTGATCTGTTGCCCATGTGGACGCAATATTTAAACAAAAAAATCTTGTTGCCGTTGTCGTGTGGATGTAGCCTCAGTGTGGTGTTCTCTGAGGTGGGTGTGGTCAGGAAGGGGCGAGAACATGTCAGAAAATTCCTCCTGCAACTTGGCTGCCTCTGTGAGTTGGGCTGGTGAGAGGTGGTCTCCACAAGGGACCGGAGTGGTTCAGGTTATGGTTTTAGTTGTTTTTACCTCCAGCCCCAGCTTCGCCTTCTCTGGATCTACCGATGCCAACTCCACAGGGACCCGCTCATTCCAATGCTTTAATAGGTTGAGGTGGTATATTTGTAGAGCCCTGCCCCTATCCGTTTGCTTCACCTCATAGTCAATGTCCCTGACTTGCTATGTAACCTCAAAGGGCCCTTGCCACTTGGTGACTGTAGGTGCAATTGGTAATTGAGTGATCAATCTCATTAAATCTGAAGGTTAATAATTAAATTGAATCAGTCTCATTGAATCATACCATTGAATCAGTCTCATTTGAATCATACCATTGAATCATTCTCATTGAATCAGTCTCATTGAATCATACCATTAATTTTGGTGCTTGATAATAAATTACCAAACAGCTAAATTATGGTATATTCCAAATTATTATGATCACTTACCATATTACATAAATCATATGCACCTTGGAATTCTTTGAGATTTGGGCGACTTCAAAAGTATTGGAACAACAAATAAAACAGTTTCAATAATAATTTAATTTATTATAAAGATAAGAATGAATAATGTCAGCAGATATATACATATAAACAAGCATCAACGGTGTGTGTTATGTGTGTGAGAGTGATTGGAATCTTATCTGAGGTATGTGTGTGTGTGTGTTTGTGCGTGTTATCTGAGGTGTGTGTGGTCGTGACCACGTGTTTCTAACTACAGCAAGAGAGTTAGCTTTGGTTGCTAATTGAGATGGGTTGGCCACGCATGGAGACACAGATTAGTCTTGTGTCTCTAGCTAAGACAAAGTAATGCTAGCTAAGGTGTGTTTGTGTGTGTGGCCTAAGCAAAAGTTAGCATGGATTGCTAGCTAAGGTGTGTTTGTGGTAAACAAAAAGTTAGCCTAGCTTGCTAACGAGACAAAAGAATTAGCCGTGTGGCTAGCTGAGGAGGGTGTTTCACCACCAGAGGTGGAAAGTAACGAATTACATTACTCGCGTTACTGTACTTGAGTAGCTTTTTTGTGTACTTATACTTTTTCAAGTAATTTTTAAAGAGTGTACTTTTACTTTTACTTAAGTATGTTTTCTTTTAAGTAGTGTACTTCGGTACATTTTACATCACAACCGTTACTGAGTAAAAAAAATAAAAAATTAAAAATTAAAAAAGGCTAAAACGGAGAAGGGGAAATGCATGGGCGTCGCCACCATTGAATGTGAAGGGGACATGTCCCTAGGGGCGTCGTAGTGGGGGGAAAAGGGGGACTGAGTTACCAGGGCCCCAAGTGGGGGGAGGGCCCTTGAGGAGTCTGTAATTTTATTTTCCTTTAAATATCAATACCATTTAAAGATCACAATATATGTTGCTAACTAATGTAAATGTAATGTTTTGGGTAAATAAATCGTTTGATTAATGGATTGAATTGTGTGTCCTAGCCTACATTTAGTGTCTGGGGAAAGCCTCCCCCCCCCCCCTTTGCACGAAATGGTTTAGTCCGCTTTCACCGGGCTTTTTTAACTAAGCGCATTTAATGTAGCGTTCATTCTGCTGAAGCAGCGCATGCGGATGCAACCGGATTTTGTTTTCTTGTGCATCATCTTCCATAGCACAGATGTGCTATGGAAGATGATGCACAAGAAAACAAAATCCGGTTTTTAGAAACGAAAAGAGAGGCAGGAAAGAGACAAGAAAAGAAATGAGGGAAAGCAACTGCTCAAAACTTCTTTTCCAAGAAAGGTGAGCCCAAGTGTGAAAGCAAATAGCCTACATTAAACGACCCCCTGTGGTTATAAATGCTTCAATACCACCGTGATGGTCAGTGCTAAAAACTGCACAACACAAAATTAGAAATAACATGATGCCTTTTTTCTCTGCATTGCAATAGTATACTGTGGCAGTGGGGGCGTGGTCAAGCGCCGGTCTGTGACAGGAGGGCGGAGTCAGGGAAGGTAAGTGGCAGAATCACTTCACCTGAGAGCAATTAACCTGTATTTGTGTGTCTTCCCAGTGACCGCGCCCTATATGAGGAGGGAGAGTGAGAGCGGAGGGAGCTCAACCCTGAACCAGACGCTGGTTGTGTGTGTCTGTGCGAGTGATATTGTTAAACTGAAAAGTGTGGCAATAAAGCCAATTTATAAAACCTGATCTCTGTCCTGCCGTCCTCTGTGCTCCATTTTAGAGAGATACATTCATCAAGGGGTGGCACGGTGGTGTAGTGGTTAGCGATGTCGCCTCACAGCAAGAAGGTCCGGGTTCGAGCCCCGTGGCCGGCGAGGGCCTTTCTGTGTGGAGTTTGCATGTTCTCCCCGTGTCCGCGTGGGTTTCCTCCGGGTGCTCCGGTTTCCCCCACAGTCCAAAGACATGCAGGTTAGGTTAACTGGTGACTCTAAATTGACCGTAGGTGTGAATGTGAGTGTGAATGGTTGTCTGTGTCTATGTGTCAGCCCTGTGATGACCTGGCGACTTGTCCAGGGTGTACCCCACCTTTCGCCCGTAGTCAGCTGGGATAGGCTCCAGCTTGCCTGCGACCTTGTAGAACAGGATAAAGTGGCTAGAGATAATGAGATGAGACATTCATCAAGGCAATGTCTCTTCCTGGGAAGTCTGTGCTTATTTCAGCAGGACAAAACCAGGCCTCATTCTGCACAGGCTACAACAGTGTGGCTTTGTAGACACAGAGTGCATGACGTGTGCTTGACTGGCCTGCTGCCAGTCCAGATCTATCTCCTATTGAGAATGTATAGTGCATCATAAAGAGGAAATTCAGAGAACGGCAACCACGGACTGTTGAGCAGTTGAAGTCTTGTATCAAGCAAGAATGGACAAAAATTCCAATTGCAAAACTGCAACAATTAGTATCCTCAGATCCCATATGATTCAAAAGTGTTATTAAAAGGAAAGATGATGTAATACAATGACAATAATGCCTCTGTCCCAACTTTTTTTTTTGAGTGTGTTGCAGGCATCAACTTATAATTTTGTTTATATTTACAAAATACAATTAAGTTGGTTAGTAAAACTATTGAAAATCTTTTCTTTGTAATTTTAACAGTTAAATAAACATTTGGGTGAATTAACAAATCACAGATTTTTGTTTTTATTGCATTTTGGAAAAAGTCCCAACTTTTCTGGAAATGGGGTAAATAAATTTCATCAGGCCCTCACTCCTGCCTCTGAAAAGGTAGCTTCCATGGTGGTGACAGCATCAGGGGTGTTTCTCAGAGCCAAGGGTTGTCAGATACTGGTCAGATTTAAGGGAAGGGTGAATTCAAGTCAAATACAAATCAAGTCAAGTCAGTTTGTTTGTATAGTGCTTTTAACAACAGATATTGTTGCAAAGTAGCTTTACATAAAAATAAAGATTTTAAACATATGAGCTAAATTTATCCCTAATAAATTTATTAATCGCTGATGAGCAAGTCTTTATACTTTTGTCCGTTAAATAAAGGTTCATGTGAATTCACAAATCACAGATTTTTGTTTTTATTGCATTTTGGAAAATATCCCAACTATTCTGGAAAAGGGGTTAGAAGTTATTTGAAGCAAAGGGGAATGATGAAATGTGGCATTTTCTCATGTCAGACAAGTATAGGCCATTATAAGCATTTATTAAACTATAAGTTAATTATAATAAACACAAGTAAATACATACTTTGGAATTATGTGCAAACTTGATGTGATGTTAACTTAAAAATTGCCTATCCAAGTTACTCTGCAATAAACTAATACAGATGTACACAGTGAGCGGAGGAAGACTTGTGTAATCTATTAAAACAATAGTGTCAGCCACACTGGAACAATAAAATGACAGAGGAAAAAAAAACAATGTGGATTTTAATGAAAGGTAGATCAATCTGGGGCGAGTTCCACAAGATACTAAGCAACAAAGCCGTCACCTTGTTGCATGGCAACTGTTGCTATAGTAACCTCTGCTCATGACCATGCTCATCCTACACTGTGAAATGACAAAACACAAATGCAACCCTTCAAATGAACATGAAATATATTTGTAAATGAATTGACAGTAGTCTGTATGAAACTGATTATTTAACCTTTCCTATCTTTATGAAAATACTGTCAGAAATGCTGAATGTTCTATCAGTGATTGTGAATTGCTAAACTTTGTACAAGAAATAAAAGGATTAGAGACAAATTTAGTGATGAATCCTCACCGAAGCACTGGGCATGGTAATATAACTGAAATCACTGGTGTGTTTAGAGGTAAGTTAAGTCGAATATCAAAGAAAAAAGGATGTCTGGTAGACAATTTTTAATACAGAATTCCAATTTGCAATAAAAAAAGAAATGTATTTTGTCAGACATGAACCTGACACTTTCTAGTAATATTCTGAGTTGTTTATTTACTACACTCTGACCACTTGGCCAACACAGCAAAAATATTGTAGTGACCATTAAAACCACCACCATCTGATACATGCCACATATTGACTCACACCTCTTTATGCAATTATGGTGTATTATAATTTAATTGTTGTTTCAGTTACAACTGGCAGTGTCCCTTCTTCTTTCGGCTGCTCCCATTAGGGGTCACCACAGTGGATCATCCAGATCCACATATTTGATTTGGCATAAGGTTTTTTTGTTTTGTTTAATTTGTAAACATTTATTTTATTATTATTATTATTTTTTTTTTTTACATTGGATGCCCTTCCTAATGCAACCCTCCCATTACATTACATTACATTTGTCAGGGTGCAGGCACTTACGGATGTACAGCATGTGCAGAGGAGAGTAGTATGGAATCAATTTTGTGCCAAAATGTTCATACAATACTTTTGAAATATCAAACAAAAACGACAAATCAAAATACAAAAAAAGAGAAAAAAGTCAATTTTTTTAGACTGGCAAATAAATTATTCATGTAATCGTGCAAAATATCAGTCTATTACTCTTTAGAAACCTTTTATTTTTGTTCCGTGTCTTTCTCAGTTTTGTTTGACTTAATTTATTTTGGTTGCGATTCCAGCTTTCTCGTTTGCGCTCCCTGACTTTTTGCTCGCAGTTTTGGCACAAACTTCACGTGTGGGTGGGCTGTCCAGGAATGTATTCCCATTGGCTAACCTGTGTTTGACTGACAGCTATGCTCAGCCATTCCCTACTCAGATTCTGGCGGACTGTTTGACGAGTGACCGATCCATTGACGGTAAAAAAGGATCGAGTGGACTTCAGTGGTGACTATGATACTGAATTAATTCAACAAAGTGTAAATTCAATATCATAGTCGCCACTGAAGTCCACTCGATCCTTGTTTACCGTCAATGGATCGGTCACTCATCAAACAGTCCGCCAGAATCCGAGTAGGGAATAGCTGAGCGTAGCTGTCAGTCAAACACAAGTTAGCCAACAGGAATGCATTCCTGGACAGCCCACCCACACGTGAAGTTTGTGCCAAAACTGCGAGCAAAAAGTCAGGGAGCACAAACGAGAAAGCTGGAATCGCAACCAAAATAAATTACGTCAAACAAAACTGAGAAAGACGCGGAACAAAAATAAAAGGTTTCTGAAGAGTAATAGACTGATATTTTGCACGATTACATGACTTTTTTTTCTTTTTTTGTATTTTGATTTGTCGTTTTTGTTTGATATTTCAAAAGTATTGTATGAACATTTTGGCACAAAATTGATTCCATACAATACAGATGCAAGTGGGGAGTCAAACTCTTGCAGTTACCAAAGGTCTAGCCCTCCACTGTAACCTTAGCTGTAGGGCCAAGGGCTATAGAAGCAGAGATCGATACCGCTCAATGCGCCTTAAGGGCCTGGTTAGTACTGGGATGGGAAGACCTAGCATGGGAAGGATTTTGACTTTTTTTTTAAATTGTTATTACCATTATTACAATTTCATCTGTTAATATTTTTGTGCCTCAATTCTCAATTTATTTCTTGTGTATGCACAGCACTTTAGGAAACTATAGGTGCAAATGTTCTTGAGAAATAAAATGTACTTATGAATGATTTTTAACAATATTCACATCTATTACACCTATAGACTTTGGGTGGGGATGGTGCTAGATTTAGGGTTAACATTTAACTGCCGGGTCGCCTCTCTGCGCCTTCGGATTGGGGAGAGGGCTCTTGCTGTTGTTTGTGCCTACGGGCCAAATAGCAGTATAGAGTATCCGGCCTTCTTGGAGTCCCTGGGAGAGGTACTGAGGGGTGCTCAGACTGGGGACCCCATTGTGCTACTGGGGGACTTCAATGCTCACATGGGCGATGACAGTGACACCTGGAGGGGCGTGGTTGGGAGGAACGGCCTCCCCGATCTGAACCCGAGTGGTGTTTTGTTATTGGACTTCTGTGCTAGTCACGGTTTGTCCATAACGAACACCATGTTTGAGCATAGGGGTGTCCATAAGTGCACGTGGCACCAGGACACCTTAGGTCAGAGGTCGATGATCGACTTTGTAGTCGTTTCATCTGATCTCCAGCCCTATGTCTTGGACACTCGGGTGAAGAGAGGGGCTGAGCTGTCAACTGATCACCACCTGGTGGTGAGTTGGATCCGCTGGCGGAGGAGGAAGCTGGACAGACCTGGCAGGCCCAAACGTATGGTGAGGGTCTGCTGGGAACGTCTGACCGAGCACTCTGTTGGGGAGGTCTTTAACTCCCACCTCCGGGAGAGCTTTTCCCAGCTTCCGAGGGAGGCGGGGGACATTGAGTCTGAGTGGACCATGTTCTCTACCTCCATTGTGGATGCAGCTGTTCGGAGCTGTGGCTGCAAGGTCTCCGGTGCCTGTCGTGGCGGCAATCCCCGAACCCGGTGGTGGACACCGGAAGTAAGGGATGCCGTCAAGCTGAAGAAGGAGTCCTATCAGGCCATGTTGACCTCTGGGACTCCTGAGGCAGCTGACGGGTATCGGCAGGCCAGGCATGCTGCAGCTCGGGCAGTTGCGGAGGCAAAAACTCGGAACTGGGAGGAGTTCAGGGAGGCCATGGAGAAGGACTATCAGTCGGCCTTGAAGAAATTCTGGCAAACTGTCCGGCGCCTCAGGAGGGGGAAGCAGTACTCTGCCAACACTGTTTACAGTGCGGGTGGGGAGCTGTTGACCTCGACTGGGGACATTGTCGGGTGGTGGAAGGAATACTTTGAGGATCTCCTCAATCCCACCGTCATGTCTTCCACTGAGGAGACTGAAGCTGATGACTCAGAGGTGGACTCGTCCATTACCCAAGCCGAAGTCACTGAGGTGGTTTGCAAGCTCCTCGGTGGCAAGGCACCGGGGGTGGATGAGATCCGCCCTGAGTATCTCAAGTCTCTGGATGTTGTGGGGCTGTCTTGGTTGACACGCCTCTGCAACATCGCGTGGCAGTCGGGGACAGTGCCTCTGGAGTGGCAGACTGGGGTGGTGGTCCCTCTTTTTAAGAAAGGAGAGTGTGCTCCAATTATAGGGGAATCACACTTCTCAGCCTCCCAGGGAAAGTTTACTCCAGGGTACTGGAGAGGAGAATTCGACCAATAGTCGAACCTCGGATCCAGGAGGAACAATGCGGTTTTTGTCCTGGTCGCGGAACACTGGACCAGCTCTATACCCTTCATAGGGTGCTCGAGGGTTCATGGGAGTTTGCCCAACCAGTCCACATGTGCTTTGTGGATCTGGAGAAGGCATTCGACCGTGTCCCCCGTGGTATTCTGTGGGGGGTGCTTCGGGAGTATGGGGTTCGGGGCTCTTTGCTAAGGGCTGTCCGGTCCCTGTACGAACGGAGCAGGAGTCTGGTTCGCATTGCTGGCAGTAAGTCAGACCTGTTCCCAGTGCATGTTGGACTCCGGCAGGGCTGCCCTTTGTCACCGGTTCTGTTCATAATTTTTATGGACAGAATTTCTAGGCGCAGCCAGGGGCCGGAAGGAATCCTGTTTGGGAACCACAGGAGTTCATCTCTGCTTTTTGCGGATGATGTTGTCCTGTTGGCTTCTTCAAACCAGGACCTTCAGCATGCACTGGGGCGGTTTGCAGTCGAGTGTGAAGCGGCTGGGATGAGAATCAGCACCTCCAAGTCCGAGGCCATGGTTCTCGACCGGAAAAGGGTGGCTTGCCCTCTCCAGGTTGGTGGAGAAGTCCTGCCTCAAGTGGAGGAGTTTAAGTATCTCGGGATCTTGTTCATGAGTGAGGGAAGGATGGAGTGTGAGATCGACAGGTGGATCGGTGCAGCCTCCGCAGTGATGCGGTCGCTTTACCGGTCCGTCGTGGTGAAGAAGGAGCTGAGCCAAAAGGCGAAGCTCTCAATTTACCGGTCGATCTACGTTCCGACTCTCACCTATGGTCATGAGCTTTGGGTAATGACAGAAAGAACAAGATCGCGGATACAAGCGGCCGAAATGAGTTTCCTTCGCAGGGTGGCTGGGCGCTCCCTTAGAGATAGGGTGAGAAGCACAGTCACTCGGGAGGAGCTCAGAGTAGAGCCGCTGCTCCTCCACATCGAGAGGAATCAGCTGAGGTGGCTCGGGCATCTTTTTCGGATGCCTCCTGGATGCCTCCCTGGGGAGGTGTTCCAGGCATGTCCCCCCAGGAGGAGGCCCCGGGGAAGACCCAGGACACGCTGGAGGGACTATGTCTCTCGGCTGGCCTGGGAACGCCTCGGTGTTCTTCCCGAGGAGCTGGCTGAGGTGTCTGGGGAAAGGGAAGTTTGGGCTTCCATGCTTAGACTGCTGCCTCCGCGACCTGGTCCCGGATAAGCGGAAGAAGACGAGACGAGACGATTTAACTGCCAAAATTATTATTCTAGCAGAAATCAATGCCAATAGATTTGTAAGCCAGTTCTTATTCATGAAGAATAATTTAATAATTTTAACAATATTTGCATTTATTACACCTATAGGCTTGGGGAGTAGGGCTATGATGACAGCAACCAGAGCACCTACACCTCCTTAACTTAATTTTCAAGCTGTTTTTTTCCCCTTTTTTTCTGGAGACTAAAGTGTTTGAAAGATATATTTGCATTTATTTATTATTCTTATATGCTTGGGGGCTGGTGCTAGGATGAACGTTATGGAAATTGGAGCATAGATGGGTGTATCTTCAACTCCAGGCACTTTTTGGTCCTGTCAACTTTTAAGAAATTAATACTCTCAAAATACACTTTTAGCATTCTTCCTAGTTTCATTAATTTGCCTTGTAACAAAGTATGATAATGGGCACATTTGCATGACTGAGGAATAAATATATATATATATATATATATATATATATATATATATATATATATATATATATATATACACACACACACACAGGTGCTTGAAAGTTTGTGAACCCTTTAGAATTTTCTATATTTCTGCATAAATATGACCTAAAACATCATCAGATTTTCACACAAGTCCTAAAAGTACATAAAGAGAACCTAGTTAAACAAATGAAACAAAAATATTATACTTGGTCATTTATTTATTGAGGAAAATGATCCAATATTACATATCTGTGAGTGGCAAAAGTATGTGAACCTCGAGGATGAGCAGTTAATTTGAAGGTGAAATTAGAGTCAGGTGTTTTCAATCAATGGGATGACAATTAGGTTAAAGAAGAATAAAGTTAATGTTTTGGAATGGCCAAGTCAAAGTCCTGACCTGAATCCAATCGAAATGTTGCCAAAGAACCTGAAGCGAGCAGTTCATGTGAGGAAACCCACCATCATCCCAGAGTTGAAGCTGTTCTGTATGGAGGAATGGGCTAAAATTCCTCCAAGCCGGTGTGCAGGACTGATCAACAGTTACCGGAAACATTTAGTTGCAGTTATTGCTGCAGAAGGGGGTCACACCAGATACTGAAAGCAAAGGTTCACATACTTTTGCCACTCACAGATATGTCATATTGGATAATTTTCCTCAATAAATAAATGACCAAGTATAATATTTTTGTCTCATTTGTTTAACTGGGTTCTCTTTATCTACTTTTAGGACTTGTGTGAAAATATGATGTTGTTTTAGGTCCTATTTATGCAGAAATATAGAAAATTCTAAAGGGTTCACAAACTTTCAAGCACCACTGTATATAAAATGAAAAATGAGTTCTAAATTTGGAAAGCAATTTAAATGTACAGTGGTGCTTGAAAGTTTGTGAACCCTTTGAATTTTCTATATTACTGCATAAATAGGACCTAAAACAACATCATATTTTCACATAAGTCTTAAAAGTAGATAAAGAGAACCCAGTTAAACAAATGAGACAAAAATATTATACTTGGTCATTTATTTATTGAGGAAAATGATCCAATATTACATATCTGTGAGTGGCAAAAGTATGTGAAACTTTGCTTTCAGTATCTGGTGTGACCCCCAACTAAACATTTTTGGTAACTGTTGATCAGTCCTGCACACTGGCTTGGAGGAATTTTAGCCCATTCCTCTGTACAGAACAGCTTCAACTCTGGGATGTTGGTGGGTTTCCTCACATGAAGTGGTCGCTTCAGGTCCTTCCACAACATTTCGATTGGATTAAGGTCAGGACTTTGACTTGGCCATTCCAAAACATTAACTTAATTCTTCTTTAACATTTCTTTGGTAGAACTGTTAGGGTTTTGCTGGGAATTAAACCCAGGTCGCTGGTGTAGTAATCCAGCAAACCCCCACTACGCCACCAGGGGAATGACTCAAGTGCAGAGGTGTGAGGTGAAAGTAGAGTAGAAAAAATAGTTTATTTACAATGCAAAAAATCCAAGGCAAAAAACAAAAGTATAATCCAAACGCTCAGAAGATATACGGGAAAAAATAAAAAATCCAAAAATTCAAAGTCAAAACAAAAAGCCAAAAAATAAGAAAAGAAAAGGCAAAAATCCAAACGCTCAGAAGATCCAAAATGGTAAATACAAAGTCCAAAAAGTCCACAAGAAAGCAAAGTACAAAAGACCACAAAGGCAAGGAACACGGAACAGAGGTCTCTTGTGATAACATAACAGCACAAAGACTCCGTGACTAGGGACCAAACTGAGGAAGTATATATACACAGGGAAATTAAGAAACTGGGCGGGGCAGGAAATAAAGAACAGGTTGGAGTAAAATGCACATGGAAACAGGCAATCAAAACAAACACAAAACACAGAAGCGGTGGCGGCCTCTAGAGGCCAAAACAAACATGACAAGATAAAGCAATAACAGCGGCCTCTAGAGGCCAAGACAGTCCCCAGTCCTAACAAGAACGACTTGTGTGCTTAGGGTCGTTGTCTTGCTGCATGACCCACCTTCGCTTGAGATTCAGTTCATGGACAGATGTCCTGTCATTTTCCTTTAGAATTCGCTGGTATAATTCAGAATTCTTTGTTCCATCAATGATGGCAAGCCGTCCTGGCCCAGATACAGCAAAACAGGCCCAAACCATGATACTACCACCATCATGTTTCACAGGATAAGGTCCTTATGCTGGAATGCAGTGTTTTCCTTTCTCCAAACATAATGCTTCTCATTTAAACCAAAAAGTTCTATTTTGGTCTCATCCATCCACAAAACATTTTTCCAATAGCCTTCTGGCTTGTCCACATGATCTTTAGCAAACTACAAACAAGCAGCAATGTTCTTTTTGGAGAACAGTGGCTTTCTCCTTGCAACCCTGCCATGCACACTATTGTTGTTCAGTGTTCTCCTAATGGTGGACTCATGTACATTAAAATTAGCCAATGTGAGAGAGGCCTTCAGTTGCTTAGAAGTTCCCCTGGGGTCCTTTGTGACCTCACCAAATATCATACGCCTTGCTCTTGGAGTGATCTTTGCTCGTCGGTTATTCCTGGGAAGGGTAACAATGGTCTTGAATTTCCGCAATTTGTACACAATCTGTCTGCCTGTGGATTGGTGGAGTCCAAACTCTTTAGAGGTGGTTTTGTAACCTTTTCCAGCCTGATGAGCATCAACAACGCTTTTTCTGAGGTCCTCAGAAATCTCCTTTGTTCGTGCCATGATATACTTCCACAAACGTGTTGTGAAGATCAAAATTTGATAGATCCCTGTTCTTTAAAGAAAATAGGGTGCCCAATCACACCTGACTGTCATCCCATTGATTGAAAACACCTGACTAATTTCACCTTCAAATTAACTGCTCATCCTAGAGATTCACATACATATCTGTGAGTGGCAAAAGTAATATCAGATCATTTTCCTTAGTACATCAATGACCAAGTATAATATTTTTTGTCTCATTTGTTCAACTTGGTTCTCTTTATCTACTTTTAGGACTTGTATGAAAATCTGATGTTTTAGGTCATATTTATGCAGAAATATACAAAATTCTAAAGGGTTCACAAACTTTTAAGCACCACTGTATATCATTTGCAAGGTTTTATTTTCCTGTAAAACATGTCGCAATGGAAATGACCAGAGGTGGACAGTAACGAAGTACATTTACTTGAGTACTGTACTTAAGTACACTTTGAGTATCTGTACTTTACTTGAGTATTTTTTTTCAGCTTATGACTTTAACTTCACTACATTTGAAAGGCAAATATCATACTTTTTACTCCACTACATTTCTATCAAGGTCCTCATTACTTGTTACTATGAAGCAGCTTTGAAAGTGGTTGTTTTTTCTTTTCTAAAACGTGATTGTTTTTTTTTCCACAGGTGACACTGAGACAGCCCATCAGTAATCATTAGGGTCACATCACATCCATAGACTGGATAAAATCAAGTTCAGTGATTTCTCAGCAGCATTGTTTGAACACGATCAGTTGATGGAAGAAGGCAGTTCTTCTGGGGAATGCACGCCCCCATGGCTTTCCCTAAAACCCATGTTTCAGTTTTCTGAAAGGAATAAAGATTCGTTTTGTTTTAAATGTTTGCTTTGTTTGCCGAAAATGAACCACATCACAGCCTACAAAAACTTGCCGTCCTACCTGTGGGAGCATATTGAGGTATATAAACGTTTTATTCCAAGAGAAAGCTTGCAACGAAGTTGTCTGTGCTTTTAGAGCTAGCGATAATGTTGCAATAGCTATGCAGTCTGGTTAGTCAAATGACTTTCTATGGATTTGCCCACCAAGTTGCCATTGCCCTGTTCACGGCTAACTTTTACACATAGCTAGTTAACTTGGACACTGTTAGTTAGCATGTACAAATGGAGTTCCACTAACATGAATAACATTAACTTATCTGAAGTCCTTTCAGAAATATATTTTAGCATATTCTTGCCAAATAAACAGTATGTAGAAATCTTTTTTTCTAGTAGCGTTAGCTACCTAATATTATTTTGAGTTTGAAAAGGGTTTACTAGCATGTCAGATGGAGTTTCACTGACTAGCTAGCTTAACATTAAACCACCATGATGGCACAGCATGCGTTCATTTTGTGAATTTGCATTTCTGTCTTTGGTAACGACGTTAGGTTTTGTAAGTGTTGTGGCAATAATACAACGATGCATTGACAGAAAATGTACTTTTACAGTAATACTTACAGTGGCATGCAAAAGTTTGGGTACCCTTAATGAAAATGGCTGTTACTGTGAATAGTTAAGTGAGCAGAAGATATTCCTGGGATGCCCAGGAACTGATGATCAAAAGGCATAAAGGTAAAGATGACATTTCTTTTTAGCGTTTTCTGCAAGATTTGTGTATTATTTTTGTTTTATACAATTAGAGAGTGAAAAAAGAAAAGGAACACCATGCGAAAGTTTGGGCACCCCAATACATTTGAGTTCCCAGGTAACTTTTACCAAGGTTCCAGACCTTAATTAGCTTATTGAGCTGTGGCTTGTTCAAATTCTTTGTTAGAAGAGGTCAGATGACGCAGATTTCAAAGCTGTATAAATTCTCTGACTCCTCAAACTTGTCCCTAAAATCAGCAGCTGTGGGCTCCTCTAAGCAACTCCCTCGCATTCTGAATAATAAAATAACTGATGCTCACAAAGCAGGAGAAGGCTACAAGAATGTAGCAAAGTGTTTTCAGGTAGCTGTTTCCTCAGATTGTAATGTTATTAAGAAATGGCAGTTAACAGAAACAGTGGAGATCAAGGTGAGGTCTGGAAGATGAAGAAAACTTTCTAAAAGAACTGCTCATTGGACTGCTAGAAAGGCAAATAAAAGCCTCTGTTTGACTGCAAAAGACCATCAGAAAGATTTAACAGACCCTGGAGTGGTGGTGCACTGTTCTACTATGCAGCGACACCTGAACAAATATGACCTTCATGGGAGAGTCAACAGAAGAAAACCTTTCCTGCATCCTAGCCACAAAATTCAGCATCTGAAGTTTGCAAATGAACATCTAAATAAGCCTGATGCATTTTGGAAACAAGTCCTGTGGACTGATGAAATCAAAATAGAACTTTTTGGCCACAATGTGCAAAGGTATGTTTGGAGAAAAAAGGGTGCCAAATTCCAGGAAAAGAACACCTCTCCAACTCTGAAGCATGGGTGTGGATCAATCATGCTTTGGGGTTGTGTTGCAGCCAGTGGCACAGGGCACATTTCATTGGTCAAGGGACGCATGGATTCAAATAAATACCAGCAAATTCTGGAAGCAAGCATCACACCATCTGTAAAAAAGTTGAAGATAAAAAAGGAGGATGGGTCCTACAATAAGACGATGATCCAAAACACACCTCAGAATCTACAATGGAATACCTCCAGGCACAAGCTGAAGGTTTTGCCATGGCCCTCACAGTCCCCTGACCTAAACATCATTGGAAATCTGTGGATAGATCTCAAAAGAGCAGTGCATACAAGACAGCCCAAGAACCTTGTAGAACTTGAAGCCTTTTGCAAGGACGAATGTGTGAAAATCCCCCAGGTAAGAACTGAAAGATTATTAGCTGGCTACAAAAAGTGTTTACAAGCTGTGATACCTGCCAAAGGGGGTGTTACTAAGTACTAACTATGCAGGGTGCTCAAACTTTTGCTTCTGGGCCTTTTCTTTTTTTTGTCATTTTGAAAATGTAAAAGATGAAAATAAAAAATTGTTTTTGCTTAAAATATAAAGGGAATGAGTCATCTTTAACTTTATGCCTTTTGGAGATCATTTCATCTTCAACTTGCTTAACTGTTCACAGTAACAGCAATTTTGACCAGGGGTGCCCAAACTTTTGCATACCATCAAGTATTTTTAAAAGCAAGTACTTCAGTACTTTAACTGAAGTAAAAATTTGACTGTACAACTTTTACTTTTATCAGAGTAATATTTGACCAATGGGAGCTGTACTTTGACTTAAAGGTCATAGGCAACAGTTGGAGGTGGAACGTAGAATATCAACTTTATTGTTAGTTAGTTATGGTTTATTTGATAGGGACAGATACATATCATGCAGGCTGTGCAACAGCCTAACAGTAGGCATCATAGCATTTATAGCCATAGGCTAATTTCCAATGCCCGTCCCTAGAAGGGCTTTTAAAATAATATATATATATAAAAAAAAAATTTATTTTAAAGAGCAGCCTATCCATTCCTTCAATCTAAAATACAGCCAATATACATATACATAACTAACCATATATCAATGTCCATCCACATATCCATTCATCCACTAAATATAAAATTAGTAAAATTAATAAAAAATAGTCAGACATTACCTACCTTTCTTTACACCTACTCTACATAATAAACATACACACACTCACTAATGCTGCTTTTCCACTACCAACGCGGCTGAGTTGGGCTGAGCCGTGCCGTGCTGAGTTGGGCTGAGTCGAGCTGAGTGGGGCTGTTGGAGTTGCATTTCAACTACAACCGCGCTGAACCGTGCTGCCTGGAAGTGGGCGGACACATTGGGTGGAGTTAGCGAAAGTGGGTGGACATCACGTGATGTCGTTAGGCAGCGCAAACAGTGACATCAGTGACCTTTTAAGCGGTAGTCTCACGACCCGGATAGTAAACAATAAACATGGAGTCATTAGTGTTGCTGGTCTTGGTGCTGTGGCTTGTTGTCACCAACAACGCCAACAGATGCTGGCAAGAGCGTATAGATGAGGCGAGGGGCATAAGGCTTCAGAAATTCTCGTAATTCGTAATTCTTCTTCTTCTTCCGGGTTTACGGTGTTTACAGATCCCAGCGTGCGTGTGTGGGCATGTGAGGACACTCCTCACCAATCAGTGCACAGGGGAGTGTCTCCTCACGCCCCTAGCCCCACTCGGCTCGGTTTGGCTCGCTTCAGCCCCACTCCAAAACCGTGCGAGTTTTGGGTGCTGAGTAGGGCTGAAGCGAGCTGAGTCATGCTGCTCTAAGGTAGTCGAAATGCGAGCCGTGTCGGGCTGAAGTGAGCCGAAAAAGGGTAGTGGAAAAGGGCCATAATTCAAACACACACACTCAAAATTAACAGCCCCCAACCCACCAGCACACTTAAGATCACCACACACACACTTACACACACACACACACATGCACATAAAATCGACATCCCCCACCCCCCACCCTACTCACCCAACACACACACATGCATATTCACACATGGCTACATACCTGGTTGCTTTTTAGGAACTCCTTCATCTGACTCCTGAACCACCCATGACTATGAATGGCCTTGATTTCAGCGGGCAAACTATTCCATAAATGTAGTCCTTTAATTAGGAATGAGGACTGACCAAAGGATGTTTTACGGTAGGGTATCCTACAGTTCCCTGCTACAGCACCCCTGGTGGACCTCCCAACAACCTGCATTGGTTGGATAAGGTCACAGAGCACTTGAGGGGCTTGGCCATGCAGGCATTTATAGATCAAGTTAATATTTGACAAAGCAATATAATTATCAAAACTTAACATGTTCAGGTCCCGCTGGACATCACAGTGATGAGCTCTTATTGGCCTCTTACCTAGGGTTTTCAACGCGCAGTTATAGAGTCTCTCCAGAGGTCTTACTGCTGAAAGACCTACCTGTGACCATGCAGTTATGCAGTAGCCAAGGTGTGAGAGAATCATTGAATAAAGATATATGTTGGCTGCTTCAAATGATAAACAATCTCTAATTAGTCTGAAAGTGTATAAGTTCAGTCTAACTGTTTTTCTGATCTTCTTAATATGTTTGTCAAATTTGAGATGTTCATCCAATATCAATCTTAAGTATTTGACCTCTGTAACCTGACTAATTGGTTTGTCATAGATATTGATATTGTCTAGAAGAATGACACAAAAAGCGAATTCAATTTTCCTAGTGTCTAATTTGCACCCTAAAATTGAATAAAATGGTTAAAATATACTGTTTTGCCCAATTTCCGAAGGTTTGTTTACATCTCACTTATGCGCACTTTCACCGCCAGGGGACAGTCATCGTGACATCATTTAAGCCAAACAGACTGGGAGCAGTTCTGTGTTTACTTGCGAACCGAGCACACGTGTACGGACTTTGGTCGTGAGAGGTTGTGTAGAATATCTGAAAGTGATAGCGATTTTGAAGTAGGAACTCTCCAAATTAAATATCGAGAGGTGAAACCATATATGTATGAACCTATGGCCGTTGCGAAGCAATCGGTGAATGTGGCTCACTGGTTTGACCATGCAGCCTCGGAAGCGGACAGCAACTCTGCCAACTCTGATCGCAGTGACCCCAGACCTCAACAAGACTCACGCCCAAACGATTTATCCTCGTAGTTATGATAAATTCTTACTTTCGTCATAATACTAAATAAGAGCCCTTTTGAAGAATAATTAAACCGCCCTCCCTAGTGAATATAGGTAACGATTACTTGACAGTGCGCCGGTAGGCCACATTAGCCTGCCATCTGTGACATTATACTATTTATAGCCGACTCTAAGCGAGGAAATATCCCTTTGTCTTATTTCCACAATGATTGTACAGGATCCCTCAGGATTTTTGACTTGTCAATTGCAAGCAAAAGTAAAAAAATGTTTACCTCCAATCTTCTCCTTTTTGCTTGAGCGTTGCTAGTCCGTTTCTTTGACTGCTTGATTTTGTTTCATGCACACAATCCACTCTCTCCGCCTCGTCTCCTCTTCTGGAAAAAAACAACCCTCTCGCTCCGCCTCTTCTCCTTTTTTGGAAAAAGCCAACCCTCTCGCTCCGCCTCTTCTCCTCTTCCAGAAAAAGCCAATCCACTCTCTCTGCTTCTTCTTCTCTCTTGGAAAAAGGTAAAAACTTCTTCCTGAACCGGTCCCGTTGTTACAGTTCACTGCACAACAATAAGGCGTGGTTTTTCTTTGGAAATTCCTGAATGCACGTCTGCACTCAAGCCGAACGGCAATGTAAGTAAACGGAAGTGGGCTCAACTCAAGCGGTTTGTTTGTCTTAAATGATGTCACGTGCCGAGTGGTCACGAAAATAGCCGAACAGAAATTCGCCACGATCTGCGCTAACTTATTTTAATTATTACTTATTAACAATACTTCTTGAGACCAGAAGAAAATTACAGAGGGTTTTTTAACCCTCTGGAGTCTAAGGCCTTTCAGAGACTTTGAGGCTGTTTGCAACACCCTGACATTTTCAAGTATTTCAACTAACTGTAAACATCTATGCAAAAGTGGCACATATGGTTGTATTCTGAAAAGCCTAACAAAAAATAATATGAAAGTAAAGTGAATGTAATACAAACACGTTTTATTTAAATTGAGTGTAAACACAACTGTACAAAAAACAGGTTTTAGAGGTCTTCAAACAGTGCAAGAAAACACACAATAAATATATCTAGCCAAGACTTTTGAAGTTTGAACCTTGTAAACAAAAGTGTTGGCTGCATAAAAGTAAAAAGAGCATTTAGAAATGTTTTGTTGTTTCCATACAAAATGTAAAAAAGTAATTGTATGTCAAGCCAGTGTCTCTGTTAGTCGAATACTAATTAGATGGGCGTGAAACACCTCTGATGGCCCCCACCCCCCTGTCACTTTCCATGTGCTCTGGCAGGACATTGCCTTTGCCTTCTGGCTGAATGGGGCGTGCTCTCACCTCTGAATAGCCACTCAAGCACCGGGTACTTTACATGTGAATAGCGATAGGTGTGGCCTCGGGGGCTGCTGCAGTCAGACAGTACAGAAAATCCAAAGATTTCTTTTCACTCTCTTTAAAAAGGGCCAGCTATATAATTTATTTCATATATATATATATATATTTGAAAACTAGAAGTTTCAAGGTTTTTAATGGTGTCACTTATATGTTTGAATGACAAAAACTCACAGGGTTACAGATGTGTTTTTGGAGAAGTGTCAAATTGCCCACTGGCGGGCACTTAGACTCCAGAGGGTTAACATAAAGTTTCAAATGTGCATAAAATTTAAAACCGTTGCCAATGAGCTTTAAGTAATGAAGTTGGGTACTTTGCACCTCTGGAAATGACAGTGAAAGTTTTGCGCCTGGTTGTTTTTACTGAAATTGTCAGTCAAAATGCTATACACCATGCCTATCATTGTTTGTTATACGCTATACTCACCATGACTTAATTACATAAGTGAGGTATATATGTAGGTCAGTGTAGTATATATATCTCAAAATATAAGCTAAAATAAACTACACTAAACTAAAATCTAAACCATAGTGGTCATTTCCACCACAGTCTGTAATTTCCACCACAACTCATTCTGTGGTGGAAATGACATTCTAAGAGGTTTTCATATTAGCATACTCCCTTGCCATGCTAAACCATAGTGTCCAAAATACATAAAATTGTTATTTTAACTTATTTTACATAATTTGAGAGATTTACAGCCTGAGTAGAAATGCGACACAAAAATATTTTGTTTACAAAGTAATAGTTACGTGGATTTTTTTCCTTTTCTGATCACCACGTCTCTCATGTTTAACCTCAACCTTGCTCTTCACTGACACACTTGTTTCCTTGGTAACCACAAACTATTTTTAAGGTGGCTCTAGTACAACCCCGATTCCAAAAAAGTTGGGACAAAGTACAAATTGTAAATAAAAACGGAATGCAATAATTTACAAATCTCAAAAACTGATATTGTATTCACAATAGAACATAGACAACATATCAAATGTCGAAAGTGAGACCATTTTGAAATTTCATGCCAAATATTGGCTCATTTGAAATTTCATGACAGCAACACATCTCAAAAAAGTTGGGACAGGGGCAATAAGAGGCTGGAAAAGTTAAAGGTACAAAAAAGGAGCAGCTGGAGGACCAAATTGCAACTCATTAGGTCAATTGGCAATAGGTCATTAACATGACTGGGTATAAAAAGAGCATCTTGGAGTGGCAGTGGCTCTCAGAAGTAAAGATGGGAAGAGGATTACCAAATCCCCCTAATTCTGTGCCAACAAATAGTGGAGCAATATCAGAAAGGAGTTTGACAGTGTAAAATTGCAAAGAGTTTGAACATATCATCATCTACAGTGCATAATATCATCAAAAGATTCAGAGAATCTGGAAGAATCTCTGTGCGTAAGGGTCAAGGCTGGAAAACCATACTGGGTGCCCATGATCGTTGGGCCCTTACTCACTGCATCACATACAGGCATGCTTCTGTATTGGAAATCACAAAATGGGCTCAGGAATATTTCCAGAGAACATTATCTGTGAACACAATTCACCGTGCCATCCGCCGTTGCCAGCTAAAACTCTATAGTTCAAAGAAGAAGCCGTATCTAAACATGATCCAGAAGCGCAGACATCTTCTCTGGCCAAGTCTCATTTAAAATGGACTGTGGCAAAGTGGAAAACTGTTCTGTGGTCAGACGAATCAAAATTTGAAGTTCTTTATGGAAATCAGGGACGCCGTGTCATTCGGACTAAAGAGGAGAAGGACGACCCAAGTTGTTGTCAGTGCTCAGTTCAGAAGCCTGCATCTCTGATGGTATGGGGTTGCATTAGTGCATGTGGCATGGGCAGCTTACACATCTGGAAAGACACCATCAATGCTGAAAGGTATATCCAGGTTCTAGAGCAACATATGCTCCCATCCAGACGACGTCTCTTTCAGGGAAGACCTTGCATTTTCCAACATGACAATGCCAAACCACATACTTCATCAATTACAGCATCATGGCTGTGTAGAAGAAGGGTCCGGGTACTGAACTGCCCAGCCTGCAGTCCAGATCTTTCACCCATAGAAAACATTTGGCGCATCATAAAACGGAAGATACGACAAAAAAGACCTAAGACAGTTGAGCAACTAGAATCCTACATTAGACAAGAATGGGTTAACATTCCTATCCCTAAACTTGAGCAACTTGTCTCCTCAGTCCCTAGACGTTTACAGACTGTTGTAAAGAGAAAAGGGGATGTCTCACAGTGGTAAACATGGCCTTGTCCCAACTTTTTTGAGATGTGTTGTCGTCATGAAATTTAAAAATCACCTAATTTTTCTCTTTAAATGATACATTTTCTCAGTTTAAACATTTGATATGTCATCTATGTTCTATTCTGAATAAAATATGGAATTTTGACACTTCCACATCATTGTATTCCGTTTTTATTTACAATTTGTACTTTGTCCCAACTTTTTTGGAATCAGGGTTGTAGTTTAAAATAGTTAGTTGTGGTGGAAATGACTGATAACTGTAGAACACTTTTTTTTTGTACCATTATCAGCAGCCTGGGGCTGGCCACCAGCAGGGCTGTGAAAAATCCGCGGATCCGCTGAATTCTGCGAATTTGGCTGCCAAAAATATCATTTTAGTAAATCATCTAATTTTGCAATAAAAATGGGGGGGGGGGGGGGTAGGTTTCTTTTGCGACAATGACAGACCGGTTTACAGCATTTGCGCCATGCTTACAAACCACGGCGCGAATCTTGTGCTCTTTAAACACGCTTTCGATATCAACGGTTTTGAAAAGTAGAATTTCGCGGTATGTCCGTGTCACGGAGGGACATCGTTCAGAGGGAGGACGGTGAGACCGACGATGTCAAAAACATTTGACAAGGAAAACGGCATCAAAATCCATGGACTTGGCAATGGCTGGAGTTTAAAGTCGGTAGTGAATGAGCACATACGGAACATAAAAGAACCGGGGAAAGCTTACTGCATCTTGTGCCATCAGGATGTGAAGTACGGTTCTGGTGGAAGAACGCGTTTGGTTGACCACGTTAAAGGAAAAAAACATGTGGAATTGGTGAAATTGAAGCTGTCGAACTATAGATTACCAGGTAAACCATCTTGTTCACATTTATATATTCAATTTATAATAATAATAATAATAATAATAATAATAATAATAATAATAAACAGTTCAAATTAAATGGCATGGTTGAGAAAATATTTGCTTTCAGGAGATGCTTCAAATCTATCAATATACACAAAATCTGTTCAGCTTCTGGGGCCCTGTGGGCCCCAGGCCCCCGGCTCCTGGGGGGCTGCTCCCCCCAGACCCCCTGCTAAAATTGTTCAGATTTTGTCATTTCTATTTCACAGCCCTGCACCAGAAGTTCCCAACCGCACAGTGGATTGTGGGATATGTGAAAAGGGCAAATGGTCGCTGTCAACAGCATATTATACATGCAGCACATAAACTTTTTAGGTTACACCCTACCCCGTTTTTACCGTATAGCCTACAGTATATGTGCAAACACATTGAACTACTGACATCTCACCCCCTTTTCTTGTGTTATGACAATAACATCAAATGAACATTTCAGCAAAAAAAAAACAGTTATTTTGACTGCGCTTAAGCCATAACTTGACTCAAGGTGTGACGTTTTAATACAGGTCACTTAACTATTCAGTTACTCAACCAAGGTGGTGTAATATTAGCATTACAGTTTTGCAACCAAAAAAAATCAACATTATCAACATCAGTGTCAACTTTTACAACTTGTCTGCTGTTTTTCTCAGTAGTAGTAGTAGTAGTACCCTTCAGTTCTTCTCTCAAGGGTACTAATGACCCTTCTAACGACCCTACTAACTGTAACCCATCTGGACCTGGTCACAGTCTGTCCAGGTTCAGGGGTTGTGGGGGTAGCCACACGCTGACTGACAAGAACAGTCTTAAATGGTGTCTCTGTCAGAGGGCATCTTTCCCTGTGCTCTCACTGGATGCTGCTGGGATGGGCTGAGGAACCAACCCCAGAACCGGCCCCTGCTCCTTGCTGTGGTACTTGCACTCGAAATAACCACTGGCAAAGACCACACCTTCTCATGGTCTAACTTGGAAAGCACAGCAGGTAAGGGCCTGGCTCCATGGTGGCTAAAGTAGTGAGCCTGTTTAGCCTTTCCCCCTCCTTTTCTTCCACGTTTGCCCAGCTGGGTAGGAGATTTTTTTCCAAAGTGGGGAATGTAGTTCTGATTTTTCTCTCCATCAACAACTCTGCTGGGCTGAAGCCTGTATTGGAACAGGAAGTGGACTTATTGCTCATTAGAGCCATCACTGGGTCTTCCTGCATGAGGTCTTCCTCCTTCCTCTTTGTTGTCTGCACAGCCCTCTTGGTGTGCCCATTGCCCTGTGGGTGGTGAGGGTTGGATGTGTAGTGTTTGAAGTCGAGCTGCCTCGAAAGCTCCTTGAACTCTACACTTGAAAACTAGGGTTCATTGTCACTCACCACCTCATCTGGAATGCCACAGAAATAAACTTGCAAAAACTCGTGTGCTCATTGTTGAGGGCATGTATAGCATTTCAATAAACCTGGAGTCAGAGATTACCAGGTAATTGTGGCGTTTGTGCTTGTAGAGGTCTATAGCGATTCTCTTCCAGGACTACTCTGCGAACGGTGTGGAGATGAGAAGTTCCTTTCATTGTGTTTACTTCAGTTCACAGCGGATCTGGCATGACATCCCACAATCAACTTTACATTTTTACTTCTGTGGAGAGTCCAGGCCACCACCCAGATGAACACGCTCTCACCCTACATTTTACTAGGCCCTGGTAGCCTAGTAAAATGAGTGTAGCAACTAAATTTTTGGTTAATCTTCCGCTCAAACAGTACATTTTTTTTACATTGTAAAGAAACAAATGCAGAACATCCAGCCACAGTATTCAACTAGAAAAGTCAGGCTCTTTTTTTGTGCATTTATTGCCTCATTTTGCGTCCCGTAATGCCAAAGGTCATGGACATAAACTTCCCTGCACTACTCACGTGCTTCACAAGTATGTAAAGATACTAGAAAATTTTTCAATGCACTAGTCATTTTCGTCTAATAATTCTTTCTACGTTTTTGTCAATATTGTTACAGCTCATGACATTAATCGTACATTTCACTGTAGATGAAATCATCTCATTCACATAAGGTTTATCATCAAACATGGGTTAAGCTGTATGAATCCCAGCATCTGTTCACTTTAATTTCTAATATTTAATGCCAATGCAAAAAAACAAAACACAAAAAACCCTGTTGAAATTCAGCAATTATTTACAGTATTTCCATTTGACAGATTGCAGGATTCATCTAATTATTTCTACTATCTAAGCCTGGCCTGATACATTATGCTGTATGAAGCTCCAGAAATACCATTAATTGCTTTGAAAACCTGAGCTCGTTAGATTTTATAGAGAAATCATTTATGTATTTTCATCATTATTATTGCCTTTCAGTTTTGGCACACTGAAGCTTAACTAACAAGGTATCATAATCAGACCATGAACTTTAGTTATGCAAGTTTGATAGAGAAGACAGAAGCTTCATGTTTTCTTCATTATGCAAGTTAAAGTGGGTGGTGTGTGGGTGTGGTCATGTGGGTGTAGGTGTTGGTGCTTGATAGAGATTTGTTTGGCATGGTTGTTAGTTGTTTTGGCTAGTTTCAGTTAAATCCTTGAAACTTATCTTTACTTGAACATGTGCTCTTTTTTTTTTTTTAAATAAGGCTATCCTGCTCAGTAATTTTACATCATCCACTGAAGCTACCCTATGACACTCAGCAAACTTTGCTTTGTAATATATTTTCCAAATCATATTACTCCACCACACGCTTGAAACGTGGATACATACTCATGTTTGGCCTTCAATAAATTGAGAAACATCCCTGCACTGCTGTGTCAGTGATTGTCATGCCCAGATCGAGCCGTAAGGCAGAATTTCATAGGTGGCGTAAGACTGATATTTCTAGATCACTCATACTTTATCAATTCAACCTTCAATACAGACAGCTCAAAATCTCTTATTTTCTGGGGCTCATCCAAGATCCCCATGTGGAAGTTAAGAGATTTTTTTTTTAATTAACCCTTTGGAGTGAGAGCTTTGCCGGCAAAGCTCGACAGGTTTAGAATGAGTAGATCATGTATTTAAATAAATATCTTTGCAAGTTTTATCATGCAAGCATGATAACATATTGACAAACTTTATACTTTACACTTTCCTCTATGCCCACTGCCAATTTTTTTTAATTATCTAAATTAGATGAAACAAAACTTGTCACCTTTGTCAGTCACACCGGGGTCAGCGTGCTGAGCTCCCACTTATGCATTCACAAAAGACAATTCACATGCTAACAGCATGCTAATCACTTTCACTCTTTCGGTTTAAATTGATTTCTCTCTCGTGGTGGGAATGCCCACTGTAAACAGGATAAAAATCTCATCTCATCTCATTATCTCTAGCCGCTTTATCCTGTTCTACAGGGTCGCAGGCAAGCTGGAGCCTATCCCAGGATAAAAATCTGTCAGCCATAATTTAGGCTATTTGGAGGTAAAACTTGTGACGAGATGGCACGCGGGTTTTATGCACGTTGGGCAAGGCTCTACACTAACTTTTTTTTTCAGGAGCACACGTGCTCCTAAGTTAAAAATTTTAGGAGCACAGGGAAAAAAATGGGGGCACAAGCACAAGTAGGTTTTCATTTTAAAGGTTTATTGCAGCGCAAACCTTAGACACACCAACACATAAAACGCAAAATTCAATGGAGAATGAATGAATGAACGAATGAATGAATGAACAAACAAATGAATAATGAACAACTGAATGAATGAACAAACAGTAGCTAAACAGAGAGCAGAGCTCAGCAGAGCTAACATCATCATCAAGGACAGCTCCCACCCTGGCTCTGAGTTCTTTGACTTGCTGCCCTCAGGCAGGTGTTACAGGTGCATTAAAGCAAGGACCAACAGACTCAAAAACAGTTGTTTCCCACAGGCCATAACCACCTTAAACAATTAGCCTTTTTCACATTACATCACTTGCAGGGGAACTCATATCCGTTTTCAGCCTTCTGAATGGAAGAAGAGGTATACGGCGGCAACATGTTAACAAAACTGTGTCATTCACAGATAAGATTGATAATAATATTGCGCATTGTTGTTTATCATTACGTATTGTTAGCGACCATTCCAGTCACCTATCTGCCTTGTGGGTAATTCCATGTAAATGTCAACCTCACCATGCAAAAATAAAGCAACATGTAATACATCAAAACCACTCCCAGAGATATCACCTAGGCCTGTATTTTACAGATGTGAATAAGTTGAACCAATTTGTAACCAACCTAATATGTCACTGTCAGTCTTTCTTTCTTATAATGTAAAACCCAAGCTAAAATCAACTTTGATCATGTACAATTCTATATTATTGCCACAAGCCACAGAAATGTATGCTAAAATCCACAAAACAGCAAAACAATAGCCATCCTAAATATTATTTAAGAACTTTGATAGTTTTAGCTGATATTTAGAGTGTTTTTCAAAGGGTTATGGTGGTTAAATTGCTGATTTTCTAAACATATGCCATGTCCATTTCAGACGCGTCACATCCATAACGGAATTTCGTCACATCCATAACGCTGACTTTTCCTTCCGAAACTCTGCATGAAATACAAAATATTTTAAACAAAGATTTTTTAATATTCACCTTGGACCCCTCTATCAAATGGATATCTCCATTTCGACATTAGGTTTACAATTTCACAGAGTTTGATAAAAATGTACAGTCACCCAAGAAAAGTGATACTTTTTCTGTCACATCCATAACGCATCTTTTATTGGCATTTTCTGGCATGCCCCAGATGTACTATGGGAATTGTTCTTGTTCTATCACTTCTCCAGTATGGTACAGCCTTAAATATGCAACACCTGTTTAAATACTGGGAGACAATAAAACATGCACTGGGTCATTTGTTGCCATTTTGAGTTCAAGTGTCACGTCCATAACGCTGGAATTGCTCTTGTTTTGGAAAGGGGTCATTCCATGTCAATTCACACAAATGCCCAAAACCTCCCCAGTGACACCTCTTCAATTTGCCTTATTTTTATTTTCTTAGTGCCTTATGGTGTCAAATGAAAGAATCCAAAATTTTAGCTTCCTAGCTCGAATGTTTTTTGAGTTATGGCCCTTCAAAGTTTGGGTGCCACGCCCACTTTTGGGGTCCGGGAATTGCGCACTTAATTTGCAAGCATTTTTGGAGGCCCATATTTTTTGTTCTAAGGGGGATATAGACCTGTAAATTGCTATATCTATGTATTCTGGCCCTGTCTATCAGATTCTGCACCTAAAAATAGCACAGGTTTATTAACTTTATAGATAAACGGATGCATAGACGGGTTTTCCCGTAGGATCGTCTGGCTGAAAGCCGCACACACAAGTAGTAACCCGCAAGTGATTGGCAGTCACGGGCGATTGCTCTAAGACAACGAGGGAGGCTCAGCCTCCTCTAAAAATGAAGAACATCGTGTAGGATGAATTGCGCTAGGCTTATGTTATAGCCGACCTTATAACATTGCTATTTCAGATCCAGAATCATAGAAATATATGTGCTCAACCCACTACAGTGCGAAATCATTCCCTTATAACTTTAATGTGTGCGTGAGTTTTTCCCCCTCGTGACAGCGCGATGCAGCGCAGCCTCAGTGGACTTCAATGGCATTTGGGAGCTCTGCGCTTTTCAATCTCAAAATGTAAGACGATTATTGGACAAATACTGTGAAAACGCCCACCCACGGAGTCTCACGGACTCCCAGCCTCAGTGGACTTCAATGGAATTTGGGAGCTATGCGCTTTTCAATCTCAAAATGCAAGACGGTTATTGGACAAATACTGCGAAAATGCCCGCCTACGGACTCTCAGCCTCACATGGGAGGGACATGGCAGTTTCCGCGAGGAGACTGGTGATTGGTGAAAGCGGCTGGATATTTTCTTTGATTGACAGCTCGTTTCAACTATAGACACACTGCAAAAAAACTGAAAAATGAATGAGGAGAAATTCCTTAATCCTAATTAAATTATCTTGCTGCGTGGACAGATAATTTTACTTGACAAGACATCTTGGAATAAGTTGGTTACAATCTAGAACTAGTTTTAATAATCTCAGATTTGGTGTCTTGTATTTTTCGAATAGGAAATGCTAGATTGTTTCAACTATATTCTAACTTAAGATATTTTTGCAGTGTAGAAGAAGAATACAAGACACCAACTCAGATTATTAAAACTAGTTCTAGATTGTAAACAACTTATTCTAAAATGTCTTATTAAATAAAAATACAGTATCTGTCCATGCAGCAAGATAATTTCACTAGTATTAAGGAATTTTCTCCTCAAATTCAGTTTTTTGCAGTGTACTACTTTAACCAGTGCTGTCTCTGTGCTACGATGAGGTCTAAATCCTGACTGATACATTTCATGGATGTTATTCCTATGTAAATATAAGCATAACTGCTGTGCCACAGCTTTTTCTCGGATCTTGGACATAAAGAAGCGGTTTGATATTGGCCAGCTGACAGGGATCAATAGAAGCGGTTCAATTACTTCAGGTATTATCTGCTTGAATAGGCATGTAGGTAAGGGATCTCATACACAAGTTGAGGATTTTGATGCGGAGATTAATGAAAGTAGTTCGATTTCCCTAAGGGGAGTAAAACATTCTAATTGCTGATCTAATAGTTATATTGTTAACTACAGGGTTACTTAAATTGTCACTTAAGTTGTATAAATGACCTACTGTTGGCGTCTGATCAGGGCTGTGTCTCGCTTCTTGTGTTGCTTGACCTTAGTGCAGCATTTAATACCACTGATCATTCCATTCTTTTGGATAGATTAGAAAATGTTGTGGGAGTTAAGGGAACGGCCCTCTCCTGGCTCAGCTCTTATTTAACTGATCGCTATCAGTATGTTGATGTAAATGGTGATTTTTCTAGACATACTGAAGTAAAGTTTGGTGTTCCACAAGGTTCTGTCTTAGACCCACTGCTTTTTTCTTTATATATGTTACCTCTGGGTGATGATATTCGTAAGCATGGTATTAGTTTCCACTGTTATGCTGATGACACACAGTTGTAGGTTTCTGCAAAACCAGATGAGGGACACCAGCTTAATAGAACTGAGGAATGTGTAAAGGACATGAGACACTGGATGATGATTAACTTCCTTCTGCTTAATTCTGACAAGACAGAAGTACTTGTACTAGGATCACATGTAGCTAGAAGTAGGTTTTCTGATTACACAGTAACTCTAGATGGCTTTTCTGTTTCTTCACGTGCAGCAATAAAAGACCTTGGGGTGATTATTGACATCAGTCTTTCATTTGAAATCTGTATCAATAATATTACCTGGATAGCTTTCTTTCACCGTGTTCTCCACTTTTCAAAAATAAAAGGTGGGGGTTTGGGGGCCGCTTAGGACCCCAATAGGGTCCAGGGGCAAAGCCCTGGTGGGGGGTCAGGGGGACGAAATCCCCCTGAAGCTGATGGATTTTGGGCTTTTTTGACAGTGAAACTGGCCAATAAATGGATAGGAAATGCTAAATCATTGTTAAAATCATTTTACAAAAAATTAACACATTCTTACTGTACTGTACATACTGTATCATCTTTGTCAATGTGAGACTCATTTGACATTTCAGTTGAGACTGATGCACCTGTTGCGCATTCCTGAATTAATTATATTTTTTTCTGTGTGTGAAAAATAAATGAACATTCATGCATAAGAAAATACCCAATTACAATAAATGCATACATTTTTTACAATACACATAATTAATGTTAACTGGGTGAAACCACTCCAATCAATGCACGAGCTGGTGCGCGTGCCCAAGACTGGCACTACAATGCCACCCTGGCCTCCGTAGATCGGGTTCTTTGACCCAAGAACCCAGAAGTCCTGCAATAAACAACCACAGGGAAGCAACGAGAAAATGCAGCTCTCGCCTACATGTCACAGATACAGTGGGGCAAAAAAGTATTTAGTCAGTCACCAATTGTGCAAGTTCTCCCACTTAAAAAGATGAGAGAGGCCTGTAATTTTCATCATAGGTATACCTCAACTATGAGAGACAAAATGAGAAAAAAAAATCCAGAAAAATCACATTGTCTGATTTTTAAAGAATTTATTTGCAAATTATGGTGGAAAATAAGTATTTGGTCAATAACAAAAGTTCATCTCAATACTTTGTTATATACCCTCTGTTGGCAATGACAGAGGTCAAACGTTTTCTGTAAGTCTTCACAAGGTTTACACACACTGTTGCTGGTATTTTGGCCCATTCCTCCATGCAGATCTCCTCTAGAGCAGTGATGTTTTGGGGCTGTTGCTGGGTAACACGGACTTTCAACTCCCTCCAAAGATTTTCTATGGGGTTGAGATCTGGAGACTGGCTAGGCCACTCCAGGACCTTGAAATGCTTCTTACGAAGCCACTCCTTCGTTGCCCAGGTGGTGTGTTTGGGATCATTGTCATGCTGAAAGACCCAGCCACGTTTCATCTTCAATGCCCTTGCTGATGGAAGGAGGTTTTCACTCAAAATCTCACGATACATGGCCCCATTCATTCTTTCCTTTACACGGATCAGTCGTCCTGGTCCCTTTGCAGAAAAACAGCCCTGAAGCATGATGTTTCCACCCCCATGCTTCACAGTAGGTATGGTGTTCTTTGGATGCAACTCAGCATTCTTTCTCCTCCAAACATGACAAGTTGAGTTTTTACCAAAAAGTTCTATTTTGGTTTCATATGACCATATGACATTCTCCCAATCCTCTTCTGGATCATCCAAATGCTCTCTAGCAAACTTCAGATGGGCCTGGACATGTACTGGCTTAAGCAGGGGGACACGTCTGGCACTGCAGGATTTGAGTCCCTGGCGGCGTAGTGTGTTACTGATGGTAGCCTTTGTTACTTTGGTCCCAGCTCTCTGCAGGTCATTCACTAGGTCCCCCCGTGTGGTTCTGGGATTTTTGCTCACCGTTCTTGTGATCATATTGACCCCACGGGGTGAGATCTTGCGTGGAGCCCCAGATCAAGGGAGATTATCAGTGGTCTTGTATGTCTTCCATTTTCTAATAATTGCTCCCACAGTTGATTTCTTCACACCAAGCTGCTTACCTATTGCAGATTCAGTCTTCCCAGCCTGGTGCAGGTCTACAATTTTGTTTCTGGTGTCCTTTGACAGCTCTTTGGTCTTGGCCATAGTGGAGTTTGGAGTGTGACTGTTTGAGGTTGTAGACAGGTGTCTTTTGTACTGATAACAAGTTCAAACAGGTGCCATTAATACAGGTAACGAGTGGAGGACAGAGGAGCCTCTTAAAGAAGAAGTTACAGGTCTGTGAGAGCCAGAAATCTTGCTTGTTTGTAGGTGACCAAATACTTATTTTACCAAGGAATTTACCAATTAATTAATTAAAAATCCTACAATGTGATTTCCTGGATTCTTTCCCCCATTCTGTCTCTCATAGTTGAAGTGTACCTATGATGAAAATTACAGGCCTCTCTCATCTTTTTAAGTGGGAGAACTTGCACAATTGGTGGCTGACTAAATACTTTTTTGCCCCACTGTACGTAAAATAAAAGACCTGAACTTAACTAATGTGTGTGTGTGTGTGCTGTTATATGATTACTATAACTGTGTATGGTCAGAAAAGACGATAGATAAGTGTAACCGTTGCACAATAATGCTACAAACACCCACAAAGTTATTTAGCTGCTGGCTAGCTGCAGCTTGTAGCTTCCAGCGTTACTATGTGTCAGTATAGTGTAATGTGGTGTGGTGTAGTGTAACGCAGGGATAGACCTTAATCTGCAGAGCTCTGTGTCACAATCTGTATGCAGCCTGCCAGATGGTTTTCTATTGCAATTGCGTGGCCACTTCAGGTAGCCCCGTATGCATTCGTTTAATGGTCTTCTTGGTGCTAAATAGTTACAAATTATAATAAAGTGAATACTTTGATTTATTTGGTGTATACTGATGAAGTTACTTTTTTTTTTGGCCAAGGGAAGGGTGGTGGGCCAGAATTATAATGTGGCAATGCACCACTTTAAAAGCGCCTGTGGAGAACACTGCAAGGGAAAGGTGGCGGGCCAGAATTATAATGTGGCGGTGCACCACTTTAAAAGTGCCCATGGACAACACTGTTTCATCTCAGAAATACTGCTAAGATAAGAAATTTAATGTCCCTACATGCCGCAGAAAAACTAGTTCATGCTTTTGTTACCTCCAGGTTGGATTATTGTAATGCCTTACTGTCTGGATGTTCCAATAAGTGCATAAGCAAGCTCCAGTTAGTTCAAAATGCAGCAGCAAGAGTCCTTACTAGAACTAGAAAATATGACCACATCACCCCTGTCATATTCACACTGCATTGGCTCCCAATCAAATTTCGTATTGTTTATAAAATACAACTTTTGATCTTTAAAGCACTGAATGGTCTCGTGCCACAGTACCTGAGCGAACTTCTGGTCCTTTATGACCCACCACGTCTATTTGGATCAAAAGGTGCAGGCTGTCTGCTGGTACATCGTATAGTGACGGTTACATCAGGGGGCAGAGCCTTTTCTTACAAAGCCCCACAGTTATGAAACAGCCTTCCAAGTAGTGTTCGGGAATCAGAGACAGTCTCAGTGTTTAAGTCTAGGATAAAAACATATCTGTTTAGTCAAGCCTTTTGTTAATAGTGTTTATGAGGTAAAGGAGTAGATCTGGAGGGTCCTCAGACATAGTGTTTGGTAAACTGGGATGTATGGATGCTGTCAGTCCCCCACTCACTTGCTCACTTGAGTTTGTTGATGGTGTAGTGGCTGGCTGCTTTATGTCCTGGGGCGCCCTCATGCCTGTGCTACCTTCTGGCTCTCCCCTTTTAGTTATGCTGTCATAGTTAGTTGCTGGAGTCCCTGCTTGTGCTCAGCATAAAATGTATACTGTTCCTACTCATCAGGTGACATTGGGCATACCTAACAACCTGTGTTTTCTCTCTCTTTTTCTCCCACCCCTCTCTCTGTCTGTCCCTCTGAGTTACATGTCAATCCTGAGATCGAGATGCTGACCTCTTCTGCTCTTCAGACCTGCCTGATCCATCCTGGTGCCCTATGTCTGGCTGGAGTCTCATCACATCACTCCTGTGGAGGATGGCCCCATATAGATGGTTGAAAGTCACACCTGGAAGATGCTCTGGACACTTACAGTAATGCTTTTATGGCTGACTGCAGTTGTCATGAACAGTTTTGCACTCAAGTTTCTATCAATGAAGACTTATAACATCAACGAAACAGACTTCATGTTAAAACTGTTAAAAATGTTATAATCATTGTCTGTTATCACCCAAATGAGGATGGGTTCCCTTTTGAGTCTGGTTCCTCTTGAGGTTTTTCCCTTGCCACAGTTCATTGGGGATAGATTAGGGATAAAATTAGCTCATGTTTAAAGTCATTAAAATTCTGTAAAGCTGCTTTGCGACAATGTCTATTGTTAAAAGCGCTATAAAAATAAATTTAGCACATATAAGCCATTAAGCCTTATGTTTCCCTGCCACTGAGGTGCTTCAAATGCCAGAAATATGGACATGTACTGTAGCAGCCATATGCAAAGGAAAACAGAGATGTGGAAGATGTGCAGGAGAACGTGAATATGGAAAGTGTGAAAGTGGAGCCAAGTTAAAGTGCTGTAACTGTGGAGGGGAGCGTAGCTCAGTCTATTGCAGATGTGAGGCCAGTAAGAGAGCATCAGTGGCGAAAAAATTGAAAATCTCACAAGGGATAATGTCTGCAGAAGCAGTAAGGAGAGTGTCTGGTCAGACAGAGAAGCCAAAACAAAGTAACACAGAAAGCTACAAAACCATATGAAGGCTGTGATAAAATAAAGGATACACTGATTGTAAGGAGAAATGATTGTGTTATTCATGGTGGAGGTGATAAACTGTTCGGCACAGACAAGAAAACTGAGAAAATCAAAATAATAGTGAAGTCAGCAGAAAAATATCTTGGGGTTTAGGGTTTGTGTTGGGAAGCAGTTGAGGAAATGCTAAGTGGAGAAGGCCCCCCTAGTTCACAGGCACTTAGGCTTGGTGATTCATGGCACTGATCATTCTGCAGTGGAATGCAAGAAGTCTCATTGCTAATGGTCAGGAGTTTAAACATTTCTTAATAAATTTACAAGATAAACCACACATAATCTGCATACAGGAAACATGGCTGAAACCAAAATGGGATTTTATTCTACATGGATAAACTGCTATTAGAAATGACAGAAATATGGTAAAGGTGGAGGGGTGGTAACATTTGTGCAGAATGGGATGAGGTACAATGTAGTCAATAAAGGGAAAGAAGATAAATTAATAACGGTTAAAGTGCCATTCCACCATTGGATGTATTCTTTGGCATAAAATACGACAACATATATAAACGGTATCACTAGATAGAGAAATCTTTTAGCTTCAAAATGATATATCAAACATAATTTTTTGACAACGACAAGTATATTAATTTTGCGACCAAAGTCACCTACCCTTTTAATTTCCGCGCGGTAGTGAAACGTGATGTCATTGGCAGGTTCCCCTTCTTGTGTACCACGTGTCGGTGTTCTGTAAAGTTATCCCACCTCTTGGATTTGTCCTACCAAGCCTACTGCGCATGCGTGAAGCCTACTGCGCATGCGCAGAACACATGACGCCATTACAATTAGCAAGTTCTCATGCAGACCGTTTTATTATTCACAACAAGTCATTACAAATTATTTGACTCGGCCAAAGGCTCGACCAATACACACAAAACATAAAAATCGGCAAATGCGTGAAATACTCACCGATTTTCTATCAGCCCAGCTGATCGGTAGGACAAAACTACTGTTTAGTGATGTGTCGGTTGCGAATGATCCGGTTCAAAGAGCCGGCTCTTTGAAGTGAACGACGGGAGCCGACTCTTCGGTGGGAGCCGAATTAGTTTTTTGTCCTTAGGTGCCTCAGAGAGAGAGAGAGAGAGAGAGAGAGAAAGAGACTTTCACAAAAAAAGTTGCTGTCCGATTGCGTCTTTGTGTTGTCTATTACCATTCAAAGGAGCCCCTGTTACAGCGAAACGCAGACCCACTAAGCTGGTGGGAGACCAAGGCTGCACTCTATCCACGGCTTACACACGTGATGGCACGGAGGATGTGTATAGTGGCAACATCTGTCCCCTCAGAGAGGATCTTTTCAAAAGCAGGACAGATTATAACTGAGAGGAGAAATAGAATCAGCCCTTCCAAGCTGAGACACTTGGTTTTCCTCAATGCCAATCTCCACTAAAGACTTATTCTGGGAGTTTGTGCAGCCTTAATGTAAATAGTTTTTTGTTATTGACACTTCTTTGTAATTTTTACTTCTTTGTTCATTGTACTTTATACTTTTTATACTTATTTTATATACTTATTTAATATTTTATTTAATAAAATATTTTGTTGCACATTGTTCTGTGTTTGTTAAAATAATTTCCAACTTTGCTTCATAGTTTCTTAGGCCTGATTTATACTTCATAATTTATTTTGTGGCATTTTGTTCAAGGTCGAGTGTGAAATAAAGCCATAAAGGATAAACAGTTGATGTCTTCTGTGTATTTTATATTGGTAATATAACACAGTTTTGCATTATGTTTGTGAGAAAATAATTTATTAATTGGTAATTAAGTTTTATTTCTATAGCTAGAACATTGTTACACTGCTATACTTTACAAAGCTTTACAATGGCTACAAAAACTAAAAAATAAAATGGAAAACATCCTATTGATAAAATATAAATAATAATGTAATTAATTAACTAGTTAATTGCAGCAATTAAATCAAAAATAAAATCTCAGGAGCCGTTTGGGAGCCGAAAGAGCCAGCTCCTTATAGTAAGAAGAGCCAAAACAGCCGGCTCCCGAAAAAGAGCCGAAATTCCCATCACTACTACTGTTGAATTTTCCTACCCTCCTGGATTTCGCGCATGCGCAGTAGGTGATTTCGCGCATGCGCAGTAGGCTTGGTAGGACAAATCCAAGAGGTAGGATACGTCACGTGGTACACAAGAAAGGGAACCTGCCGATGACATCACGTTTCACTACCGCGCGGAAATTAAAAGGGTAGGTGACTTTGGTCGCAAAATTAATATACTTGTCGTTGTCAAAAAATTATGTTTGATATATCATTTTGAAGCTAAAAGATTTCTCTATCTAGTGATACTGTTTATATATGTTGTCGTATTTTATGCCAAAGAATACATCCAATGGTGGAATGGCACTTTAAGATCTGGACAGGACGAGGAGATTTCAATAATTAATTATTATAACCCTTGTAAAAGTTTGACTAAAGACATGTTAAGTATTATTGGTGGAAGGCTGCAGGGTAAAGTAATATGGTGTGGGGACCTTAATGCTCACAGTACACTGTGGGGTAGTAGGGATACAGAGGCTAATGGTTAAAATATAGAAGATTTTATTGATGAGAAATAATTAGTGTATGTTAATGATAAAGGCACAAGATATAACTGTATACAAAACACAAAGTTCAATCGACCTCACACTAACACTGCAGGAAATAGCAGGTATCACAACATGGGAAGTGATTAATAAAACAACTGTCGGAAGTGATCATTATCCTATAGTGATCAAAGTTGGTACAGAAGTATGTCAGGAAATATCAGTGGGGATACCAAGGTGGAATTTCAAAAAAGCCAACTGGGACAAATTTCAAATATTAAATAAAATAAGATATGAAGAACTGGTTAGGGAGGATATTACTAGATGAGTTTACAGATGAGTCTACAGATGAGTTTAACAATAAGTTGTTGACAGCAATCATACAGACAGCAGAGGAAACAATTCCAAAGGCAGTAGGAAGCAGAGCGAAAAAGATGGTTCCCTGGTGGGATGAAAATTGTAGAAAAGCTGTCAAAAGAAGAAATGGAGTTTTCAGACAATTGAAGAAACATCATTCATTAGAAACATTAATTCAGTATAAAAGAGCATAAGCAATAGTTCGAAGAACTATTAGAGTAACAAAACGTACACATTGGAGACACTACTGCAATAGCATAAGCAGGGAAACGCAGTTGTCAGATGTCTGGGGAATGGTCAGACAAATGAGTCGTATAAGAAGGCGGTATGAAATACCAGTGTTAAACCAAAATAATAAAATAGCAGTTACAAATATAGACAAAGCAGAGCTATTGGCACAAATGTTTGTTAAAATTCATAGCCTCGAGAATCTATCAAATACAGCTAGTCAATCTAGGGATAATACACTGGCATTAAATCCAGGTGTTGAGGTGAGGAAAACTATATTAGGTGATAGTCTAGACTTCAGTCTATTTGAGTTAAATAGAGCTATCATGAAGGTAAAGCAAACTTCCCCAGGGAAAGATGGTATTAGCATGCTGGAACATATCGATAATAGTTCACTTCATGTAGTTTTGAGACTATTTAACATGGTTTGGGAAGCAGGAATAATTCCAACAACTTGGAAGCAGTCTATCATTGTGCCAATTTTAAAGCCTGGAAAAGACACTTCTGACCCTTCAAACTACAGACCAATAGCATTAACACTGCAGTTAGGTAAAACAATGGAGTGGATGATAACTGAGAGGCCTAATTATTTCATAGAAAGTAAACACCTGTTTGCACCTTATCAAAGCAGATTCCGTAAAGGAAGAAGCACATTGGACTCTGTCTTATGCTTGGAATCAGAAATCAGGAAAGCCCAGACAAATAAAGAAATACAGTGGTACTTGAAAGTTTGTGAACCCTTTAGAATTTTCTATATTTCTACATAAATATGACCTAAAACATAATCAGATTTTCACACAAGTCCTAAAAGTAGATAAAGAGAACCCAGTTAAATAAATACATGACCAAGTATAATATTTTTGTCTCATTTGTTTAACTGGGTTCTCTTTATCTACTTTTAGGACTTGTGTGAAAATCTAATGTTGTTTTAGGTCATAGTTATGCAGAAATATAGAAAATTCAAAAGGGTTCACAAACTTTCAAGCACCACTGTCATTGTAGCTGTCCTGTTTGATGTAGAAAAAGCATATGGTACATTGTGGAAAGAAGGACTTTTTATTAAATTGAATAAATTAGGTATAGGTGGTAGGTTATATAACTAGGTGTTAGACTTTCTATTTGGCAGAACAATAGAAGTAGTAGGCACAGAGTATTCTAACTTGTAGAAAATAGAAATCCACGAGGCAGTGTGTGTAGTCCGATGTTATTTAACATAATGATCAATGACATTTTCGAGCAGGTGGAATATGGTATTAGGAAAGCACTGTATGCAGACAACAGGGCCCTCTGGATTAGGGGTAGAACTTTAGGATACATTCAGAAGAAAATGCAGACAGCAATAAAAACAGTCAAGGAATGGTCAAAGAAATGGGGGTTTAAGCTATCAATATCAAAGTCCCAGGTAATACGTTTTGCTAAGCAGCAAAAATCACTTTCGCTGAAACTATATGGTCAAACACTTAAGCAAGTCAGAGTGATTAGGTTTCTTGGGGTTATTTTTGATGAGAAACTCACGTGGAGACAGCATATCGAACAAACGAAAGGAAAATGTAAGAAAATCAACAATTTTCTGTGTTGCTTGTCAGGACGGGAGTGGGGGGCAGCAAGGTCATCATTACTAAACATTTACAGAGCACTCATGAGAGCAACATTAGATTATGGTTGTGTAGCCTTTATGCCAGTGGCAAAAAGCAACCTTAAAAAAATAGATGTAGAGTAAGTACGGGCCCCAAGAATATGCTGCAGGGCATTCAAAACCACTCCAGTAGCTGCCATGCAGGTAGAAATGGGAGAAATGCCATTGCATATTAGGAGAGTTAAGCTTATGTTGGCATACTGGGTTAACTTACAGGGGCACAGTGAATTGCACCCAACAAAGGCCATCCTGCAGGAGTGCTGGGAACACAACAAATTAAACTCTTACAGTTTTGGATGGATTGGTAATGTCAAGGCAGGTGAAGCAGGTCTACACAGTCACCAGTACAGCAAAATAGTTCCAATTTCAGCTATCCGTCCCTGGTTGTTTGTGATGCCATTTGTTGATCTGAACTTACAAAAAGAAAAGAAAGAAAAGTCCAAGCTAGTGCCTGCTTATTACATTGTCCAAAGCTACATACAACAACACTTTGCAGATAAGACAGTGTTATTTACAGATGGTTCAAAGAACCCTGAATCTGGACACATTGGTGCTGCAGTATATACAGTGGGGCAAAAAAGTATTTAGTCAGTCACCAATTGTGCAAGTTCTCCCACTTAAAAAGACGAGAGAGGCCTGTAATTTTCATCATAGGTATACCTCAACTATGAGAGACAAAATGAGAAAAAAAAATCCAGAAAATCACATTGTCTGATTTTTAAAGAATTTATTTGCAAATTATGGTGGAAAATAAGTATTTGGTCAATAACAAAAGTTCATCTCAATACTTTGTTATATACCCTTTGTTGGCAATGACAGAGGTCAAACGTTTCCTGTAAGTCTTCACAAGGTTTTCACACACTGTTGCTGGTATTTTGGCCCATTCCTCCATGCAGATCTCCTCTAGAGCAGTGATGTTTTGGGGCTGTCGCTGGGCAACACGGACTTTCAACTCCCTCCAAAGATTTTCTATGGGGTTGAGATCTGGAGACTGGCTAGGCCACTCCAGGACCTTGAAATGCTTCTTACGAAGCCACTCCTTCGTTGCCCGGGCGGTGTGTTTGGGATCATTGTCATGCTGAAAGACCCAGCCACGTTTCATCTTCAATGCCCTTGCTGATGGAAGGAGGTTTTCACTCAAAATCTCACGATACATGGCCCCATTCATTCTTTCCTTTACATGGATCAGTTGTCCTGGTCCCTTTGCAGAAAAACAGCCCTGAAGCATGATGTTTCCACCCCCATGCTTCACAGTAGGTATGGTGTTCTTTGGATGCAACTCAGCATTCTTTCTCCTCCAAACACGACAAGTTGAGTTTTTACCAAAAAGTTCTATTTTGGTTTCATATGACATTCTCCCAATCCTCTTCTGGATCATCCAAATGCTCTCTAGCAAACTTCAGACGGGCCTGGACATGTACTAGCTTAAGCAGGGGGACACGTCTGGCACTGCAGGATTTGAGTCCCTGGCAGCGTAGTGTGTTACTGATGGTAGCCTTTGTTACTTTGGTCCCAGCTCTCTGCAGGTCATTCACTAGGTCCCCCCGTGTGGTTCTGGGATTTTTGCTCACCATTCTTGTGATCATTTTGACCCCACGGGGTGAGATCTTGCGTGGAGCCCCAGATCGAGGGAGATTATCAGTGGTCTTGTATGTCTTCCATTTTCTAATAATTGCTCCCACAGTTGATTTCTTCACACCAAGCTGCTTACCTATTGCAGATTCAGTCTTCACAGCCTGGTGCAGGTCTACAATTTTGTTTCTGGTGTCCTTTGACAGCTCTTTGGTCTTGGCCATAGTGGAGTTTGGAGTGTGACTGTTTGAGGTTGTGGACAGGTGTCTTTTATACTGATAACGAGTTAAAACAGGTGCCATTAATACAGGTAACGAGTGGAGGACAGAGGAGCCTCTTAAAGAAGTTACAGGTCTGTGAGAGCCAGAAATCTTGCTTATTTGTAGGTGACCAAATACTTATTTTACCGAGGAATTTACCAATTAATTAATTAAAAATCCTACAATGTGATTTCCTGGATTCTTCCCCCCCATTCTGTCTCTTATAGTTGAGGTGTACCTATGATGAAAATTACAGGCCTCTCTCATCTTTTTAAGTGGGAGAACTTGCACAATTGGTGGCTGACTAAATACTTTTTTGCCCCACTGTGTCCCACAATATGGCACAGCTATAAAAAGGAGAACAGCAGACCATCTTTCGGTATACACAGTAGAGCTTGTGGCCATAATACTTTGGGTAGAGGAAAACAACCAAAACAATAGCAACAGATAGTTTATCAGCAGTCATGAGCATCAGATTAGGGAAATCATGCAGGCAAGATATCATAAATGAAATATGATGGTGGTCCGTTGGATCCAACAATGATGTCTATGTGCGGGTGTGGACTCGCAGATGGCTTTGGAGTCCAATACAGGATCTGTATGTCTGCAATAAGGGCAGGAAAACTGTTCTGAGTCACTGAGTGCCTTGTCTGCCACCTTTCTCCTAGCACGTGCCACAGTGGTGTTGTCTCACCAGTTGTCTTCAAAGTTTTCCTGGGCAAGGTGTGTCAGGGCACACCGGTTGGATCGATCTTGCGCACACTCCTCCAGCTGCTTTGGGGCTTTCCCACAGGGACAAAAATAAGTTTTGGGCATTTCAAACCGTAAACTTTCAGAGCAAAATTTATCCTAACACCCATATCTGAAATACAACAAAGTGCTACTAGCAGAACAGTACCAGCTTATCACCTTCGTTAGACACAAACAGGAGGAGTTAGGTAAACACTAACTTTTCCATGCTAGTGCAGTAATATTTAACGAGTGCAGTTCCAGAATTGCTTAGCAGTCATTTGTATTTTTCATTTTTAAATTTAAAACCTAAAGAAAAGATCCATGGGAGACTGAGCCTTTAGGCAGCTCATCAGCTTCTAAAGGAAAAGCTTGCTCATCATAAGGATGAATCTGAGGTACATGCGTTTTATATATGCCTAAATGTATGTAAAAAGAAAGAGGCAAACACGTGTTTCTACCATTTTAAAGTCTTGGACAGAAGGTAAAATATTGCTGGCAAAATTTGTGGAACCTTTTCAAAGCATTCAGAAGTTCTACCATGCTGACCTGGTTCAGTTGGAGAAAATGCAGGATGTCCACATGCAAACAAACAGAAACTGGAAAAAGAAAGAACTTATTCCAAGTGACCAAAATCATCCAATGTAATGAATACAGTGGTGCTTGAAAGTTTGTGAACCCTTTAGAATTTTCTATATTTCTGCATAAATATGACCTAAAATATCATCAGATTTTCACACAAGTCCTAAAAGTAGATAAAGAGAACCCAGTTAAACAAATGAGACAAAAATATTATACTTGGTCATTTATTTATTGGGGAAAATTATCCAATATTACATATCTGTGAGTGGCAAAAGTATGTGAAACTTTGCTTTCAGTATCTGGTGTGACCCCCTTGTGCAGCAATAACTGCAACTAAACATTTCTGGTAACTGTTGATCAGTCCTGCACACCGGCTTGGAGGAATTTGAGCCCATTCCTCCGTACAGAACAGCTTCAACTCTGGGATGTTGGTGGGTTTCTTCACATGAACTGCTCGCTTCAGGTCCTTCCACAACATTTCGATTGGATTAAGGTCAGGACTTTGATTTGGCCATTCCAAAACATTAACTTTATTCTTCTTTAACCATTATTTGGTAGAATGACTTGTGTACTTAGGGTCATTGTCTTGCTGCATGACCCACCTTCGCTTGAGATTCAGTTCATGGACAAATGTCCTGACATTTTCCTTTAGAATTCGCTGGTATAATTCAAAATTCATTGTTCCATCAATGATGGCAAGCTATCCTGGCCCAGATGCAGCAAAACAGGCCCAAACCATGATACTACTACCACCATGTTTCACAGATGGGATAAGGTTCTTATGCTGGAATGCAGTGTTTTCCTTTCTCCAAACATAACGCTTCTCATTTAAATCAAAAAGTTCTATTTTGGTCTCATCCATCCACAAAACATTTTCCCGATAGCCTTCTGGGCTTGTCCACGTGATCTTTAGCAAACTACAGACAAGCAGCAATGTTCTTTTTGGAGAGCAGTGGCTTTCTCCTTGCAACCCTGCCATGCACACCATTGTTGTTCAGTGTTTTCCTGATGGTGGACTTATGAACAGTAGCCAATGTGAGAGAGGCCTTCAGTTGCTTAGAAGTTACCCTGGGGTCCTTTGTGACCTCGACGACTATTACATGCCTTTTTCTTGGAGTGATCTTTGTTGGCCGACCACTCCTGGCGAGGGTAACAATGGTCTTGAATTTCCTCAATTTGTACACAATCTGTCTGACTGTGGATTGGTGGAGTCCAAACTCTTCAGAAATGGTTTTGTAACCTTTTCCAGCCTGATGAGCATCAACAACACTTTTTCTGAGGTCCTCAGAAATCTCCTTTGTTCGTGCCATGATACACTTCCCATGGATTAAAGTTTTCCGTCGCTACGACGGATTTCTGTCAACTGGGAGTGCTAAAGGTCAATAATGAGATTGATGCAGATCCGAAGAAAAAAAAGGGGGGGGTAGGCCCATAGGTCTGACACCGATGTGATTTAGAACTTCACCAAGCTGCTGTGATTGCCTGTTGTTGAACCCTTTCTTGTGCTATGTTTGAGTATATGTAAAGGAATAAGTTGTTGCGCTAGATAGGCCTAAATAAATAAATACAGCCTACGCTACTGTCTAGTCCCGGGGAGGCTCGGCGTAGGCAGCGAACCGCGGTGCTCGGCTTGAGTTTCGTTTCTATCAGCGGCTCCAGCCCGACTTTGCACGCTCGTAACTCGGCCAGGGGAGGTCCCAGGCTCTCCAAACTTGGGAGCCAGCGACCTCTGCCCTCTCCCTGGCGGACCAGCCCCATGCCTCGGGACGTGATTCACCCCGAGGCGAGCTGCGGCGCACCGCATCAGTTTCCTTTTAACGGCGGCTCCACTGATGAAACAATCTGGCTGTCCTACTACTAGGCAACTACTTGCCTACTACTAATACTAGGCCTATTGTAGTAGTAGTAATAATAATAATAATAATAATATTTGCCTATTGAAAGGCGATCAGGTGAAAAATCTAAACAGCCCTGTTGAAGCCGCAGCAAGATCTATGCTATTAAGCCTTTTGTAGGTTAATGGTGACTGACCCCTTGAAAATGGTTCCTCCAGGAACCATTAAACGTTTTTAAACATTTCAGTTGTCAAGACAACGGAAAAACTAAAATACAAGAGCATTTTGTTTTGTGCACAAGAGCATTGTGACGTATCTTTCTGTTTTTGTATTTTAGTTTTTCCGTTGTCTTGACAACTGAAACGTCATCGTTCCTGGAGGAACCATTTTCAAGGGGTCAGTCACCAAAGGGTTAAACAGGCTTCGGCACACAATGTTCTGGAAAGGCTGTGTTTTTCTTTGGTTTGATTAGCCTACGATTTAATCTTTAAACATTATGGTTTCAGCAGTTCGCTTAAACATTGGAGGCTGTAGAGTCGGGTTGCAAGATTTCCCAACACTTGTTTAAGATGCCAAACTTCATAGTAAGGAGAAAATAATTCCACAGTATTTAGTGCCTCATCAGTCTCAAAAATTAATAGTGAAGGACCAACGCGAATTAAGTGCCAAAAAAACATCTCGTAGGCCTATATTTTACATTTTCAAAAAAGTCCGGAATTGGAAGTCGGTCAGTGGAGTGTAATGAAGTCTCATTCACTCAGCACAAAAGGTCGGAAAACAGTGGAGAAAACAGATATTGCTTAAATAGGCTACTAATGTTTTACATTAGTAATTTAATGTATGTGACAAATTCATTGATTAAATAGATAAAGAAGCGAATACTCCAAAGCTCAAAATTCAGGAAAGTGGCTCCGGTGTCGCAAGTGCACAAGAACAGTTATTTGAAAGTTAACCTCATGAATTTGTGCGTGCGCGTGCGATTTCATGAAGAACCGGGACAATTGGCATTCGGTGAAAGATTCACACCTATGACTCATTATATTCGCGCGCGCCCTCTCGTCCATTGTTGCTTCGTTTTCCCGATTTACATGAGTGTCTGAAGATGGAGTTTTCAGAAATCTCCACTCTGCCCAGAGTTTGCAAAAGTAGCTGTTTTCAGTGACTGAAACCTCCGTATAGGTGTGAATGAGAGGTGCAACCGAATAAATAAATATGCGTCTTTTTTATCCAGTTACATGTAGGCTATCACTGCGCAAAGCCTCTAATGTTGAAATGGCAGTACTATTTGTTAAAATAATAGTAGGCTAATTTCCACACTAATTGGTAAAATGGCACAAGGGATGTGATGGGGGGATGGCCGTTTTATAAGGGGGATGATTTGAGATTTTTATTTCAGAAGGGGGATGCCATCCCCCCACATCCCCCCTCAACTGAAGTACTGTGTATAAGGCCATATTTCACCTGACATAGGCCCTTCGATTTCCATCACTAGAGCGCGTCAAATTACTTTCGGTTTTGGCAGCATGGACACGCTTCTTTTAAATGAAGGCACAGATGTGTCAGACATCGACAAAACGGTAAAGAATAAGTGGAGATGGGCTTGGCGAAATGAAATGGGCGATAATGGCAAGCTCCCGCTGCTGTGCCAAGGAAAAAGAAACAAAAACAGGCATCAGGTGTTGCCAAACTAGATGCCTTTGGCTTCACTGCGAAGAAGCAGAAAAAGTGAACTTTCACTTTACTTTTCTTGTTTCCTGGCTTTATTTCAACAGATTTTCTTATTTTTCTTTCTGTTCCACCCTTTTGAAAGCATGGTTCAAGTTTGACTGCACTTGCACTTTTCTCTTAACCACTGCTGTGCATTACTAAAGTATTGTTGAAATAAATTTGCACTTTGTGCTGAAAACTTGATGTTTCATCATGAATAGCCAGTAATGACAATGCTCAAGTCTTGCCTTAGCTTTAGTCATTGTTAAAATTATGTAAATGTACTATAAGTAGGGGCTGAGGGGATAATGGACAACACGGCGTTTAAAATTTGACGCATCGCTGACGTGGTAGGGGCCAACGACATGGAGCTTTTTTTTTTCAGATGATTTTTTTTGCTTTAATCCATGACTTCCACAAACGTGTTATGAAGATCAGACTTTGATAGATCCATGTTCTTTAAATAAAACAGGGTGCTCACTCACACCTGATTGTCATCCCATTGATTGAAAACACCTGACTCTAATTTCACCTTCAAATTAACTGCTAATCCTAGAGGTTCACATACTTTTGCCACTCACTGATATGTAATATTGGATCATTTTCCTCAATAAATAAATGACCGAGTATAATATTTTTGTCTCATTTGTTAACTGGGTTTTCCTTATCCACTTTTAGGACTTGTGTGAAAATCTGATGTTGTTTTAGGTCATTTATGCATAAATATAGAAAATTCTAAAAGGTTCACAAACTTTCAAGTACCACTGTATGTTCTATTAGCATCTCTCCAGCTATCATATTCCCTAGTTCCATACTTCCCTTAATGCGCCATTTCATTAAACCACCGTAATACCTTGTCTTAACCCCTATGAAGGTGCAAAGTTATAGATGCCTTTAATGCACAAAATAATGCAGGGCATTTCGAAAAATTTAAGAGTGCATGGCCACAAGCCCGTTTACAACATTACAAGAAAACTAGAGGCAATGCACCACAAAGTTTTATTTCTGCATAATTATATTAATATTTAAAATGTGGATATTAAGATAGTATATAACCTCAGAAAAGGATGGGTTCTCTTTTGTTGCTGGTACCAAGTCATATCTGTGGTTGGTGGCTGTTACATTAATCAAGTCCATTTTCATTTAGCAGATCGGCTTTCTAAATGAAACTTAAAAGGTCATAGGCAAAGGTTTTCAATTTATGCACATTTGAAACTTTATATGTTTAAAAAACCCTCTGTAATTTTCTTCTGGTCCCAAGAAGTATTGTTAATAAGTAATAATTAAAATAAGTTAGAATAAGTTAGCGCAGATCACGACGAATTTCTGCTCGGCGATTTTCATGACCACTCGGCACGTGATATTCATGGCAAACAAATCGCTTGAGTTGAGTCCACTTCAGTTTATTTGCATTGCCCGTCGGCTTGACTGCAGACGTGCGTTCGGGAATTTCCAAAGGAAAAACATGCATTATTGTTGTGCAGTGAACTGTAACAACGCGACCGATTCAGGAAGAAGTTTTTACCTTTTTCCGAGAGAGGAGAAGAGGCAGAGAGTGTGGATTGTGCGCGTGAAGTGAGAAGGTTGGCAGCCGGGTAAATATGCCACTCCGTGCTCCGATCACTTTTTGAAGAAGCCCCATCTGTTGGAGAGTTTAGGTGTCAGTGTTGGACAAAGAAGGCTCAAACCTGACGCTGTTCCGACAAAATTCGAACACAAAATCAAGCAGTCAAAGAAGAAACGGACCAGCAACGCTCAAGCAAAAAGGAGAAGATTGGAAGTAAACATTTTTACCTTTGCTTGCAATTGACAAGTCAAGAATCCTGAGAGATCCTGTACAATCATTGTGGAAATGAGACAAAGGGATATTTCCTCGCTTAGAGTAGGCTATAAATAGTATAATGCTTGTATTACTATTAGCAATATAAACAAATCCACATTATATGTGCCAGCCCTGTGATGACCTGGCGAATTGTCCAGGGTGTACCCCGCCTTTCGCCCATAGTCAGCTGGGATAGGCTCCAGCTTGCCTGCGACCCTGTAGAACAGGATAAAGCAGCTAGAGATAATGAGATGAGATTATAGGGATTGTGTGTGTGCCCGTGTGGTTTAATTATTCTTCAAAAGGGCTCTTATTTAGTATTACGACGAAAGTAAGAATTTATCATAACTACCAGGATAAATCGTTTGGGTGCGAGTCTTGTTGAGGTCCAGGGTCACCGCGATAAGAGTCGGCAGAGTCGCTGTTTGATTCCGAGGCTGCACGGTCAAACCAGTGAGCCACATTCACCGATTGCTTCGCAACGGCCGTAGGTTCGATATTCAATTTGGAGAGTTCCTAATTCAAAATCGCCATCACTTTCAGACATTTTACACAACCTCTCACGACCAAAGTCCGTATACGTGTGCTCGGTTTGCAAGTAAACACAGAACTGCTCCCAGTCTGTTTGCCTTGAATGACGTCATGACGACTGCCCCCTGGCGGTAAAAGTGTGCATAAGTGAGATGTAAACAAACCTTCGAAACTTGTGCAAACCAGTATATTTTAACCGTTTTATTCAATTATAGGGTGCAAATCAGACACCAGGAAGATTGAATTCGCTTTTTGGGTCGTTCTTCTAGAAAATAAAGTTGATATTCTACGTTCCACCTCTGACCCTTGCCTATGACCTTTAATGTCATACAGACACAGAAGAGGGGACAGTGGAAGCATTGTTTGCCCTTTTGATAAGGTTTCAGTTATATCGCTGTCCGTGACAGTCACTGTTCCCTGAACTAAAATTGGTAAATTTTCTCATCTGTCATCCAAATGATTAGTGGCATTTGGCTCTTTGCTACACTCTGTCTATCCGTTTGCTGCAGTGTCAGGAAAGCATTCATTATGTATACACCTGGAATATGGCCAACATTAATTATCTTAATTATGTATGTAATTGTTCAAACAAACATACTTGAAAAAACAATTGCCTTTATTTAGAAAAAAAATTAATACTTCCACAGCAAAATGTATTTTATTCCTCACATTATTCAATCTCTCATTCTCATGAAGATCATATAAATAAAGCCATTCAGTTATTATACACAGGGCTGCACCACACAATAGTATAAAAAGTCAACAAAAATCTACAAAACCAAAAATTTCACTGTGTAAAATGTGAAGCGAAGATTTTTGCAATTCGTTTTGTTTCTTCGGTCTTCGCTGATGGTGGAGGAACACTGGGCCTTGGGTGAGTCACTCTACGAAGTGTAAACTCAGATTTTCCAGGAGCCTAAAACAGATCAATTTTTTTTTGGAAAAACTTGAGAACTTTGGCACCAAAACAAAATAAACCCATAACACTTACAAGAACTGCAAAAATTAAAAACACAAATAATTAAAAAAAAAAAGTTTTTGAATTGATCTGTGATTGCCTGTTTGCCCTTGGCTTATCACAGATATACAAGTTTGTATGTCAGTATTCCTCACATACTGCAGTGAAAATTTGTAATTTACTATTGAACATCACACTTTAACAGTTCAAAGCACAGAGGTGTTTGTCATTTCTGGTTTCTCTCCAGGACAAGCAGCAGTTTTTTGTCTCATTAACTTTGAGAGGGAAAATGATAGGCTGATGAGGGAACGAGCTGCTTATAATGTAAATGTTAGGAAATGTACTGACTTTTACAAAACTATGGTATAATTATTGCAAACACCACAGAATCTCTGTTAAAAGAAAAATTATTTGACTATCATTCGGGTGTGACATCGTAGCTCATGCCACTATGCTGCTTAAAATTCCAGCACTCTCAGTGTAAAGGGCCTTCCTGCATCCCTGCGGTCATCCTTGAAATCTATATAATTTGAAGATACGCATCACATTTGCTATAGTGTCCAAAAGAAAAGAAATATTAATACTTACAGGATCAGGGGAGGCTGACGGAAAAACAGGAGCTAAACGCAGCATTCTCATAGATGCCTCCAAGTGGTGAGATGGAAGAAAGAAGTTTGGAATCTTTATAGCATCACAGCTAGAGGAAAGTGGGTTAAGGTATAAGCAGAAGCCAAATGACGGCTCTATGATGTTACAGGGTTCTGGTTTAGGAATCAGAAATTAAGACAGTCATTATAGTGATTTCATACGCTAAACCTTAGCAGCATATCTTTACCAGTCATGTTGGAGATCTGTATTAATCAAACCTGCAGACATCAGGTTTATTTATTTATTTGTTTATATATTTATTATGTAAAACAGTATGCACAGATTTACATTTGGCCATTAAGGTCCCCATTACAGATGATGTGACCTATAAAAAAATACATAAGTATATCTACAGTATGCTGGAATTTTCATTTTGTATCACATCTTAATGAATATAAAACATTCCCAGTCAACCTGATCCGTACTGCACTGTCCTGGATAACCAAAAAAATTCACAGATAATATTGCAGGTAAAAAGGATACAGTTTTGCTTTACTTTCATCCTTTTCACTTTCACTGTTTGCTTTTGTGGTAAATCCAGAGCAAGAAGATAATAGTGAGTCGTCATCTGTATCTGTTGTGCTGTTACGATGTGTCATCTGTCTGGTGTCTTGTGTCGAATCCTTGCTAAAAAACACCTCATCTCCCCCCTGTTCCACACAAACAATATGCACATCTCCTGCATCTCCTTCTGAATTTTCACATGATTCGGTCCCAGGTGAAAGATCTAAATCAGTAGACGTTCTCTGTGGTTTAGATGTAGTAACTGGTGGAGACATTGTAGTTTCTCTCCCCTTTTGGTGTATGAGATCAACAGCCTGCTCTGTTACCTCAAGACTCTCTAAAGAGCCAAGTTCAGGATCAGACATCACTGTAGTCCAGGGGCTTGTCCTGTCCGTGGGTGAAGTTACATCATTGAGTGGTCGCGGTTCTATCAATGTCTCCTCAACCTCCTCCTCATCATCATCCACCTCATCCTCTTCTCTAGTCTCATCCTCATTGGAGAAACTGTCCTGGTGGAGTTCCTCATTCCCAGGATCAGGTTCCTCTGAAGTAAGAGACATGAGGGATGAGATGTCCTCCATCTTTGCTTCTGGGCCTTTTTTAATAAAGTTATCTATCTTGCAGTTCTTGAATTCTGTTAGTGTTGAATGTTCCACACTTGAAAAAACACACACTTCAGATTCAGTTGGAATGGAATTATTCCTGTGTGTGTTTGAGGACGATTCTTTGGTTTGATGTTCACTTAGATCTGTAAAAGCATGAATTTATATTTTCATAATGTATAATTTTAACAAAAATATTTGGGAAAACAGCAGCTTCGAGGCTTACTTTTAATGATGTCAGTGACCTCTCCCACCAGCTGGCTGGACTTGAGCAGTAGCTGTTGTGTATCTATATCTGAATCCCCATGCACTTCCTTGTTCGCAGAGTTTTGACTCTGCTCTCCAAGTACAGAGAACACGGGTGTAGACAACTTGCGGCTGAAGTACTTTTGGATATCATCTAGCTCACTGAGGTTTTTCCTGAAAGACCATAAAACCTGACTCACAAACTATTTTTCATCACAATGCATCGCTCCAATCTTCTTAAGCAAAAAGTTAACCACAGAAAAATGTTTATCACAATTCACAACTTAATTCATAACGGAACAGAAAGCTAATTGATACCTGAGGGCTGAGAACAGTGCTGAGGTAGAGGGATGCATGTTTCCAGCACAGTTACTCAGCATGACACTTTCCTTCTCTCGCAGAGTCTTATGGAACTGGCAAACTTTGTCCATGTGCTCATCATGATCAACCAGACTAGACCTGAAAAAAAGCAATGATAATAAGATTATCTAAATGTATGGGATTGCTAATGTATCCCATCATTGCAAATAAGCTTCTCATCTAATCTTAAGGCTATTTAGATTGGTTTAGTTTAATCCTCTTTAAAATCTCTCTCTTTTTTTTTTTTAATATTAAAAAGTGGTGATGCACCTAACAGTAAACAAAATCCGGTGCTACCATTTGTCAACTAGCAACATTCATCTCATCTTTGGCAGCACGGTGATGTAGTGGTTAGCAATGTCGCCTCACAGCAAGAAGGTTCTGGGTTTGAGCCCAGCAACCGATGGGGGCCTTTCTGTGTGGAGTTTGCATGCGTCTGCGTGGGTTTCCCCCACAATTCAAAGACATGCGGGTAAGTTAACATGGGGTATAGTGACTTTATATCCTAAATGTAACCATGCACACATGCCTTGATGTCATCATATTAACAAAAATTTGGTTTATGATGATTTTATTTTGATTCATATGTAACCACACATACTTTGATATAGTCACACAAGCAATAATGTGGTTTATCTCATTATCTGTAGCCATTATATATTAATTCAAAGCCAAGTATGCTGATCTTCAGTAAAGAGTAAATGAAGTTGAATCGATTAAAAATAATAAATTGATTTATAAATGATCATAATTACAGTGAAATACAGTAAAGACACAGATTGCTTACACTGAAAGGTTGTTTTCTGCTAAATCACAGGCCTATTCAAAAAGTGTATTATTCTAATTCCAGTGCCTGCAGCGTTATCATATGTTGTAATGAGTGAGCCAAGGCCATGTTGAATTAAGCAATTGTTCATTCTGGAGTGTTTTGCATGTTAGTCTAATACGTTTTATCAAGTTATTCTGAATTGGTTATTGTTACAATACAAGCTTTACAGCTCCAATGTGCATCATTTTTTTAAATCCTATGTTGTGGTAGACTGGCCAAGGCCACAACTGTACCCTGTTGAGTATTGTGTTCGTTTGCACCTGCAGCCTGTATCAATCTTTAAGCTCAGTTGACTCCAGTCATTTTGAATCATGTATTGTACATGCTCTGAATGCTGCGTTGTTCACGACATATCACTTCTTATCATATGTTTTGATTCTTCCTGAATTGACCATTCATACTGGAAAATTTGGCTCGGTTGATACAAAATATGAGAAGCGTGAGATGTACTGCCCAACAGAAAATGTTGAAGTGGTATGACGTGACATGTTAACCAATGAAATTATTTGTATATACTGTTTTGAGACAGTGTAAAATGAGAACTTTGTGATTTTGATTCGGTTCACTCTGCAGACCGCACACGGCTTTTATTAAGTAATTTAATAGAAGTCTAAACTTTTCTGCAACCTCTTTCACTTTGAATCATTTTTGCTTGGGAGAGTTTCCATCACAGGGGTGGCCTTGGGCTGAAGTGCTCTTGAGCAAGGAACCTAACCCAAAACAGCTCCCCGGACGCTGTAGCAATGGCTGCCCACTGCACTGGGTGTGTGTGTGCTCATTGCTCACATTTGTGTGTACATGTGTGTGTTCACTGCTTCAGATGGGTTAAATGCAGAGATGAATTTCACTGTGCTGAAGTGTATGTGTGATAAAATAAACTTGTTGTCGTTATCATTAGTCATTTTAGAATATTTCTCATAGAACTATCCCCTTAAAGTAACAGTTTGTAATTTTCAGATATCTGAGGCCAAGTGAAATTGCAATAAAAAAATGCAATAAAACACCACCACCCATTGGAAACCACATATGCCTTATGAGTTGCCTTTTAAGGAAACATAGCAGAGATGAGAAGCGAGATATTTTATGCCAGAAAAACCTTAACAGATGCCTTAAGATGCCCTTTGAAATGAAATGATGTGCATTCTCTAAGCCAGAAGACCCTTAAGAAGCAAATGAAAAAATTTAAATTAAAGCCAGTTAGGCCCGTTAAAATCAAGACTTGAAAATAATTCTTTATGGCAACACGAGCAAGATCCACTGCAAAAAATTCAAAAAAAAAAAAAAAAAAATTAGCAGCAGCAGCTTTATTAATGACTCCCACGGCAATTTTCATTTTATTCATATGGTGGTAACTATTTATAGTGACTATGAATACACTATTTGTATAATCTTATATAAGCCATTTTAGAAAATACACCATTTTTAAGGTTCATACCTTGTAGTAAGGATTCGGTCCCCCTGTTCAGGAGTGCTGATCCTTTGCTCAGAGAAGCGGCTAATGTGACAGGGGAAGCTGCTGTACACAGCTGCGGTTTGATAACACAGCGGCAGGGCAGTAAACAGAAGCTGAAATAGGGACAGGAATATTTATCTATATAAACTGGTTGCACCAAATATAAAACATGCCTTTTAATTTTACATTATGTATGGTACACTTATTTATTATGACCTGAAGAAAAAAAATGCTTTCGTTGATTTCATTTTCACTCAACTTGTTGAAATCTATGTTATGCTAGTAATCAGAAGGTTTTGAGTTTAAATCCCAGAACACCCTGACTCCTCTGAACTGTTTGAGAGACACTTTACAATAAGGCACTCCTTCCAAAAGTTTCTTCCAGTTTGGGGCACTGAGGATATATGAGAGCACTGAGGATAAGTACATAAAAATAAATGAAGGCTGTAACATACGTTAGAAGATTCTGCAGCAATCTTCTCGCACATGGCCTGTCTCTGGGCACGGAACTCCTGCACACCCTTTAGAGGAGACACAGACACTTTGATCTGGCCCTGACACTGCCCACTTAAGTCTGTAATGTTGTACCAGCCACACACAGACTGAAAGCCAGACAGAAGTGGGGACAGATCCACTGAAGCAAAGCCTATCACACGCTCTATTTCTGTTCAACAGAAAAACAGAGGAAAAGGAACCATAACTGTAAAGGGTGAAATTCATATTGATGATCACCAATTACTCAATTTGATAACACAAAAGAAAAGCAAATAAGAACAGAATTTAAATGAGACTACAGGTGCACAGACCTCCTTTGTGCCAGACTTTGAATACCAGAGACTGCTGGGGATCTAAAAGCAGCTCCTTTGAAAGACTGAGAAAAAGGTAAGTTGATTAACCATACACCATGTAGTTAGTTGACTCCTTGTGGGCACGTGTGTGTGTGTGCATGAGAGAGAATATAGTTTACCTGCATTCCTGCTGATGGTTCCACACTGGGCACTCACTGTCCTGCATTACAGCTGTGCTCACGGTAGCAGGTTCATCAGCTGTTACATAAGACACCCAGCAGCTGGGGAGGCTGTTATTCCACTCAGCTAAAGGGAAACCTGTGAATAAAGAGACACCATATGTACAGTCAGGTCCATAAGTATTTGGACAGTGATGGAATTTTCATAATGTTGCCTCTGTATACCACCGCAAGCTGGCCTAGTGGTTAGCGTGTCCACCACTCGACTGGGAGATCACGAGTTCTATTTGCGGTTGGGTCATACCAAAGACCATCATAATAAAAATGTTACCTACTGCCATCTGGCAAGGTACACTGCAATACAAATGCGAGTAGGGAAGTCAAACTCTCGCGGTTACCAGAGGACATTGCATTTCTTTTCCTTATGAAGCTCTTGGGTTGCTTTCGTGGTATGTTTTCTGTCAATATCCATCAGTACTGTAAAGCACCATCCTATTAGTTTTACAGCATTTGACTGAATCTGAGCAAAAAGTATAGTTCTAGACACTTCAGAATTCATCCCACTATTTCTATTAGCAGTCATGTCATCAATAGACATCAGTGACCTAGGTCCACTAGCAGCCATACATGCTCATGTCCACCATGTTTGACAGATGTCGTCGTATGCTTTGGATCATGCACCCTTCCTTTTCTTCTCCATACCCTCCTCTTCCCATAAGTCTGATACAACTTAGCCACGGTTTCATCTGTCCAAAGAATCTTGGTCCAGAACTGGGCAGGCTTTCTAGAAAAGTCTAATCTGGGCTTTGTGTTCCTGTTACCAGTGGTTTGCATCTTGAGGCAAATTCACATTTACCTCATTAAGGTATTTAAACTAATTAAGGCATCTCTTGATTGTCAACTTTGACAATGATACGCCTACCTCCTTAAGAGTGTTCTTGATTTGGCTGGATGTTGTGAATGGGTTTTTCTTCAAGGAATGAATTTTATGATCATCCACTTTAATGGTCTTCCAGGCCTTTTGGTGTGGCTGAGCTCACCAGTTTATTCCTTCTTTTTAAGAATATACCAAAATTGTTAATTTGGCCATTCCTAAAGTTTCTACTACTGTATCTCTCTGATTGGTCCGTTTTGTTTTTTCAGCCTCATAATGGCCTCTTTCACTTGCGTCACTTTGGCCTGCATATTGAGAGTTCCTATTAAAAGCTGCCAAATGCAAATTCAACACTTGGAATCAACTCCATACCTTTTATCTCCTTAATTCTAGGTAATTTTGAGACGCGAGACAGAATTAATTGCCTTTACAAAGGATGTTTACAAATGTCAAGCACAATGAAACGGACACACAATTTTTCTAATAACAGAAGAAATTTTAATATCCTCATATTCCTATTTCCTCCATGTAAGAAGTACACTGTGTAAGACATTTGTATTTCACTAGTATAGCTTACCTTTCAAACTAAGGTGCATAGCTCGCTCTACGCTGACAGTTGCAGTGAAGGTGTTGTCATTAGTGATGACACTTGAGCTTAGCAGTGATTTAGTGTGTTGTCTATTAGACACACAACACTGTCTGGACTGACTGACTGGAGTGGGTGATTGTATAGACGAGGGTCCTCTATCCTCCTCTTTCACTCCTGAACTGCTCAGCTGCATCTCTTCCTCCATGAGTGGTGGGGCTTGGGGTGTCTGTGGAATGGATCCCGCTGTCACAGTGATGTGGGCTCTCAGAGCAGCTCCACCCAGATCAGCAGTAGAAGGCTTAAATAGAGGATACACACCTACAGAGGCATCAGAAACATCACACATATCCTTTGTTGATGTCCACAGAATTTTCCCTTTGTCACCCATCTGTACATAAAAATACAGTAAAAGTACCATTTGGATTTTTTTCTAGATACAGAAGTACTAAAATTTAATTCAAATTTTAATTAGCCAAAATATTTATTATTTTAATGAATTTGAATATTAATAAGCCTGTAACTATGTATTCCCACAGACAAGTCTAACTTCAGCAGTAGTTATTGTAACCACAGAATGTGACGTGTGTGGCACATTTATAAAATTATAGTGTACTGGATTTATTAAAAAACAAAAACAAACAAGATTACTGAGTCAGGGATGAGGGAAAAAAACAAAAAAACACTATTATGTGTAAAGTCCACAAGCGGAGGCCATCTGATCTGCTTTAATATCAACAGATCTTCATTTAAGGTATGTGAATCTTTTCATCATGGCACACCTTCAGCCTGTTCAGTGTGCTGAGTGCAGGATGTTAAGTCATTCTTCCTCCGTCACTAGCGATAGCTTTATTAGCTTTACGTGTGATAAGTGCAGATTAGTTAGCTCTCTGACAGAGAAGATTACAGTGCTAGAAGCGCGTGTCCAGGCTTTAGAGCAGGTTAGTGAGCGTGAGAACAGTGTAGTTTCTGTTAGGGAAAGTCTGGACGCCCTAGGTGGAGTTAGCAATCCCCCAACTCCGGCATTAGAGCCCTTACAGCGGGGCGAATGGGTGACGGCTCGGCGGCATAAGCGTAGAGCCAAAGCTACTGCTGAGGCTCGCCCACGGGAGCACCACTCCTCTCCGCGTCACGTGTCGAACAGGTTTGCTCTCCTTAGTGATGCACCCACTGAGAAACCTGAAAGAGCTCTGGTTATAGGGGACTCTATCATACGGCACGTGAAATTAGCTCAGCCTTTAGGGGCACCAGCAGCTTTAGTCAGGTGTATACCGGGAGCCAGGGCGCCGGACATAGCAGGTAATCTTAGGGTCCTAGGCAAGCACAGGTTCTCAAAGATAGTTATCCATGCAGGAGCTGATATATGCCTTCGTCAGTCTGAGGTTACTAAGAGTAACTTTGTAGAGGTGTTTAAATTAGTGAAGGCGATGTCCGATGCTGTAGTATGCTCTGGCCCCATCCCAATGCGGCGTGGCGATGTAGCTTACAGCAGGTTATGGTCGCTGAACTGCTGGCTGTCCAGGTGGTGCTCTGAAAACAGTGTGGGCTTTATAGATAATTGGGCTAATTTTGAGGGCACTGCTGGCCTGTTAGGGCGGGACGGTATCCATCCCACTCGGGAAGGTGCTGCTCTCATTTCCTGCAGCATAGGTCATAGTCTCAGAACAGGCCTAGTTAATTTCTGACAATCCAGAGCCAAGGCCAGGGAGCAGACGAACAGGCTAAACCGACTGTCTGCTAGCTGCACAGAGTCGTCACTCAGGGCCCACTACATCGAGACTGTGTCTGTTCCCCGAGCTCAACAAAAAGGTAGAAATTTTCAGAGAGTTTGTTCCAGTAACCTAATCAATATAAAATTAGATCATACTGACTGTACAGCTGCTGCCAGCACCTTTGATCTAAAGGTGGGGCTATTAAATATTAGATCTCTTACATCTAAAGCGCTAATGGTTAATGAACTCATTACTGATCAGGAGTTTAATGTACTGTGTTTAACAGAAACATGGATTAAGCCAAATGAATATATAGCATTAAATGAAGCGAGTCCTCCTGGATACAGTTATATACACCAGCCTCGTCTAACTGGCAGAGGAGGCGTCGCGGTTATTTATAACGATTATCTAGGTGTAACACACAAACCTGGTTATAAATTTAATACATTTGAAGTTCTTCATACTCATATAATGTATGTAGCCTCGAAAAATAAGTCTACCCAGTTAATTCCATTGCTTATTATTTACAGGCCCCCGGGGACATATTCTGAGTTTCTTTCTGAATTTGCAGATTTTATCTCAGATCTGGTTATTTCCTTAGACAAAGCTTTAGTTGTCGGAGAGTTTAATATTCACTTCGATAACCCAGAAGACCCTTTAAAAACAGCATTTGTGTCCATCTTAGATTCAGTCGGGATTAAGCAGAATGTCATAGGACCGACCCATAATGGTGGTCACACCCTTGATCTAATACTAACATTCAGATTAAACGTAGACAATATAGTCATACTTCCACAGTCTGAAGTTATCTCAGATCATTGTCTCATCTCATTCAAAATATGTCTGAGTAATAATATATGCACCTCACCACACTACTGTATTAAACGTACTTTCACATCAACTACTGCACAGAGCTTTATAAATGATCTCCCAGAGCTGTCAACTTTGATTGGGTCACTGTCAGCCCCTGCAGAACTTGATCAGGCAACTGAATGCTTAGACTCAACATTCCGCCATACTTTAGATCATGTAGCTCCTCTAAAAAGGAAAATGGTCAGAGACAAAAAATTAGCACCCTGGTATAATGATGACACTCGCACATTAAAACAGACCACTCGAAAATTGGAACGTAAATGGCGTCAAACAAAATTGGTAGTGTTCAAATTAGCTTGGAAGGAGAGCTTCCTGAAGTATAGAAAAGCTCTTAGTGCTGCGAGATCAACATATTTCTCCTCCCTAATAGAAGATAACAAAAATAATCCTAGATTCCTATTTAATACTGTAGCAAAATTAACCAGGAATAAGTCCACTATCAACACATGCACACCTGCAGTATGTAGTAGCAACGACTTCATGAATACAAAATTGAGAATATCCGACAAAAAATTCAAACTACTAATTTAAGGTTAGACAATGAAAGTGACCTTGTAGTTAACAATATAACTGTATCAGATCATCAGTTAGAATGTTTTACTCCCCTAAAAGAAACTGAATTACTTTCATTAACCTCTACATCAAAAGCCTCAACTTGCGTACTAGATCCCTTACCGACACATCTATTCAAACAGATAATGCCTGGAGTAACTGAACCGCTTCTAAAAATAACAAATTCTTCTCTTATGATTGGCTATGTACCCAAATCCTTTAAACTAGCAGTTATCAAACCCCTGATTAAAAAACCTGACCTTGATCCCTGTCAGCTGTCCAATTATCGGCCAATATCAAACCTCCCCTTTATCTCCAAGATCCTTGAAAAAGCTGTGGCACAGCAGTTATGCTCATATTTACATAGGAATAACATCCATGAAATGTATCAGTCAGGATTTAGACCTCATCATAGCACAGAGACAGCACTGGTTAAAGTAGTAAACGACCTACTGTTGGCGTCTGATCAGGGCTGTGTCTCGCTACTTGTGTTGCTTGACCTTAGTGCAGCATTTGATACCATTGATCATTCCATTCTTCTGGATAGACGAGAAAATGTTGTGGGAGTTAAGGGAATGGCCCTCTCCTGGCTCAGGTCTTATCTAACTGATCGTTATCAGTATGCTGATATAAATGGTGATATTTCTAGACGTACCGAGGTAAAGTTTGATGTTCCACAAGGTTCTGTCTTGGGTCCACTGCTTTTTTCTCTATATATGTTACCTCTGGGCGATATTATTCGTAAACATTGTATTAGCTTCCACTGTTATGCTGATGACACACAGTTGTATGTCTCTGCAAAACCTGATGAGAGACACCAGGTTAATAGAATTGAGGAATGTGTTAAGGACATTAGACACTGGATGCTTATTAATTTCCTTCTGCTCAACTCTGACAAGACTGAAGTACTTGTGCTAGGACCACATACAGCTAGAAGTAAGTTTTCTGATTACACAGTAACTCTGGATGGCCTTTCTGTTTCTTCACGTGCAGCAGTAAAAGACCTCGGAGTGATTATTGACCCCAGTCTTTCATTCGAAACTCACATTGATAACATCACCCGGATAGCTTTCTTTCATCTCAGAAATATTGCAAAGATAAGAAATTTAATGTCATTGCATGATGCAGAAAAACTAGTCCATGCTTTCGTTACCTCCAGGTTGGATTATTGTAATGCCTTACTGTCTGGATGTTCCAATAAGTGCATAAACAAGCTCCAGTTAGTTCAAAATGCAGCAGCAAGAGTCCTTACTAGAACTAGAAAACATGACCACATCACGCCCGTCTTATCCACACTGCATTGGCTCCCAATCAAATTTCGTATTGATTATAAAATACTACTATTGACCTTTAAAGCACTAAATGGTCTCGCACCACAGTACCTGAGTGAACTTCTGCTCCTCTATAACCCGCCACGCCTACTTAGATCAAAAGGTGCAGGCTATCTGCTGGTACCTCGTATAGTGAAGGCTACATCAGGGGGCAGAGCCTTTTCTTACAAAGCCCCACTGTTATGGAACAGCCTTCCAAGTAATGTTCGGGAATCAGACACAGTCTCAGCATTTAAGTCTAGGCTGAAAACATATCTGTTTAATCAAGCTTTTTGTTAATGGTGTTTATGAGGTAAAGGAGTAGATCTGGAGGGTCCTCAGACATAGAGTGTTTTGGTAAACTGGGATGTATGGATGCTGTCAGTCCCCACTCGCTTGCTCACTCGAGTTTGTTGACGGTGTAGTGGCTGGCTGCTTTATGTCCCGGGGCTCCCTCATGCCTGTGTTACCTTCTGGCTCTCTCCTTTTAGTTATGCTGTCATAGTTAGTTGCCGGAGTCCCTGCTTGTATTCGGTGCAATATGTATACTGTTCCTACTTATTCAGGTGACATTGGGCATACCTAACCACCTGTGTTTTCTTTCCCTCCCCCCCACCCCAAATCTGTCCCTCTGAGTTACATGGAGTCAACAGGAAATCTTTTGGTGGAGACGGTGGGGACCTCGACTGGCTATCGTAGCCTGCAGGGAATCGGCCGTCAGACATTCTGTCGCATGTCCCAGACCCGGTGAAATGTAGCTGAATTGTCTTGGCCAGGCCTAATGGTCCCATCTGCATCTCATCATTGCTGAGGAGTGTGCTCCCATCACCCAATCAAGCATCCAGCCAGAGCAGGTCATGATATATTTTTTACCATATTAACATGCCATTGTGCGTCATGCCTGATGTAAAGACTCTCGTCTCTGCGAGCCTACCACACAGATTTAATACTTGTCATTTTTAGGGCATACCTAACAACGTGTTTTCTTTCTCCCCCCCCCCCCCCCCCCCATCTGTCCCTCTGAGTTACATGTTGATCCTGGGATTGAGATGCTGGCCTCTTCTGCCCCTCGGACCTGCTTGATCCATCCTGGTGCCCTGTGTCTGGTCGGAGTTTTATCGCCCCACTCCTGTGAAGGACGGCCCCATGAGGACAGTTGAGGGTTATACCTGTTAAAACTGTTAATATTATAGTCAGGCTGTCTGTTGTTGCCCAAATGAGGATGGGTTCCCTTTTGAGTCTGGTTCCTCTCGAGGTTTCTTCCTCATGTCGTCTGAGGGAGTTTTTCCTTGCCACCGTCGCCACAGGCTTGCTCATTGGGGATAGATTAGGGATAAAATTAGCTCATGTTTTAAGTCGTTCAAATTCTGTAAAGCTGCTTTGCGACAATGTTTATTGTTAAAAGCGCTGTACAAATAAACTTGATTTGATTTGATCCATCCTGGTGCCCTGTGTCTGGTTGGAGTTTTATCGCACCGCTCCTGTGAAGGACGGCCCCATGAGGACAGTTGAGGGTTATACCTGTTAAAACTGTTAATATTATAGTCAGGCTGTCTGTTGTTGCCCAAATGAGGATGGGTTCCCTTTTGAGTCTGGTTCCTCTCGAGGTTTCTTCCTCATGTCGTCTGAGGGAGTTTTTCCTTGCCACCGTCGCCACAGGCTTGCTCATTGGGGATAGATTAGGGATAAAATTAGCTCATGTTTTAAGTCGCTCAAATTCTGTAAAGCTGCTTTGCGACAATGTTTATTGTTAAAAGCGCTATACAAATAAACTTGATTTGATTTGATATTATGTTCTTGAGCTGCTATGAGTCACCCTGACAATCCTGTAACAGAAATGCATAGTCTTTGCTGTATCAGGTGCATTGGGGCAAAATTGGGAAGTAATTTATACATACAGTTGCAGTCAGAAGTTTACATACACAGACATTAATGCCATCATGGACATAATGTCATGGCAATATTGCACTTTCAATAATTTCTTTGAACTGTTCTTTTTCTGTGGGACAATTATTGTACAACAGACATCTTTAACAGAAAACAAAAATGTGGTGCACAAGATTCAATTTATTTTGGGTTTTCTGAAATCAACACAGGGCCAAAATATACATACAGCACACCTAATATGTGGTTAAATGTCCCTTAGCAGGTTTCACGTTAATCAGGCACTTAAGGTAGTCATCAACAAGCTTCTGGCAGAATCTGGTTGGATATTTGACCAGTCTTCTTGGCAGAATTGGTCAAGTTCAATTAAATGGTGTTTTTCCTGGCATAGACCCAACTTTTAAGCACAGTACACATTTTTGAAAGGGTTGAGGTCAGGACTTGTTTGAAGCTTAATGTAAGCCTGATCTATTCATTCTACAACCAGCTCTGATGTGTATTTGGGGTCACTGTCCTGTTGGAACACTCAGTTGTGTTGAAGTTTCTGATGGTTTGAGGTCCTCCTTCATTATTCCATCCACTTTGTTCAATGTACCAGTTCCACTGGCAGCAAAACAGCCCCAGAACACGATGCTACCACCAACATGCTTAACAGCTGGTATAATGTTCCTCTGTAACTCTGGTCTTTGTAGCCAAACAACTCAATCTTTCATCTGTCCATAAACCTTTTCTATGGAGCACTTGCATGTGACGTCACAGCCGATCCAGATTGTGACAGACGCCATCTTGTCAGTCAAACGCCATATTTCCGCCTTCTACTTCTGGTTCTACTTCTACCTTTTCTTCTGGAAAAGCCTACTATATACAATTCTACTACAACGGCTGCGGCTACAAGCTCTCCCTACCTGTGCACGTTTATGTTTTTTGTGTGTATTTTTGCGTGTTGTTCGTCTGTACCGGACTTCAATATCCACTACAACCGTATGGACTTACTGGACATTGGTTTCCAGCAGAAAATGACGGTTTGTAGCGATTTCCATCGCATGCACAACATTCCGGACGAGATAGCGAGACCAGCGGGGTCTCCCTGGATTGTTATTGGAAGCAAAGCGAAGGAGGCGGCGTCTGGAGCGAAAGCAAAGGAGGCGGCGTCTGGAGCGGAAGCAAAAGTGAGGCTGCAGGCAGAGCCGGCCTGATGACTAAGCAGAAAATAGCTACTCAAATCTCCACTGCTAAGCCTCTACCTCTCCAATGCCAGATCCATGGTAAACAAGACGGACGATTTGGAATTACAGCTGGAATTACCTTATTCTATTCTATAATCGGCTGGTCAGTGCTATACTCAATACTTAAGTGACTTACCCGTCCAATGAGGATTATTTTCTTGTTTACAAGATGCCACATCTGAGTCGCTGACAAATCCTGAATTTCTGTAAAGATAACTGTCCAGAGATTTATAAGCACGCAGTGCTTCACCACTGAACAGCGAGGGAAAGTTGATGAGGTAATTATACACGTCTGGGTATTCCGCTGGCAGTTCAATATCCACTGACACGGTCGTGAAAACTACGTCCGGTAAGCCATAAGGGTCACTAATCTGTAGATCGTTTATTTTAGACATATATCTAGTTATCTGTTCATTAGAAAAATGAGCCGTGTAGTCCGTCGGTTGAAATTGATCCATTCTGTACACGAGTGCAGCAGTATTCAGCGGTGTTTTTTACCGACAAGATGGCGGCTGTGTACTTTCCGGTCACGTGGCTGCAAGATCTCTATAGAAGGTTTTTTTCTATGTGGTCAGCTGAAAACTTTTCTTCTTCTTCTTCTTCTTCAGGATGAGCTAGCTCGGTTTGTCATGACACAGCCGCCTTCTCCAGGACTCCCGGTCGCTCATGGCAAAAGGCAGGTCGTCCGGCCGACAGCACAGGTCCTCGGTTAGCTGGTCGATGTAGGTTTTAGGTGGCCGACCACGCGGTCGTTTGCCATGGGTTGGGTCCCATAGCACCAGATCGGCCGCCAGCTCTCTCTTGTTACGCCAGCAGTGGCCAGCAAAGCATAGTCTTTGTTGGCGGATCGTGCTTGTGACAGGAGGAATGCTTCCATATAGCTCTTTGTTAGTTTTATGGTCTTTCCAGGATACATTTAAAGCAGCTCGGAGCATTCGTGTAAATGAGCCATCAATCCTTTTCTGGAGTTTAGATGTAAGAGTCCATGATATTGAACCATATAAAAGGACAGACTCGACAGTGGCTCTGAAGAAATTCCTTTTGAGCTTGTCAGGAAGGTTGGATTTCCATATTTGACTCATTCCGTTGAGAGCACCCCATGCCTTGCCAATTCTGGTGTTAACAGCATCCTTTTCGGTAGAAGCTATATGGCTGCCCAGGTAAACAAAATCATCCACTTGTTCCACTGAATCACCGCTTAGGCTTTTCACACCAGTCGATCCGCCTTGATTTAAACACATGAACTTTGTCTTATCGGCGTTGACATAAAGGCCGATTTCTTGGGCTAGATTCTCGATGTGATGTAGAAGAGAAACAGCGTTTTCCAGGTAGTCAGACAATACTGCTAAATCATCAGCGTAGTCTGCGTCTGTAATCTTCTGTGCAGGGTAACGTCTGCTTCTCTGTTCTTTTAGAGTAAAACCGAGCTCTAGGTTTATATTGAGGGCCTTTCTCAGAACATAGTCAAGGCAGATGATGAATAAGAAAGGAGCCAGGGTATCTCCTTGCAGGACTCCAGCCGTGATATCAAAGAAAGCTGTGTCTCCATCGGGAGAGCAAACCATCGACTGAGTATTCCTATACAGCATCATAATGGCATCGACTGTTTCACTTGGTATCCCATATGCGATCAAAATTTCCCTCATTTTTCCACGATGAATTGAATCAAAGGCTTTAGAAAAGTCAACAAATATGAGAGTTAGTGGTAGGTTTTTTGCATTTACGCCTTCCAAGATACGTCTGATGGTAAGGATCTGGCCTGATGTCGATCTGATCGACATCAGGACAGAAAACTTTAGTCAAGCGTAAAGGTGTCAATTTTGGTGCAAAGGCCTCTTTCTTGGATGGTAGCCTCTCAGTCCATGGCAACGTAAAACTCACTTGACTGTCAACAATGACACTGTTGTTCCAGCAGCTTCCAGTTCATGGCACGCCTGTGCTTTGATGGTTTCTGGGTTGTTCCTGACCATCTGAACCAATTTCCTCTCAGCAGAGGGTGACAGTTTGGGTTTTATTCCAGCAAAGTGGCTTCACCTCCCAATAACTTGTGCTTACATACAATTGTTTGAACCGATGACATTGGAATTCTTCAGTTGTTTAGAAGTAGATCCAAGAGACATGCCCGAGTTACGTAAATCTATGATCCTCTTTCTCAGTTCTGAACTCCTTGGACTTTCTCCATTGTTGGTCAATCCAGAAACCGGAAGTTAGGAGGTCTTGGTCTTGGCAAGTTTAAAGGCATTTTGGAACTTTCAGCACCACTGAATTAATAATCTAAGTGGTCATGTGTAAATTTTGACCCTGTCTTGATTTCAGTAAATCCAAAATAAATTCAAAACCTTGTGTACCAAATTCTAGTTTCTTTTTTTTTTATTAAAGATGTATGTTGCACAATAATTCTGCCACAGAAAAAGAACTGTTCAAAGAAATCACTGAAAGCCTAATATTGCCATGACATTCCTGTCCATGTATGTAAACTTCTGACCACAACTGTATATCATCATATGCTTATTCAGATACATCGAACATCACCATGCCCTAACTTAGGCAAGAAAAGGACTTCCTACACTATTACAGATGGGAACCATCTGCTGAACAAGCAAGACATTTATTTTGTTCTCTACTTGGGTAGCACACTAGGCACCATTGGCATAGCTTTTGAGAACCTATGTAGTCAGGGTGTGATGATTTAAAAAAAAAAAGGAAAAAAATTACACAGGCGGCACGGTGGTGTAGTGGTTAGCGCTGTTGCCTCACAGCAAGAAGGTCCGGGTTCGAGCCCCGTGGCCGGCGAGCGCCTTTCTGTGTGGAGTTTGCATGTTCTCCCCATGTCCGCGTGGGTTTCCTCCGGGTGCTCCGGTTTCCCCCGCAGTCCAAAGACATGCCGGTTAGGTTAACTGGTGACTCTAAATTGACCGTAGGTGTGAATGTGAGTGTGAATGGTTGTCTGTGTCTATGTGTCAGCCCTGTGATGACCTGGCGACTTGTCCAGGGTGTACCCCGCCTTTCACCCGTAGTCAGCTGGGATAGGCTCCAGCTTGCCTGCGACCCTGTAGAACAGGATAAAGTGGCTAGAGATAATGAGATGAGATGAATTACACACACACACACACACAGGGATTGTTCTTCATTAAGCCATACACAACATTATGAAATGTTACGAGTTGACTATTGTTTAAAAAAAAAAGGCAGCACTGGAATGCACAGATCCACCATGAGCTGTATTTCATGGTTTTGACCACCAGATACCACTAGCATGTACAGTGTTTTTAAAAAAACAAACAATCAAAAAAAACTTCAAAGTAATGAAGTCTTTTTGATACATTTGGGAGGAAAGTGTAATTGATTCAGTTTAATTTGCTGTCATTATCCAATGCCTAATGACTGGAGAAGACCGTAAAGGGCCATTCCCATTACAACTAGACAAGGCTGCCATCTTTCATTGCTGTTTTTTGCTCGAGCAATGGCACTGATTGCACAAGCAGTGAAAACATTAAAGTTAAACTATCCTATTAGCACTATCCGATTAGCACAAGCACTGTAGGTCTCTCTATGCTGACAATATTTTTGTTATATGTCTCTAAAGTGGAAGTTTTCTTTAAAAACATACTCAACCTTTTACAAAAGTAGAATGGCCTCACTGGATATAAAATTAATTGGCTAAAATCAACATGAATGCCTCATAAAATGGCTGCTAAAAATATTCAATACTTATCCAAACTAACAGTCTATAATTCACTTGCTTATCTTGGTATTAGAATCCACCCCCCACCGTACCTAAAATTAAAGTCATATATATCACACGCGCACACACACACACACATATATATATATATATATATATATATATATATATATATATATTAGGGGTGGCGAAAACTAAAAAAAATCATGACCGACCACCGAGCCTCATTAGCCGGTTAAAGTCGGTTAACCTACGAGTTTAAACAGGGATTCAAACGGCGCGCCTTTTGGCGGATGCCGCCTTTTTCACAGCTGAATCGTGCAGATCCGATTTTTTTTTTTTTAGGGGGGCATTGGAGTGTCTGAATAATTTCATCAGAGTAAATTCTGTATTAAAATTACTAAATAAGCAAATGCCGTTACAGTCCATGAAACACAGGAAGTATGAGAAGAAAACAGTTAATCAGAAAGCTGCGCACGTTTTCGCGGAAGCTGCGCAAATGTGCGCAGCTTTCTGATTTACTGTTTTCTTCTCATACGTCCTGTGTTTCATGGACTGTAACGGCATTTGCTTATTTAGTAATTTTAATACAGAATTTACTCTGATGAAATTATTCAGACACTCCAACGCCCCCCTAAAAAAAAAAAAAAATCGGATCTGCACGATTCAGCCGTGAAAAAGGCGGCATCCGCCAAAAGGCACGCCGTTTGCATCCCTGTTTAAAATTCTAGAATTGGAATTATTAGAATCTATTCTAAATCTAACCGCGAGCATCCGCACATTCAGTCCCAGTCGCTGCCCTCCACTCACATTACCTTTTCTACAGCGCGAAACATTTAGTCAAATGCGGCACTGATGTCGAGGGGTTTGTATTGGAGCGGAGGACAAATGGCTCCAGCTTAGAGACAGTTTCAGTTGGCCATGATGGCGTTGAAAATAAAGTCAAGTGCTAGAAGAAGTACATAACATTCAGTGATGGGAATAACGGTGTTAAAATAAAGGCTGTTATAACGCCGGGTAATCTAATTAATTAGCTACAATCGTTATAATGCCGTTACCAATATCAACACGCCATTACTGCATGGTATTGAAGCTGCTCTGAAGCCGTCACCGACTTGGCTCACAGACATAAAAGCTGCGTTTGTCACTCCCCCTCCAGAGTGACACCACTGTCATTTCATTCTCTCCCCTTCCCTCCAAAAGTTGGCATCTGCGCCTTTAGTTTGTGTGGAGAGATATGATCTGCAATAACATGCATTGTTGGCTACAGACCGAAACATACTTTCAGAATGCACTGGCCAATGCAGGACTAAACTCGATGTGCCTTCTAACAATAATAATTAAAAAAAAAAACAGAATAGTAATTTGTAAGCTAAAAAGCCTGTGTCTACACTTTTCTTTCGCCGAGCGTCAGCTGTCTTCAACTGGGGTGGGAGGGCGGGACATGACTGAATGGGTGTTTCTGATTTGTCAGCTGTCTTCAACTGGGGCGGGAGGGCGGGACATGACTGAATGGGGGTTGTTTCTGATTTGTCAGCTGTCGTCTTTACACCACATGGCATGCCCCAAGCGTTTACAACACAGAATTCCAGGTTCTCCGCTCCAAAATGATTGATTTTTTTTTTAACCGACAACCAAAAAAAAATTAACCGGTTGACGTTGATTCGGTCAACCATCGGTCAAACGTTCATTGGTTTGACTGATGGTCACACACACACAGATATATATATATATATATATATATATATATATATATATATCATCTCATTATCTCTAGCCGCTTTATCCTGTTCTACAGGGTCGCAGGCAAGCTGGAGCCTATCCCAGCTGACTACGGGCGAAAGGTGGGGTACACTCTGGACAAGTCGCCAGGTCATCACAGGGCTGACACATAGACACAGACAACCATTCGCACTCACATTCACACCTACAGTCAATTTAGAGTCACCAGTTAACCTAACCTGCATGTCTTTGGACTGTGGGGGAAACCGCACCCGGAGAAAACCCACGCGGACATGGGGAGAACATGCAAAGTCCGCACAGAAAGGCCCTTGCCAGCCACGGGACTCGAACCCGGACCTTCTTGCTGTGAGGCGACAGTGCTAACCACTACACCACTGTGCTGCCCCTGGGTGTACCTAATAAACATAAATATTACTATACCATTTATTGTCTTCTTGTGCTTTGAAGTTGTTGCAAGGGCTGAAAGAGCCACAAAGGCAGACCCAACCAAGCAATCCAACTTGTGAGGTCGCATCCTCTTCTCCTTAGTGAAAGATACCCACAGCTGCACTTCTAGCTTCTCCTCCCTCAGGTACCAGAGCAGTGGCTGGGCCACGCTCAGTTCTATAGCCTGGGTACCTGTGAATGCCACTGTAGCCATGCCCTCACCCTCTTCCAGAGCTGGATGTCTCAGCTCAGAGCAGAAGGCCTCCTGATCATAGAGTTTGTATCTATAGTAACAATAGGTCGATCTCTGGAGCTCTGTGTGACCTGGGAGCAGCAGGAACTGGATGGGTAGCCAGGCTCTGGGGATAATGATAGAAAATGTTATTGTGCACATTCTTTCTGAAGGAATGTCCCCTTTCTCTTCATCCTCCTGATCTTCCTCACTGTGCCTCTCGATTTCCCATCCCAGGATCTGTGCTGAATTGAGGACATGCTCCCGGTCTGTGTGATGGCTGAATTTTATGGAGAGCTCGAGTCCTCCGACTGAGATTAGGTTGTGATGTAAAGATGCACTTGGAGGGAGGGATAGACTATACCAGCCAGATATACCTAAAAAACAAAACAAAACAGGTTTTACTACTGTTATGGTTAAAGTTTAAAGTTCAGTACTCGGTACACTTCTCACCTGTTCTTTTATAAAGTAGGTCAGCAAGCCGAATTTTCACTGAGCCTAGAATGCTATCTTCAGATCTTGATGTGTTCATCACTGAATGAGAAGATTTGTTTAAAAATCAACGATGGGCATGAAAAATGTTTACTCAGTTTCTCGGTCATGAGCTGAAAGAAATAGTTTCAACAGGAGAGAAAGACTGGATTGGGATAAGGGGGAGTCTTTTCAAATGTTTTTATGGCAGGTTACAGAAGGCTCTAAAATTTACCAGCTCCTCCTTTAATCCATCAAAACATTCTGCATTCACCAAAATCTTTTTTTTATGGTCAGGATTATTAAGATGCTTAATTAAGCACTGTGGCTTTCAATATTATGAATACTGCAGGGTGATATAATACTGTAATATTACAATTATTATTCACAAATGACAGCTAGATCAATTTATATGATTAACCAATAGTTCTTGCTGTCATCAGATTGCTCACCTTTGAGTCTATCTCTGTTATAAACTGTGAAAATGGCCATAGCATCCTGTAGCACCTCAGCTAGACTCACACACTCTCCGCTTTCCCTCTGCACCAACAGCTGACAGCAAAACTCAGTGTGGTACTCAAACTCTGGGCAAAAGCTCCTGGCTGCTACACGTGTCCTCCTGCTCTCCTTCTCAGGCAGGAATGAGAGCTGCAAAGTGACGAATGCATTAACTCCCACCTCTGCGTAGTTCTGCAATCCTATGGCCCTGTGTGTAGACACAAGTCTGTTGGACTGTGGAGAATGCAGGCTCGAATTTTATCAAGGTCAATATGAACAGGTAATTATTAAAAAATGAACAAACAAATAAATAAACCCACAGGACAGTTAGTATATCGTAAAACAATGATAACATCCTTTCTACTTGTCATTAACTTTTAACCACATTCATAATTCTGACCAACATATAGTCTTTTCATTTTGAGTTCTAATACATTGGTTAAGGTGCTAGGTGGAAAGAGAAAACTCATAGGAAATGGGCAAATAACTCACCGTGTTGTGGCCTGCAGGCCAGTGGCTCTGTGCACCTGCACGACCAGATTCACCACGTGGGAGGGCAAAATACCACCCTGTAAATCAGTTCTCCTCACCAGCCGGGTCTTGTACTGAACACTCACTTCAAGTAGACCTAGGTGCAAGTGCAACTGATGAGATAAGCTGATACATTTAGCAACCCCAGTCATTAGAATGGTGCTTGACAGAAGTATGCATACATTTATGCATCTCATAAAGGCTTTTAATAAATGGAATAAATAATTATGAACAAATTGAATAAAAAAATTAAATTGCTTTCATTTGTATATTAAAATGCTATTAGGTTCAAACTTATACATCACAACTGAAGTCACGTCTACACATCAGACACATTAGAGTGCCTGAATTTTCTCCATTTACTAAAACAATCCTGCAGAACTTTAAGACCCATGGGAGGGGAAAAGATTTAATTAGGGTAGAAGTCTGGCCAGTTTTGCTATTATGGCTGAGGACTACAATAGCCATAACAACTTTAGGACTGCAGTGATCATGTACAGTCTTACACTCAAGTCTCCATCAATGAACAGTCGATAACGTCAACAAAATATATTTCATGCTGAAACTATAATGAATTTCCTGGTTACACAGTTGTACTTCGTGACGATATAGGACACAGTGATGGAAGCAAATTATTTATAATCACACTATCTGTTATCACCCAGATGAGGATGGGTTCCCTTTTGAGTCTGGTTCCTCTCAAGGTTTCTTCCTCATGTTGTCTGAGGGTGTTTTTCCTTGCCACCATGGCCACAGTCTTGCTCATCAGGCATAAAATTAAATTAACTCATGTTTAAAGTCTTTATTTTTCTGTAAAGCTGCTTTGCGACAATGTCTGTTGTTAAAAGCGCTATACAAATAAACTTGAATTGACTAGAAGTCCTCACTGGCAGCCCTCTACCTACATATCAGATAGTTCATGAACAGAGAACATATGCCCTACGTAAAGTGCGTGTAGACATAAAAGACCCAAGAGACGTACTGCGTGCACACCACCTAAGCCGCCTGCCATCTAAGTGAAATATTTCAAGTAAGTCAGATGATAACGTTAACTGTCCTAAACAAAGAACATGGCCTGCACAAAAAAGTGCAAAGTGGATCAGGAAAACCATCAGTTAAAATCTGACTGGACTGATCAGTTTTGTTTTATTTTACCGGACCTGCACTCATGTTATTGATATGCAATGATATGCAAAATATATGTAGATATGTAGGAACATTGACACAGTTATCTTTGCCTTTTCCTGCTGTGTGCCACTTGTGGTAGTGTGGTTAATAAATGTTTTTTGCTATTGGCCATATCAGAATATAGTGGGGCAAAAAAGTATTTAGTCAGTCACCAATTGTGCAAGTTCTCCCACTTAAAAAGATGAGAGAGGCCTGTAATTTTCATCATAGGTATACCTCAACTATGAGAGACAAAATGAGAAAAAAAATCCAGAAAATCACATTGTCTGAGTTTTAAAGAATTTATTTGCAAATTTTGGTGGAAAATAAGTATTTGGTCAATAACAAAAGTTCATCTCAATACTTTGTTATATACCCTTTGTTGGCAATGACAGAGGTCAAACGTTTTCTGTAAGTCTTCACAAGGTTTTCACACACTGTTGCTGGTATTTTGGCCCATTCCTCCATGCAGATCTCCTCTAGAGCAGTGATGTTTTGGGGCTGTCGCTGGGCAACACGGACTTTCAACTCCCTCCAAAGATTCTCTATGGGGTTGAGATCTGGAGGCTGGCTAGGCCACTCCAGGACCTTGAAATGCTTCTTACGAAGCCACTCCTTCGTTGCCCGGGCGGTGTGTTTGGGATCATTGTCATGCTGAAAGACCCAGCCACGTTTCATCTTCAATGCCCTTGCTGATGGAAGGAGGTTTTCACTCAAAATCTCACGATACATGACCCCATTCATTCTTTCCTTTACACGGATCAGTCGTCCTGGTCCCTTTGCAGAAAAACAGCCCCAAAGCATGATGTTTCCACCCCCATGCTTCACAGTAGGTATGGTGTTCTCTGGATGCAACTCAGCATTCTTTCTCCTCCAAACATGACAAGTTGAGTTTTTACCAAAAAGTTCTATTTTGGTTTCATCTGACCATATGACATTCTCCCAATCCTCTTCTGGATCATCCAAATGCTCTCTAGCAAACTTCAGACGGGCCTGGACATGTACTGGCTCAAGCAGGGGGGCACGTCTGGCACTGCAGGATTTGAGTCCCTGGCGGTGTAGTGTGTTACTGATGGTAGCCTTTGTTACTTTGGTCCCAGCTCTCTGCAGGTCATTCACTAGGTCCCCCCGTGTGGTTCTGGGATTTTTGCTCACCGTTCTTGTGATCATTTTGACCCCACGGGATGAGATCTTGCGTGGAGCCCCAGATCGAGGGAGATTATCAGTGGTCTTGTATGTCTTCCATTTTCTAATAATTGCTCCCACAGTTGATTTCTTCACACCAAGCTGCTTACCTATTGCAGATTCAGTCTTCCCAGCCTAGTGCAGGTCTACAATTTTGTTTCTGGTGTCCTTTGACAGCTCTTTGGTCTTGGCCATAGTGGAGTTTGGAGTGTGACTGTTTGAGGTTGTGGACAGGTGTCTTTTATACTGATAACGAGTTCAAACAGGTGCCATTAATACAGGTAACGAGTGGAGGACAGAAGAGCCTCTTAAAGAAGTTACAGGTCTGTGAGAGCCAGAAATCTTGCTTGTTTGTAGGTGACCAAATACTTATTTTATTGAGGAATTTACCAATTAATTCATTAAAAATCCTACAATGTGATTTCCTGGATTCTTTCCCCCCATTCTGTCTCTCATAGTTGAAGTGTACCTATGATGAAAATTACAGGCCTCTCTCATCTTTTTAAGTGGGAGAACTTGCACAATTGGTGGCTGACTAAATACTTTTTTGCCCCACTGTAGGTAACTATTGGGTCTGTGGTGCTATTGCATAACCTAATGTCCCAACCAATTACTCCTGGTCTGGATATTGCTAACCTGGCATAGCTTTACACCTTTACGACCCTGGATTCATCAGTGTCTTTATTAAAAAAATAAAACAAATAAAAAACATGTCCCTGTTCATTTTAATGGTTATGTTCTCCTCAACCCATGAACAACCCCAGGCACTAATGTGGATTGGTCCTAACATTTTTAGGAGGAGGAACCACAGTCACAGTTAACAAAATTAATGCCTCGGCCTATGTGCTGCTAAAATTGGCTAATGATACTGTGGCAGCGGGGGCGTGGTCAAGCGCCGGTCTGTGACAGGAGGGCGGAGTTGGGGAAGGTAAGTGGCAGAATCGCTTCACCTGAGTGTGATTAATCTATGTTTTGTGTGTGTTCTCCCCAGTAAACCGGGCTATTTAAGGAGGGAGAGCGAGAGCAGAGGAGCTCTCTCCATAACCCGAGGACCGGAATGTTTGTGCGTGCGTGTGTGGCTGAGAGAGAAACGTTTCCACTGAAAAGTGTAAATTAAAGAGTTTTTGCGAACTCAGTCTCTGTCCTGCCGTCCTCTGTGCTCCACCCACATCTAGTGAACCTTACAGTGGTGCCGAAACCCAGGAATCATGGAGCACCTGTCCTGCAGCCCCATGGAATCCTCCCCGTTCGCGGACTTGATCTACGCCCTCGCCACGGCTCAGCAGAGCCAGCACCAGGCACTCGTCACGCTCCAGAAGGAGCAGGAGCAGCGCTTCGAAGCCCTGGTGCTGGCTCAATAGGAAGACCGAGAGGCGTTCCGGCACCTCCTCGCGTCGGCGGGGTCCACCAGCGCCCCAGCCGCGGGCCCATCTCCCATCACCTTGACTAAGATGGGCCCGCAGGACGACCCCGAGGCATTCATCGCGTTGTTCAAACAGGTCGCCGAAGCCTCGGGGTGGCCGATGGAGCAGCGCGTGGCGCGCCTCCTCCCCCTCCTGACGGGAGAGGCGCAGTTAGCCGCACTACAGCTCCCCGCCGACCACCGGCTGGCCTACGCCGACCTTCGCCGGGCTGTCCTCCAGCGCGTGGGGCGCACGCCGGAGCAGCAGCGCCAGCGCTTTCGCGCGCTGCGAATGGAGGAAGTCGGCAGCCCCTTCGCGTTCGGGCAGCAGCTCCGGGACACCTGCTGGCGGTGGCTGAGGGCCGAAGATCGCGACGCCGAGGGGATCATCGACCAGGTGGCGCTGGAACAGTTCATCGCCCGCCTACCCGCCGGAACCGCGGAGTGGGTCCAGTGCCACCGCCCGGCGTCGCTGGATCAGGCCGTAGGACTGGCGGAGGATCATCTGGCGGCTGTCCCGGCGGCAGGACAAAGGCTGTCATCATCTTCTCTCTCCTCTCTCTCTTCCCCCTCCTCCCGTGTCCCGTCCTCGCCCCATTCCCCCACCACGGAGGCGGGGGCCGGCGCCACCCCAGCCGGCCCGCCGCACCCGTGGTGCCCTCCCGTTTCTCCCTTCTGTGTCTGTCTCTCCCCCCCCTCAGGTGAGTGACCCTCAAACCACAGCTGCAGAGGGGAGGCCCGGGCCGGTTTGCTGGCGCTGCGGGGAACCGGGCCACCTGCAGCAACAGTGTGTCGCGATGGAGGTGGGGGCGGTGGTGCGGATCCCCGATGCGCCAGAGGCTGCCCTCGATCAGGCCGGAGCGTATCGCATACCGGTAAGTGTACAAGGGGCGACATATCAGGCGTTGGTGGATTCGGGTTGCAACCAGACCTCGATCCGCCAAAGCCTGGTGCAAGACGAGGCATTGGGGGGAGCACAAGGGGTGAAGGTGTTGTGTGTGCACGGGGATGTTCACTGCTACCCATTGGTGTCGGTCCACATACATTTCAGAGGGGACAAATCCATAGTAAAGGCGGCGGTTAATCCTCGCCTTACCCACTCTTTGATCTTGGGGACTGATTGGCCGGGATTCCGGGGGTTGATGGCACACCTAGTAAAGAGTGGGTCCTGCCGGTTAGCGGGGGGGGGGGGGGTCCCGGTGTCGTTTTGGCTGGAGCTGCGGTCGCAGAGCCGTCCACGTCATCTCCGCGACAGAGTGAGGAGCCCCCGGCCCCTCCTCTTTCTATTGGGGAATCCCTCGCGGATTTCCCACTGGAACAATCGCGAGACGAAACTCTGCGACACGCGTAAGTGAGAGTAATCGATGGTCAAACGCTCCAGCCGAACGCCACCCCGACCTTCCCCTATTTTTCCATTTTAAAGGATAGGTTGTACCGAGTGACGCAAGACACTCAGACGAAGGAGCGTGTCACCAAGTTGTTAATTCCAAAGAGCCGCCGGGAATTGGTATTCCAGGCGGCTCACTTTAATCCCATGGCGGGACACCTCGGGCAGGATAAAACACTCGCCCAGATAATGGCCCGCATCTATTGGCCGGGGATTTGCGGCGACGTCCGTAAGTGGTGTACGGCGTGCCGCGAATGCCAGTTAGTAAATCCAGCGGCCATTCCAAAAGCGCCTCTGCGCCCCCTACCATTAATCGAGACCCTGTTTGAAAGAATTGGGATGGATCTCGTCGGGCCATTAGATCGGTCAACACGAGGGTACCGCTTTATATTGGTTCTGGTGGACTATGCAACGCGATACCCGGAGGCGGTGCCTCTTTGCAATATCTCCGCAGAGTATTGCAGAGGCCCTCTTCCACGTCATCTCCCGGGTCGGAATCCCGAAAGAGATTCTGACTGACCAAGGCACCTCGTTTATGTCACGAACACTGGCCGAACTGTATGGGCTACTGGGTATTAAGCCGATCCGCACCAGCGTGTATCACCTACAGACGGACGGTTTAGTCGAACGGTTCAACCGCACCCTCAAGAATATTATCAAAAAATTCGTAAGTGAGGACGCACGTAACTGGGATAAGTGGCTCGAACCCTTGTTGTTTGCAGTGCGAGAGGTCCCCCAAGCCTCCACGGGGTTCTCCCCGTTTGAATTATTGTATGGGCGTAAGCCGCGCGGCATCTTAGATGTACTGCGGGAAAATTGGGAGGAGGGACCTTCGCAGAGCAAAAATGAAATTCAATACGTAATGGATCTGCACACAAAACTCCACACGCTCACCCACTTAACTCAGGAGAATTTGCGGCAGGCCCAGGAACGGCAAACCCGCCTGTACAACAAGGGCACGCGCCTTAGAGAGTTCACTCCGGGAGATAAGGTACTCGTCCTGCTGCCCACGTCGAGCTCCAAATTAATCGCCAAGTGGCAAGGGCCCTTCGAGGTCACACGGTGAGTCGGGGACGTCGACTATGAGGTTAGGCAAACGGACAGGGAGGGGGCGCTACAGATCTACCACCTCAATCTGCTGAAGCTCTGGAACGAGGAGGTCCCCGTGGCGTTGGTGTCGGTAGTTCCAGAGAAGGCGGAGCTGGGGCCGGAGGTCCAAAAAGGGTCATTGGCATCTCGCACCTCTCCGGTCCCCTGTGGAGACCACCTCTCCCTGACCCAACGCACGGAGGTCGCCCAGTTGCAGGCCGAGTTTTCGGATGTGTTCTCGCCCCTGCCCGGTCGCACTAACCTCATAGAACACCACATAGAGACGCCCCCGGGGGTGGTAGTGCGTAGCCGTCCTTATAGATTACCCGAACACAAAAAAAAGGTGGCTCGGGAAGAACTTCAGGCCATGCTCGAAATGGGCATCGTCGAGGGGTCCCACAGTGACTGGAGCAGCCCGGTGGTCTTGGTTCCCAAGGCCGACGGCTCGGTCCGGTTCTGTGTGGACTATAGAAAAGTCAACGCGGTGTCTAAATTCGACGCGTACCCAATGCCTCGTATTGATGAGCTGCTCGATCGACTAGGCACGGCTCGCTTTTACTCGACACTGGATTTGACGAAGGGATATTGGCAGATCCCCTTGACTCCATTATCCCGGGAAAAAACGGCCTTTTCCACACCGTTCGGCTTACACCAGTTCGTCACACTTCCGTTTGGGTTGTTTGGGGCGCCCGCTACGTTTCAGCGGCTGATGGACCGGATCCTCCGGCCCCACGCCACCTATGCGGCCGCTTACTTGGATGACATCATCATTTATAGTAATGACTGGCAGCGGCACCTGCAACACCTGAGGGCCGTCCTTAGGTCGCTGAGGCGGGCGGGGCTCACTGCCAACCCGAAGAAGTGTGCGATTGGGCGGGTGGAAGTACGGTATCTGGGCTTCCACTTGGGTAACGGGCAGGTGCGTCCCCAAATTAATAAGACAGCAGTGATTGCGGCCTCCCCGAGGCCCAAGACCAAAAAGGGGGTGAGACAGTTCCTGGGGCTGGCTGGCTAATATCGTAGGTTTATACCTAACTATTCGGACGTCACCAGCCCGCTGACTGACCTCACTAAAAAGGGGGCGCCAGATCTGGTCCAGTGGACGGAGCAGTGCCAGCGGGCTTTCTCTGAGGTAAAGGCTGCACTGTGTGGGGGGCCACTTTTACACTCCCCTGACTTCTCTCTCCCTTTTTTGTTACAGACGGATGCGTCGGACAGAGGGCTGGGGGCCATTTTGTCCCAGCAGGTGGGGGGAGAGGATCGCCCAGTATTATACATCAGCTGGAAGCTGTTGGTGCGTGAGGGGCGCTACAGCACTATCGAGAAAGAGTGTCTGGCGATCAAGTGGGCGGTCCTCGCCCTCCGTTACTACCTGCTGGGGCGCTCTTTCACCCTCTGTTCGGACCACGCGCCCCTCCAGTGGCTCCACCGCATGAAGGATGCCAACGCGTGGATCACCCGTTGGTATCTAGCGCTCCAACCTTTCAACTTCAAGGTGGTCCACAGGCCGGGGGCGCAGATGGTCATTGCGGACTTCCTCTCCCGTCAAGGGGGGGGGGGGAGTCGGCTGCGGGCCGGACGGGCGCCTGGCCTGAGTCGGGCGGTGGGGGTATGTGGCAGCGGGGGCGTGGTCAAGCGCCGGTCTGTGACAGGAGGGCGGAGTTGGGGAAGGTAAGTGGCAGAATCGCTTCACCTGAGTGTGATTAATCTATGTTTTGTGTGTGTTCTCCACAGTAAACCGGGCTATTTAAGGAGGGAGAGCGAGAGCAGAGGAGCTCTCTCCACAACCCGAGGACCAGAATGTGTGTGCGTGCGTGTGTGGCTGAGAGAGAAACGTTTCCACTGAAAAGTGTAAATTAAAGAGTTTTTGCGAACTCAGTCTCTGTCCTGCCGTCCTCTGTGCTCCACCCACATCTAGTGAACCTTACAGATACTTCCAAGACATTAGCCCTGCTAAATGATGAAGTGAAAGAAATACATGAGGTGGTAAGTCCAAATAGCTTGGCCTTAGATATTTTAATGGCAGAGAAGGGGGAACAGCTCTTGTTGTTTCTATATTCCCAATAACTATCAATTTTACTGATCTCACAACAGAGAAGAAAAAAAAAGCTCTCTGTACACCACCCCATGGAGAACTTATGGTTCGCCTGATTTTTGAGCATATGAGGGGTTGGGGTCACTGATTCTTCGCTGCTGTTTTGCCCACTGTTGTCCTTATTTTTGACAGCACTGATTCTTCTGTCTTGCTTGACCTGCAGAACGCTGCCTGAAGAGCATAGAAGACCTGCCTACTGGTCATGATTATGCTGGCTTTCAGTTCCATCATTAATCCAAGTTACTTGGCTTTGGGTACTGATCTAAAGTGACAGGTGTGACGGCAGCCCGAGGAAACCACCTCCCAAGCAGTGCATCGCTCCTCACTCCACTGCTCCTGTGGTGCTGAAAAGACAGTGACATTTCAGCACCAATGTTTTACACGGCCAAAAGCAGCATGGCCACAGGGCAGGGTCCACTGCTGGAACGGCTTAAACTGTACCTCATGAATGAGGATGAAGAGTTGGCAGTGGGAGGGGTATTCACTCTTCTCATTGAATGGAATGGAAATTTTTTACCCTCCTCATTGAATACCCCTCCCACTGCCAACCCTTTCTCCCAAAACAATAGGACATACATTTTTTGATGGCCAGTTAATTGTCCAAATCATTGGAGCAAAATTAAGTTGTGATTGATACATTCCTAAGACTGAACAGAATCACCTAAAGTGATCAAAACAGTTAATCACAATGGGTAAGGTAATGCTTTTTCACACGTTCCAACACAGTTCTAAAACTGCTTTTTACAACATCTACGTGTTTTTTTTAGTACAATCATGACATATATACTACATAGATATTATTGTAGCTGAACTTGTGCTGAATACAAAAAGTCATATGACTTTGAAAATACTGCTTAGATTTGTTGAAATTGACAAACTCAGAGCATGCCAAAATCATTAGAGTGCCAGAAAATACCCTCAGACCCCAGAGGGTTAATTATCTTGGGTTTGAGAGACCCTTGAATATAATGGTCGGGGAACACTATATGAAGTATCAAGAAATGCAAACATTCACACTGGCTGTTAAAATATTAACAAAAAAAGTGTTTTGTAGGTTTGTTTGGGGTTTGTTTAGTTGACTCATTATTTTATAGCAATTGAGGTATTAACTAGTTAATTTATTTTTAGATTTGGTTTGTCTGGTGGGTGGAGTGAGCCTCTCACAAGAGCATGTAGAGATGCTGACTTTCCTCTATTTCAATACGGAACTGTGACTAGCGTAATTTATTTGCAACAGAGTGTAGACATCAGAAAGCACAGCACAGAATACATGATCCTCACTGTTTAAATTTAGACGGGTTGTTTGATTTGCTTGATTAAGGGAAAACTGATGTAGTTTTGTTATACTTTATTGCTGCTATTTTGCTTAACCTTGGTTTTATATTTTGACAGGAAAAATGGACATTGGAATTTTTATTCATCTTTTGTATCAGCAGGAAAGTTCATTAAAAGATTGAATTTAGTTTTATTCATCTTTATCATCTTCATTGTTAGTTAGCACATGCATAAAACAACCTTAAGCTAAATTTAAAAGCTGATAGCTAAATAGGAGTTATTTGGTAATTGGGTGATACATAATAGATTATTTGACTATCAAATTAGTCAATTGTTGCAGCCCTATTGTAGTGCTTTGCAAAGGTTTGCTGAAGTGATCTTATGTGGTTATATCAGTTATAGATGAATGACAGTTCTTCATGCAGTACAGTCTAAGGGATTGGAGATTGCGGGTGTTCAGCTTAGGCTTGTGCCCTTGCCCTTTATGCACCGATATTCCTCAAAATTCCTTGAATCGTTTAATGACATGCAGCACAGAAGACAAAATATCCACATCCCTCCCTGTCTTTCTTTGAGGAACATTGTTTTTAAACATTTAAATAATTTTCTCATGCATTTGTTGACAAACTGGAGAATCTTTGGCCTATCTTTGCTCCTCAAAGCAAAGATACTTTCCTGGATACTGATTTTGTACCAAATCATAATTACAATCACCTGCTGACATCGCCTGTTTCAAATCACATCATTATTTCATTGTTTTACCTCATTCTTTATATGCCACAATGTCATACAACTTTTAGTTAGCTATAGACAAATGAAAAAGCAGTTGTATCACTAAGTTAATAATGCATCATCAGAGGTTAGCAAATAAATAAATAAATAAATAAATATACTCAAATGATTCAATAATATCCTCTATATAATAGCAGCTAATGCACAAGACATAACAACCAAAAAAAAAAATCCAGAATTTATTTCCCATGAAAGAATGTGGCAAAATCACCACCATGTCAATTTTAACACTTTAACAAGTTGACTCATTTAAGGTCATTTTAACAAAGACATTATCCTGAAGCTCACAATTTGAACAAGCTGCTTAAATGTCTTCACAGGACTGTATATTAATGAATGTGTTGATGAGTACCTGAGGGTTGTGTCTGGACATCAGTTGGCTTGTCAGACCTTAGCACAAGTGGGAGACAGAAGAGCTGTGCTTCCATTTGGCCATGCCTCTGCATTGTCACCATGGCACAGAGCTTGGTCATGGGCAGCAATCCTCTGGCTACAAGTTGCTCACGCACATTTGGGTAATAATACCTGCAAATGTTTCACAAGGATAGCACCACCATGTTTTTGTTCAGTAAATAGACTTATCAAAAGAATCTGGTGTGTGTAACTGTACAAAAGCCTTCCAACATCAGAAGCAATGGTTTGTGCAGCACACCACAACTGTATGCGGTGCAGGACTTAAGGAGAGTTTATGTCCATTCTTGCACTGGCTTAGTACACATAGTGTGCAAATACCTTGACTGTCAGATCATTATACACATGCATTACCATGAAAAAAATGTTCTCACCCTTTATGAAAATGAACAAAATACAATATATAACAAGAATAAAACATCAGGTTTTATTGAGTGGGTGATCAGTGCCTGGAACAGAACCCAAAAAACAAAAAAACAAAACAAACAACAACAACAAAAAAAACCCTCATATTTTTTGTGGGGTTTTCTTATGATTGCAGCAGTGATTATTGAAATTCTGGATTTTCATACATTTTTCCATATACTTTAGAATAACTCAAAGCTAATCAAGCAGACACCATTGGATACAAACAAAATGACCAATCATACACAATTTTTTTTCTTAGTCAGCAAATCACCATTACTATCACAAATCCCAGAAGTAAACAGAGCATTGTGTTAGCATGCATAATTTCCACTGCTTCTGCACAGGCAACATAATTTAAACAGCATGCTTTCCAAATTGATTCATTATAAGTTTATTACCTCCGGCAACTTTGTTGGAGGTGGTTATGTTTTCACCTCTGTTTCTTTGCCTTTTCCCAACATAACTCAAAAAGCAGTGGATGGATTTTGATGAAATTTTGAGGAAATGCCAAGGAACAATTGATTAGATTTGGATGCAAATTTGGATATGTATGTAGATCCAGATCCAGGATTTTTTATTTTTGCCTGTTCCCAATGTAACTCAAAAAGGAGTGAATGGATTTTGATGAATTTTGGTGAACAGCTTTAGGATTATCCTAGGTTCAAGTGATTTCAGTTTGATGTTGAGAACTTGTGGCTCAGTGGAGGTATGTACTCTACTGTGTGCCTTTTTAGTTCTTCGTATACCCTCACTGTCCACTTTATTAGAAACACCTGTACATTCATGCAGTTATCTAGTGTCATTATGTGGAAGTAGCGCGATGCTAAAATCAAGCAGCTACAGGTCATGAGATTCAGTTAAATCTTCACATCAAACATCAGCATAAAGAAAAAGTGTGATCTCTGCGATTCTGATTGTGGCATGGTTATTGGTTTGAGTATTTCATAAACTGCTGATGATCTGGGATTTTTTTCTCCCCTATCTCTCTCTCTCTCTCTCACACACAAACACCTGTTGAGTCGACGCAGAACAGTGCAAAAAAACAAACAAACGTTGAATGAGCGATAGTTCTGCAGGTGGAAGTGCCTTGTTGATAAGAGAGATCAGAAGAAGAAGAAGAAAAGAAGAAACCTTTATTTGTCACATGCACAGTGAAATTCATCCTCTGCATTTAACCCATCTGAAGCAGTGAACACACGCGCGCACACACTCAGAGCAGTGGGCAGCCACACCAGAGCACCCAGGGAGCAGTCAGGGGTCAGGTACCTTGCTCAAGGGCACCTTAGCCCAAGGCCGCCCCACATCAACCTAACTGCATGTCTTTGGATTGTGGGGGAAACCGGAGCACCTGGAGAAAACCCATGCAGACACGGGGAGAACATGCAAACTCCACACAGAAAGGCCCTCGCCGGCCGCTGGGTTCGAACCCGGAACCTTCTTGCTGTGAGGCACCACTTACACCACCGTGCCGCTATAGTAACCAAAATAATCACTTTACATCTCAGCATGCACAAAACATAGAACCTTGAGGTGAATGGGCTCCAACAGCAGAAGACCACACTGGGTTCCATTCCTGTCAGCCAAGAGCAGGAATCTGAGGCTATCATGGGTACAGGCTCACTGAAACTGAAGCAAGACGGTGGCAGCATCACACTGTGGGGATATTTTTCATCTGCAGGGACAGGAAAGCTGGTCAGAACTGAAAGAAAGATGGATGGCACTAAATACAGGACAATCCTGGAGGAAAACCTGTTTGAGTCGGCCAGAAGTTTGAGACTGGGATGAAGGTTCACATTCCAGCAGGACAATGACCATAAACATACTGCTAAAGCTATACTGGAATGGTTTAAAGGGAAACATTTCAATGTCTTGGAATGGCCCAATCAAAGCCCAGACTTCAATCCAAGTGCGAACCTGTGGCATAACTTGAAGACTGCTGTACACCAACGCAAACCATCTAACTTGAAGTTGGAGCAGTTTTGCCTTGAGGAATGGGCAGAAATCCCAGTGGCTAGATATGCTAAGCTAATAGAGACATACTCCAGGAGACCTGCAGCTGTAATTGCAGCAAAAAAGTGGCTCTACAAAAGTATTGACTTTGGGGGGTGAATACCTATGGACACATCAGAGTTCTTTTTTTTTTTAAATCTTAATGATTTTTTTTTATTGTGATAAACAATTTGCACCTTTAAAGTGGTGGGCATGTTGTGTAAATCAAATGGTGCTAACCCCCCCCCCCCCAAAAAAAAAAAAAAAAAATCAATTTTAATTCCAGCTTATAATGCAACAAAACAGGACAAACACCAAGGAGGATGAATACTTTTGCAAGACACTGTACACAGATGTGTTTGCAGCAGAACCAGGTCAGACCCACCTGATCCACGACCTCAAACACCCCCACGGTTGTGATTTGCCAACACCCCATCACATTCCAGAGGCCTGCTGTCATGTGATTGAGCCTCCTGTGTTGTGAATATTGCAGAAAGGGATCATCAAGACCCATGGTCCAGCCCCATAGTAGTGGTGCCCAAGCCTGATGGAAGTCTGAGACTCTGCAACAACTTCAGGAAGCTCAACACAGTCTCAGACTTCATTAGCTGCCCTCTGCCCAGAGTGGACAATCTGATTGACAGGCTTGGGAGGGCCTGATTTATCTCCACCTTGGACTTCAATAAAGGCTACTGGCAAGTGGCACTGACGCCCCGTCTCATCCAAAAACTGCCTTCACCACCGTGTTAGGCCACTGGCAGTATAGATTCCTCCCCTTTGGCCTCCATGGGGCGCAAGCAACCATCTAAAGGCTCATGGACATCGTGCTGTGCCCTGTCACATGTTCACTGCTGCATACTTGAATGATTTCATCATCCATTCATCAACTTGGGTCAATCACGAGCTACACCTAAAATCCGTTGTAGGGGAGCCAAGAGAGCCCGGGCTCACCGCTGACCCTCAGAAATGCCATCTTGGGCTGACCAAAGCAAAGTACCTAGAGGCTACCACATTGACCGGGGCTGCTAAAATCACAGAAGAAAACTGAGGCTGTGCAGAAGTACCCTTAGCCCACCACCAAGTGCCAGGTACATGCTTTCTTAGGGTTGGCTGGGTGTTTCCACAGATTCATGCCTAACTTCTCTCTAGCCTCTCCCCTCTCAGATCTCACCAGGAAGAGTGAGCCTGACAAAGTATGATGGACCAACGAGGCAAAGTAAGTATTCAAGGCCCTGAAGAAGGCCCTCACCACTGCCCCGGTCCTCTGAAACCCAGACTTTGACCTCTCCTCATCCTCTAAATGGATGCTTTAAAGACAGGCCTGGGTGCTTTGCTCTCACAGGTCATAGAGGGTGAAGAGCATCTTGTGCTGTAGATCAGCCGCAAATCGCTACCAGCAGAGAAGAAATTGAAAGAGAAGCGGCTATGGAAAGAGAAGCCCTGGCCATCAAATGGGCACTAACTGAGCTCAGATATGACCTAACTGGTCGTGATTTCACCCTAGTCACTGACCATGTCCAGCTCTGGTGGATGGCAGCAGCCAAAGATACCAATGCTCATGCTACTCGCTGATTCTGGGTGGGGGGTGGGTGGGTGGGGGAGTGTGATGGCAGCCAGACAAAAACTGCCGCAAAAGCAGCGCCTCACTCCTCACACTACCACTCCCTTTATGCTGAAAAGATGACAGTGCTTCAGCACCACTGTAGTAGTCACTGCCAAAAGTAGCGTGACTACGAGGCAGGGCTTGGTGATCATACATGGCTGGAATGGTATAATCAGCACCTCAATCCTCCTCAAGCAGCTAAGGGAATATAAAAGAGGTACTGCTCATTTCAGAGGTTAGTGAAGCTCACTCTGTACACATGAACTCAGTCTCACTCTCTCTTTGCTCAGGGCTCCTCACCGACACCGAGGACGACGTGGAAGAAAGCCGAGAGCCACCTCACTCTCCACCAGCAGACAGTGGCCAGCAATTGAGTCGACTGTGAAACGGCCACGGGACAGGTGCAACCATGATCCGGACTCCCTGCCGTGGGTCGAACGACGACAGTGAGGAGGAGGACCTGGAGAACCAAGCTTGACGAGGCGGCTGAGTGGGTACCACTAGGTCAGCAAGTGGGTCTCCCCTGAGGCACCTCAACCAGCCAACAACCCTCGCGGTACGCAAAGTCCAGTACCGCAAGCGTTGTTGGCTGGTCGAGCGTAGCCGGTATACAACCCAATTCCAAAAAAGTTGGGCCACTGTGTAAACTGTAAATAAGAACAGAATGTGATGATTTGCAAATTATGGAAACCCTATATTTCATTGAAAATAGTACAAAGACAACATATCAGATGTTGAAACTGAGAAATTTTACTGTTTTTTGAAAAATATATACTCATTTTGAATTTGATGTCACCAACATTTTTCAAAAAAGTTGGGACAGGGGCATGTTTGCCACTGTGTTGCATCACCTCTACTTTTTTTTTTTTTTAAGATTTTTTTTGGGCTTTTTTCACCTTTATTGGATAGGACAGTGTAGAGACAGAAAATGAACGGGAGAGAGAGACGGGGAGGGATCGGGAAATGACCTCGGGTCGGAATCGAACCCAGGTCCCCAGATTTATAGTATGGCACCTTATCCACCTGAGCCACGACGCCCCCGCATCACCTCTACTTTTACCAACACTAAACGTTTGGGAACTGAGGAGACCAACTGCTGTTGCTTTTTTTTTTATCAAGGTCTTTTTTTATTTTTCAAATATAACAAACAAACAAACAAACAAAAATACAATTCACACATGAGACAATCAAATCTACAGTGGTGCTTGAAAGTTTGTGAACCCTTTAGAATTTTCTATATTTCTGCATAAATATGACCTAAAACATCATCGGATTTTCACACAAGTCCTAAAGGTAGATAAAGAGAACCCAGTTAAACAAATGAGACAAAAATATTATACTTGGTCATTTATTTATTGAGGAAAATGATCCAATATTACATATCTGTGAGTGGCAAAAGTATGTGAACCTCTAGGATTAGCAGTTAATTTGAAGGTGAAATTAGAGTCAGGTGTTTTCAATCAATGGGATGACAATCAGGTGTGAGTGGGCACCCTGTTTTATTGAAAGAACAAGGATCTATCAAAGTCTGATCTTCACAACACATGTTTGTGGAAGTGTATCATGGCACGAACAAAGGAGATTTCTGAGGACCTCAGAAAAAGTGTTGCTGATGCTCATCAGGCTGGAAAACATTACAAAACCATCTCTAAAGAGTTTGGACTCCACCAATCCACAGACAGACAGACTGTGTACAAATGGAGGAAACTCAAGACCATTGTTACCCTCCCCAGGAGTGGGCGACCAACAAAGATCACTCCAAGAGCAAGGCGTGTAATAGTCGGCGAGGTCACAAAGGACCCCAGGGTAACTTCTAAGCAACTGAAGGCCTCTCTCACATTGGCTAATGCTAATGTTCATGAGTCCACCATCAGGAGAACACTGAACAACAATGGTGTGCATGGCAGGGCTGCAAGGAGAAAGCCACTGCTCTCCAAAAAGAACATTGCTGCTTGTCTACAGTCTGCTAAAGATCATGTGGACAAGCCAGAAGGCTATTGGACAAATGTTTTGTGGATGGATGAGACCAAAATAGAACTTTTGGTTTAAATGAGAAGCGTTATGTTTGGAGAAAGGAAAACACTGCATTCCAGCATAAGAACCTTATCCCATCTGTGAAACATGGTGGTGGTAGTATCATGGTTTGGGCCTGTTTTGCTGCATCTGGGCCAGGATGGCTTGCCATCATTGATGGAACAATGAATTGTGAATTATACCAGCGAATTCTAAAGGAAAATGTCAGGACATCTGTCCATGAACTGAATCTCAAGAGAAGGTGGGCCATGCAGCAAGACAACGGCCCTAAGCACACAAGTCGTTCTACCAAAGAATGGTTAAAGAAGAATAAAGTTAATGTTTTGGAATGGCCAAGTCAAAGTCCTGACTTTAATCCAATCAAAATGTTGTGGAAGGACCTGAAGTGAGCAGTTCATTTGAGGAAACCCACCAACATCCCAGAGTTGAAGCTGTTCTGTATGGAGGAATGGGCTAAAATTCGTCCAAGCCGGTGTGCAGGACTGATCAACAGTTACCACAAACATTTAGTTGCAGTTATCGCTGCACAAGGGGGTCACACCAGATACTGAAAGCAAAGGTTCACATACTTTTGCCACTCACAGATACGTAATATTGGATCATTTTCTTCAATAAATAAATGAGCAAGTATAATATTTCTGTCTCATTTGTTTAAGTGGGTTCTCTTTCTCTACTTTTAGGACTTGTGTGAAAATCCGATGATGTTTTCGGTCATATTTATGCAGAAATATAGAAAATTCTAAAGGGTTCACAAACTTTCAAGCACCACTGTAGTTCCTGTCCATACAAACAAAACCTCCCAATGCCCCCCACCCACATGTACTGGACCCCAAGCAAATTTCAATACATCCAGACATCGACACATACACAAAATAGATAAATTAAAAAAAAAAAAAAAAAGACGACCATAACGGAGAGAGTGGAGTAAAAAACAAAACAAAACAAAAAAACGGGTACAAATATACATTTGGGTTACATAGATATGTTAACAGCTGCCATGCCTTCAACAAAGGAAATAAATGGCTGCCAAATGACATAGAATTTCCTGGTGGTCCCTCTTACAGTATAGAGGGCTTTCGCATGACGTCACCGCACCGCGAGATTTTGTTAGGGCGCCATATTGGAAGACCAAGTACACATCTATGCAAGTACATACATACACAAAACAAACTACACCTGAAATGTAGCAGCATTTTTCTTTTATTAACATGTTAACAGTGTTTTCTTTACTACATTAACAGTTGTTCCATTCTATGAAAGACCTGTTCAGAATTTGTTCATTTATATTTCATATAATAATCAACGCAGATTAAATGAAATTCTCCACTATCATGTTAAAAAAATTATAGCACTTGACCACTATTGCAATCTGTATTCATGCTGTTATGGATTTTTTTATTTCATAATTTATTTTTAATTTACGACTTATCTCTTTTTATTTATATATATTTGAATTATTTGGACATGGGGAAAAACTATATTTAAAATCCAAAGAGGGATGGAGGGAGGAAAATTAAAACAAAAGAAAGAAATGAAATACATAACATAAATGTGATAAAATTAAGGATGTTTTTATTCAGTAAACATTTAAAAAAATGTTCTACAACACTCTAGCCTAGTGACTTACCAGTAACAAAATGGTCTGAACATATTCTGTACTGTTGTAGACGAGAAGTATTCAGATCCGCTCTGCATAAAGCAGCTAAATACTCTCGCTGTCTCCTGGCAGAAAGCTCCTTGGTTTGCTTGTGTCTCAATCACAGCTGGTATTCTGTAGAAAGACTTCTTTTCACCTTTCCCATCAGCTTTGTTAGAACACCCTAACACAGCACAAAAGTTTACCATTGTAGGTTTTTGATGAAACAAGTGCCTCGTGGGTTCAAATACCGCGCGCTGCCGTTATTTCCCCCTAATCACGAGTTTGTTGGTCTTCCAATATGGCGCAGGGTTTGTTTACTTCCGGTTTCGGGTGACGTCAGTGAAAGGGGTCTATAGATAGTTTTCACATGACGTCACAGAGTCGGGGATTCCCTAGTGGCAGCCATCTTGGGGGTCCAGCTTACTGTACAGGTGACTGAGCACACATTGTAATGCGCGAATACAAAGTCTTCAAAAGAACCCAAGCAGGCTATTTAAAGCTAGCAATGGTGCATACCTGTTGTATTCACAGCTGTCGTAATAGGTCAGATGATGAAGTCAAGCGGAGCTTTTATGGAATTCCCACTGTACGGGAGCACGAAGGCGAGCAAACAAACTCAGCATACAAAGGAGAAATCTATGGCTTGCGAGAATCAACCGCAAGGATTATCAGCCTTCCAAACACAGCAAAGTCTGCTCCGATCATTTTATAAGTGGTAAGTTGTTTAAATAAACAATCAATTGTGTTTAAGTTTGTTTTTGGAAACCAAAACATCATGTGAACAATCTCTGGAGAATGCCTAACTGGAACTGCTGAGTGTACGTTTACATTGTAATCAGTGTTGCCAGATTGGGCGGTTTTAAGTGCATTTTGGCGGATTTGAACATGTTTTGGGCTGGAAAATGTCAGCAGTATCTGGCAACACTGATTGTAACGTACACTTAATATCGCTCGTTTGTCACGTTTCTACAGTATTTGAAACTTGTCACTTCACTCACGCAAGGGTCATTTTTGAAAAACATTTTAGGTCTATTCTGTATGATTTGATTTGTGTTTGGGATGCAAACAGCGCGCCTTTTGGCGGATGCCGCCTGAATCGCGCAGATCCAATTTTTTTTTTAGTGGGGGGCGTTGGAGTGTCTGATTATAATTTCAAAGTAAATTCTGTATTAAAATTACTAAATAAGCAAATCCGTTACAGTCCATGAAACAGGAAGTATAAGGATGAGAAAAAAAACCCAGTTTAAATCGGAAAGCTGCGCACATTTGCGCAGCCCGAGCGGTGTGCAGGACTGCGCAAATGTGCGCAGCTTTCCGATTTAAACTTTTTTTCTCATCCTTATACTTCCTGTTTCATGGACTGTAATGGATTTGCTTATTTAGTAATTTTAATACAGAATTTACCGTACTTTGAAATTATAATCAGACACTCCAACGCCCCCCCCCCCCCAAAAAAATTGGATCTGCGTGATTCAGGCGGCATCCGCCAAAAGGCGCACTGTGAATATATAAAGTTGTATATATCAGACAGCCTTTAAAGTTTGATGAAGTCAGTTTCAGGCTTTGGAGCAGGCTTTGGCAGTTTCAGGCTTTGGCAGCCCTGCATAGTCACTTGAAAATGCATCTTTGTCCACTTCATAGGGGTCAATTCCCCCAATCAAGGCCAGTTTGGCTGCATACTGTTGTCGTGAGATGTCGTCTAATGTATCTATATACTTCTGTTTGCTTGATTTTGCTGACATTGATCTTTATTTTAGAAAACTGACTATATAACTTCATAAATTCGTCCGAGATAATGTAGCCGGTAGCAGCGATGGTCCGTTTTATTTGCCCCCCAAGATGGCGGCTGGGGGGCGTTCCCCGGAATGCCGTGACGTCAGTGAAAACTATCTATATCTAATTTTTTCTAAATGAACATGACTCATGACCTCCCTAATCCACTGGCCATATGTTGGGGGGAAAGCATCTTTCCATTTAAACAGGATAAGTCTCCTGGCCAACAAAGAGCAGAAGGCCATCATGGCTAGGTGGTTCCCAGAAAAAGAGGCACCCACTGGGGCCACACCAAATAGTGAAATCAGAGGGGATAGATACACAGTTTTCCCACATATTCTGGAGAATGCCTCAAAGATAGAATGCCAAAAACTGTATAGCATAGGGCACGACCAAAACATGTGCAGTAATGTGGCAGGAGCCTGTCTGGATCGATCACATGTAGGGTCGATATCCGTCTTAATCCTAGACAATCTCTCTTTGGTCCAATGAAGACGGTGGACTATCTTGAATTGAACCACAGTGTGTCTGAGGCATATAGAGGAAGAATAAATTCACTGAATAATTTTTTGCCATGCTTCCTCTGAAATCGTTTCATCTAGGTCAGATTCCCACTTTATCCTAAGGCTATCCAGATTGTTCATGTTATGTGTATTGAGTAATGTATAAATTCTGCTTATTATTTTTTTCATGTCAACTTTACATTTTAAAATTGTTTCAAGCAGAGATTCAGGAGGGCTCAGTGGGAAACAGTCGGAGTTGGAAGCCACAAAACCTCTAAGCTGCAAATACCTGTAGAAGTGAGATTTGTGAAGACCATATTTCTGTTGTAACTGTACAAAAGAGGCAAACTTATTTTCAATGTAGAGGTCAGATAGTGTACCCATTCCACTTCCCGTCCAGACATTAAAAACTTCATCCATCATTGATGGAACAAACATATGATTCTTTATCAATGGTGTAACAAGTGAAAGATCAGTAAGATTAAAGGTCCTTCTAAACTGGTTCCAGGTTTTAATTGAATGGATAACAACTGGATTAGTAGTGAAGGCTGAGATAGGCTGTTCCAAAGGTAATTTGGAACATAATAGAGCTGCCGGGGAGGAAGATCCGATGGATGCTCTCTCCAACCCTGTCCATTCAGTACTATTAACATCTGAGCCATCATCTCTCAACCAATACAGCAAAGCTCTTATATTGGCAGCCCAGTGGTAATACATAAAATTTGGACGTGCCATACCACCCATCATGCAAGGCCTCTGTAATATAGTCTTATTAATTCTGGGCTGCTTTTTATGCCAAATAAATGATGAAATCTGACTATTTAAATTGGTGAAAAAAGATTTTGTTAGAAAAATCGGGAGGCATTGAAATAAATATAAAAACTTAGGGAGAATGTTCATCTTAATCGTATTAATCCTCCCCCCTAAGGAGAGAGGGAGAGGGTCCCAACGCTCCAGGTCTTGTTTAAGATTAATTAAGGGGGATGATAATTAGCCTTATAGAGATCTTTGTGATTACGTGTGACCCAAATACCTAAATATTTTATTTTGTTAGGACTAAATTTAAAAGGGGTCATCCCAAAGTATGATCTATCTACAGAAGAGATAGGCATAAGTTCGCTTTTCTCAAAGTTGACTTTATAGCCAGATAATCTTCCGAACTTTGTGAGTAAAGTCGATAATTCAGGAAGGCTTGAGAGGGGGTCCGATATAAATAATAACATGTCATCAGCATAGAGTGAAACTTTATGCTCCAAACCTGCCCGGTGTATCCCCTTGATGGTGGAGCACTGCCTCAGGGCTAATGCAAATAGCTCAAGTGCAACAGCAAACAAAAGTGGTGACAGGACACAACTGCTGTCGTTTTGAAAGAGAAATGCTGTCCCATTCTTGCTGGACATAAAATTTCAGTTGCTCAACAGTTCGGGGTCTCTTTTATCATATTTTGCACTTCATAATGCACCAAATGTTTTAAATGGGAGATAGGTCTGGACTGCAGGCAGGCCAGTTTAGACTCTTTTACTGTGGAACCATGCAGTTTTAATATGTGCAGAAAGTGAAAGAAGGAAGGCCTTCCTTGAAAAAGATTTTGTCTGGATGGTAGCATATTGCTCTAAAACGTGTATACATCATTCAGCATTAATGATGCCTTCCCAGATGTACAAAGTACCCATGTCATGTACACTAATGTACCGTCATAACATCACAGATGTTGGCTTTTGAACTGTGCACTGATGATAAACCGGATGGTCCCTCTCCTCTTTAACCGGGAGGACATGGTATCAATGATTTCTAAAAATAATTTCTCCTTTTGATTCATCAGACCTTGGGACACTTTTCCACTTCGCCTCAATCTATTGTAAAAGAGCTTGGGCCCAGAGAAGATGGCAGTGTTTATGGATATTGTTTTAACTTGCATTTATGGATGCAGTAATTAATTGTTTTCACAGACAATGGTTTTCTGAAGTGTTCCTGAGCTCATACAGTGATTTCCACTACAGACATGTATCTGCTTTGAATGTGGCATCACCTGAGGGCCTGAAGATGACAGGCATCCAGTGCCAGTTTTCAGCCTGGTCTCTTGCATACAGAGATTTCTCCAGATTCTCTGAATCTTTTAATGGTATTATATGTACCACAGATGATGTGATCCCCAAATTGTTTGCAATTTTACATTGAGGAACATTAAACTGTTGCACTGTTTGCCCACGTAGCCTTTCACAGAGCGGTAAACTACTCCCTATCTTTAATTCAGAGAGGCTCAGCCCCTCTGGGATGCTCTATTAAAACCCAATCGTGTTACTGACCTGTTGCCAATTAAAAAAATTCGTTTTTTTAAGCATTACACAAGTTTTTCAGTCTTTTGCTGAAAAGACCGTCCCAACTTTGTTGAAACCTACTGCTGACATCAAATTCAAAATGAGCATATATTTTTCAAAAAACTAAATTTCTGTTTCAACATTTGATACGTTGTCTTTGTACTATTTTCAATGCAATATAGGGTTTCCATGATTTGCAAAATATTCATATTGTTTTTATGTTTTACAGTGTCCCAACTTTTTTGGAAATCGCATTGTAATTACTTTCAACAAAACCACATGTGCCACTATGATTTGGCACACACTTTTTGTAGATCATGTAAAAAAAGATTTTGCACTGCGAAGTCTCATGTCTGTTCCAGTTTCTGTTAGTGACCCTCTGCCACAGCTGAGCAAGCACACTTTGCATTTTCTCTGCAGAAATGCAGTCTAGTTCTAGCTTCTGCTTTTTTTTTAGCATCATTGTGGCATGTATATGCTATATAATGAGGCATACTTGTTTAAAAACTGGTAAATTTGGTAAAATACTTGTAAAACTATGATGTGAATACAGAATATAAACAGCTCAGTTGTGCCAAGCAACCACTACCTGACATCATCGCATATGTCACTACCACAGGAAGCCCATCTGGCATTTTAAAGAAAATTCATTTTTCTCGAATGCTATTTGGTCCGAAAATGAAAGTTTGCTTTTTGAAATCTGCAACGACTTTTATTTAAAATAAGTTTGAGAATAAATCTGTTGGAGGATCCCTGAGAACCCGCTGGATGATCCCTAAGAATAAATCCGCTGCAGGATCCCTTTAAAGAGGAATGGTCTCGGATGCCCCGATCTGTATTCTACAACCTTATGAAAGGCTTTAGGAAAAGACTCAGTGCTGTTTTACAAAGGCCAGGTTGTACAAAGTATTAAATTGAGGGGTATACCAGCATTTATAAGAATTACCAGTTATCACTCCCCATAGTGTCTAATGTCTTGCTGCACCCTACAGTGCCCACCACGATTATTGGCACCCCTTGCAAAGATTAGTAAAAAGGATTAGAAAAAAAATCCACTTTTTGGTGAAGTAGCTTCATCTCATACTGAAAAAAATGAGAAAAATCTAACCTTTAACTGAAATAAATATATTCAGAGAAAAACAAATCCCTCATCAAGAAATAATTATTTCTTAGGCTAGCTCATATGGTCCAATTCCACATATGGAATAGAAGGATGAAGGAAGGACAACCAGTGATCCAGGGACAGGGTCATGGGTGTTGAAGGCCCATTGAATCACATGGGGCACAAAGGCTAACCCATATGGTCCAATCCCACAGAAGAGCTACTGTAGCACAAACTGCTGAAAAAGTTCATGCTGGCTAAAACAGAAAAGTGTTAGCATTTACTTTTTCAGCAGTTTGTGCTACAGTAATTCTTCTGTGGGATTGGACCATATGGGCTAGCCTTCATGCCCCATGTAAATCACCCATGACCCTGTAACCAGTTCACTAGTTGTCCATCCTTGGACCACTTTTGGTAGGTAAAAACCACTGCATACCAGGAACACCCCATAAGATGTGTCATTTTGGAGATGCTCAGACCGAGTCATCTAATCATCACAATTTGGCCCTTGTCAAAGTTGCTCAGATCCTTACACTTGCCCATTTTTCCTGCTTCCAACACACTGACTTCAAGAACTGACTATTCTCTTGCTGCCTAATATATCCCACCCCTTGACAAGTGCAGTGTAATGAGATAATCCATGTTATTCACTTCACTTGCCAGTGTTCATAATGCTATGGGTGTGTGTGTGTGTGTATATATATATATATATATATATATATATATATATATATATATATATATACACATACATACACAAGTGTGTGTATGTAATTTCTTTTTTTTGTGGCAGCGGGGGTGTGGACAAGCACCAGTTTGTGAATGGAGGGCGGGGCCAGGGAAGGTGAGTGGCAAAGTCAGTACACCTGTTGTTGATTGATGTGTTTGTATATGTTTTGCAGTGAGGATGGAAGGTCGAAGTGGAGGGAGGGAGCGATGAGAGACAATCTCTCCTGACCAGAACACATGTGCCACATGAGATTAGTAAAACTGAAAAGCAAGGCATGAAAACAAAAATAAAGGCTGTGTAACATCATTTCCCGCCTGCCACACCTTCAGTATTCGACCCACATCAGGGATTTGCTACAATATTCTCTCTTTATTCATATGAGAGAGAGAGAGAGAATGAGAGAGAGACACACACACGTGTGTGCTTTATTTTTGCAGAGGGCTTGCTCCCTGTTATGTGAGATTCAAATACATGAAATGAAGTCAAATGAAATAATACCAAAAGCAATAACAAATTGGTTTAAAACATTTCAATGTGGAATTATTCCATTTAAAACTTGTTTTAAATGTGTTCTTTTCCCACAGCCATTCTATGAACAGAGGGAAAATGCTCAGCTCCTTACCTGCACCACACTTCAAACTGGATTCCTCCTCCATTGCTGAAACCCTGACTTGCCAGAGAGCTGAGCAACAGTCTCTGCACTGGAACACCAGGAGGTGCCACTAGCACGTGTGTCTCACAGTGGCTAAAAACGGGATTGGGCATGCACAATGTTGTAGCAGTACGATACGACTTCAGATGTACATCTGAGTAAGAAGAAATAAAATTATTTTGCAAAAAACAAAGCTGTAAAAATAAATGAACTTTCCCCTTTTATCTCTGGGTACAGTGCTAATACATTTTTTTTCATTAAGAAATGCTCACATGATAAAGCCAGTGGGTCTTGCTTACTAAGATGCTAAGAAAATGCTACAAGCTGGCACTGATAATTAGACCACATTAGAACGTTTGGTTAAAGCACTCTTTGCAACTGAAAATCTACAGATGCTTACAGCTTTCCACAATATGTGGGTCGATGTCTTGCCAGGCCTCCTCCTGAGTGGGAAATGAGTACTGGATATAACAATCTGCTTCTCCCCAGATAGTAGACTGCAGTGGAGTTAATCCCTTTACGCTCTGAATCCGCACCAAAAACACATGCTCATTCTTAGCCTGTGCAGAGGAAGGAGCATTCACATGCATAAAGAAAAACTGGAAAATGCATTAGTATCATGGTTCACAAAGTAAAGTCTATGGACCCCATTGGTCCCTGATGTATGCTAGGAGGTCTGTGATTTTGTTTCAATTAGGCTACCTGTCAAATATTTGGAAACAATCATAGAAGGGTTTTCTTCCTTTTACTATTTTAAACAGACCTTTGTGTGTTCCACGTCTCTGTGGTCTAACAAGTGGACTGGTCTGGACAGCTGAGAGACAGAGCTCAGTTCCTCATCTCTCATGCGCTGTAGAGCGGTTATCTGCTGGGATGTGCCCATAGCCAAAAAAACCCTCAGACTCCCACGTTTTCCACCACTGAAAAGGTCCACTACAGGCATGTAGCTGTCCACTGCCACCACCGGATACTGCGACTGCAGGAGCAGCTGGCAAATTTTGGGGTCCCTGTTAGGAAAGAAAAAACTAACATCAGGATGCATTATTAACCACTACAGACTGTGTATTTAAAAACTGTATTTCAAAAACAATACTCAAGAAAAACGTAATACTATAAAAGTATTACTATGTATAAAGTATGTACTATAAAGTACCAACAGTAAACAGGAAGAGATAAGTAAGGACCAAAAACGAAGGCCATTAAAGAAAATTAGTTTTTTTTTCCAACATAAATACTATTCAATCAAAGTCCTTCCCATGCCACAAGGCACATCTGGCAGCGCTGATCTCTGTTTCAGTAGCCCTCGGCCTCTGGCCTATTACATAACTAGGGTTACAGTGGGGGGATAAGTCCTCTGGCAACCACAAGAGCTTGACTCCCTACTCGCATCTGTATGTGCATGCCTCACCAGATGGCAGTAGTTACCATTTTTATGATGGTCTTTGGTATGACCCGACCGAAAGTAGAACTCACCGTCTCCCCGTTGAGAGGCGGACATGCTAACCACTGGACCAACTTGCAGTCAATACTATTAGGAGTGGACAAATCACTTTCCTGGTCACCAAGAGCAAGCAGATTGTGTGTCTGGGATTTTTTTTTTTAATTAATAGTTGTCAAAGAGAAAAGTCAGTTCAATAACCAGAAAATGATTTTGAAAAAAGGATTGACTTTTGCTAAAATTTTTCATTTGGTCTGGAATTATGAATTATGGTTGATTACTTTCACAAGAAGTTCAACATGTCCTGTACTCAAACCTCACCCATCACTTATTATGCATTTATATTGGATGCCTAAGTGCAGTTTTTAGGGTAATCAATAAATGTTTATGTGAAACAAAAAACATTTTTATAGAACATTCATGAATTCTTTAATCAATAAATTGTAAATTAAGCTTCAAATTTGTATAATTTGTCTTTTTAGAAATGGAACAATTTTTTCAGAATTTACAATCGTGATCCGCATACAGTAGTTCATATTTTAAAAACAGGACTACAGAAAGAAAAACTTTGATATGACTTCATCTTATTCTATAGTGGCCATACCAGGTTTTCATCTTATGAATTTCAAGGTGAACAGGGTGGAGCAAAATCAAACAATTATGAGTTGTCCTGGTGTGATGTCCTTCTAGAGGAAAAGTACTGGTTCATTAAACAGCTAAGCAGCTAGTTTGTTGCTTAAGTGAAATTATGTTGAGGAACAGAAAACTGTTTTTGCCAGAACAAAACAGTAATGCGAGTTTTCAATAAAGCTGTAAACCCAGGTCTGCACTCATTTTCTGTTAGCCTACGCATCTCAGATTGTTGGATACATCTAGATAAATACAAATAGAAAGGCCTCCCATTTTTTGTGTCCTGTGTTCACTGGCTTTTTCACAAAGCAGATTTTACTCACATCTGATATGACTGCTGCTAAAGAGCTTGAGTGTTGGGATGTAATGGTATGTATCAATTTGTGAAACCTGGATTGACACATAGTGGCAAAAGTTCAGCAAAGAGAATCTTAGAAGAATGGGCCAATGAAAATGAGATCAAGGCCTGAGGTCATATCTTTATGGAAGACCAGCTTATTATTACAGTTTCACTATGACAAGACGGTTTTCTTGCTCATCAATCAACAGAATTGCTCTTATAATGTTCAGTGTAGCTGAATAATAAGGGTTTGACAAATGGGATGATTTTTAATTTGCCAAGCCAAAGCAAATCCATCCTCATAGGAGGAAAAAAAAAGTTATTGTTGCATATCTGAATTTGTCAGAATTCAAATACCCTAAGAGTTCCACAATAAAGTAGTTTACAGTAAATAGGTTTTCTAGTCATTCAAGGGATGCAGTAATTGCCCATATGCTACAGAGACACAATGCATATTCTGGAGAAACCTTTTGAGTTAACTGCCTTAATAAATTTGAGGCCAACCTGAATGACATATAAAATTGGTGAAGAGGTAGTTTGACCAGTCCGAGGAGTTTATCATTATGCACAGAGCTTGCTCTGAGCCAAACCTCTATGACCATCACATTATTCCTCATCCTCTCCAATAGCTTGGAAGTGAGAGGAACTGGTGCCACCTGCAGAACACACACACACACATACATGCAGACATGCACATTAGCAAACTGGTGCACCATCTACATTTGAAAATTATTTTCCAAATTTATGTCCAAAATAAAGACTCTACCTCAGTGTACTTACTTGAACCAAGTTGAATGTTGGGTGTATCTGACCCCAGCTGACCACAGAATGAGTCATCTCTTCAGATCCAAAGAGCTTACAGTTTAAGTAGACATTGGGCTGCAAAGGTGTGCAACTGAAATCTTTTCCATCTGGCACCATGAGCAGGGTGTGGAACAAAATATCTCTATCTTCTTCCTCTGCGAGTTGAGCAGGTTTATGGGGAAAGTTTTTGGCTCTCTGTGGTGAAACAGACCTGGCCTCAGGCATCAGGATGTTTGGGGATGAGTAAACTACCATGGGTGAGGCGTCTCTCGTGTGAGCACTGTTATTAACTTGTGGAAAATCAGTAGCATCCCCATCATCTGGCTGTCCAATAGAGAGGTCTGCTTTCAGTGGAGATGTTCCTGCACTTGCTGCAATCTTCCCTAAACTGTTTTTGGAAGTGAAGTCTTTCTTGTTTGCAGCTAGTTCAAACAAGACCTTCGGGGCATAAAAATGACTTCACTGTTATATTATTCATGCATGCACATGTACAGTGGTGCTTGAAAGTTTGTGAACCCTTTAGAATGTTCTATATTTCTGCATAAATATGACTTAGAACATCATCAGATTTTCACACAAGTCCTAAAAGTAGATAAAGAGAACCAAGTTAAACAAATGAGAAAAAAAATATTATACTTGGTCATTTATTTATTGAGGAAAATGATCCAATATTACATATCTGTGAGTAGCAAAAGTATGTGAACCTCTAGAATTAGCAGTTTATTTGAAGGTGAAATTAGAGTCAGATGTTTTCAATCAATGGGATGACAATCAGGTGTGAGTGGGCACCCTGTTTTATTTAAAGAATGGGGATCTTTCAAAGTCTGATCTTCACAACACATGTTTGTAGAAGTGTATCATGGCATGAACAAAGGAAATTTCTGAGGACCTCAGAAAAAGCATGGTTGATGCTCATCAGGCTGGAAAAGGTTACAAAACCATCTCTAGAGTTTGGACTCCACCAATCCACAGTCAGACAGATTGTGTACAAATGGAGGAAGTTCAAGGCCATTGTTACCCTCGTCAGGAGTGGTCGACCAACAAAGAACAAGGCGTGTAATAGTTGGCGAGGTCACAAAGGAACCCATAGTAACTTCTAAGCAACTGAAGGCCTCTCTCACATTGGCTAATGTTAATGTTCATGAGTCTACCATCAGGAGAACACTGAACAACAATGGTGTGCATGGCAGGGTTGCAAGGAGAAAGCCACTGCTCTCCAAAAAGAACATTGCTGCTCGTCTGCAGTTTGCTAAAGATCATGTGGACAAGCCAGAAGACTACTGGAAAAATATTTTGTGGACGGATGAGACCAAAATAGAAATTTTTGGTTTAAATGAGAAGCATTATTTTTGGACAAAGGAAAACACTGCATTCCAGCAGAAGAACCTTATCCCATCTGTGAAACATGGTGGTGGTAGTATCATGGTTTGGGCCTGTTTTGCTGCATCTGAGCCAGGACAGCTTGCCATCATTAATGGAACAATGAATTCTGAATTATACCAGCGAATTCTAAAGGAAAATGTCAGGACATCTGTCCATGAACTGAATCTCAAGAGAAGGTGGGCCATGCAGCAAGACAACGACCCTAAGCACACAAGTCGTTCTACCAAAGAATGGTTAAAGAAGAATAAAGTTAATGTTTTGGAATGGCCAAGTTAAAGTCCTGACCTTAATCCAATCAAAATGTTGTGGAATTAGCTGAAGTGAGCAGTTCATGTGAGGAAACCCACCAACATCCCAGAGTTGAAGCTGTTCTGTATGGAGGAATGGGCTAAAATTCCTCCAAGCCGGTGTGCAGGACTGAGCAGCAGTTAGCGGAAACGTTTAGTTGCAGTTATTGCTGCACAAGGGGGTCCCACCAGATACTGAAAGCAAAGGTTCACATACTTTTGCCACTCACAGATATGTAATATTGGATCATTTTCCTCAATAAATAAATGAACAAGTATAATATTTTTGTCTTATTTGTTTAACTGGGTTCTCTTTATCTACTTTTAGGACTTGTGTGAAAATCTGATGTTTTAGATTATATTTATGCAGAAATATAGAAAATTCTAAAGGCTTCACAAACTTTCAAGCACCACTGTATACAGTATGAAATAATACATTCAGGACAGCAGTTCTGCATAGTAGGACCACAAAGTGAAAACAGTTTAATAAGTATATATATATACTTATATAATAAGTATATATATGCTCACTGACTACGACGCGGGGCAAAACATCATCCAGTAAGGGTCCTTAGGCAAGACCCCTCATGATATATCAGCCTACCTCAGGAATGAGTGAAGACATAACTGATAGAGTCATACCGGCTCAGACGTCGCCCGGGTCAACAAGGTCTGCGTCAGTTGTTAGGGAACCAGGGCAAACTGATGAGGAAATGGGCTACTGGAACAAGACATCGATGGACAAGGACAGAAAATACGGATTTGCTGGAATGCTACTATACAAGCAATCCCAGAGAGAGGGGATACATGCAGCGAATGTGGGACCATTGGATACTTCGAAACCCACAATCAAGGCTAACAAAGAAGCAGCTATTAGCCCAGTGTTCCAACATCCGTAATCGAAATCTACTATCACAACTAGAGATTAATAAAATACAACAACGATGCTACGGCAAGGGGGAGCCAGGAAGACAGGTCAGCGAGGAGATGTCATCATCATCCCCACAACCAGAGACTGGGTACCAAGCCCCAACAGCTAACAGCCTCAACACAAGAGCTGCTGACCTGAGAAGGAAGATCGTGACCCAACTGGAAACCTGGAGCCCCCGACGAATACCGAAGCTGAGTTGCCAAGTACCTTCAGAAGATCTACTAGTAGATGTGAATGCTGCTCTGAAGACAATCTCCACAAGAACCATCACTGAGACCAACAAGCTGATACACAGTACAGCAACAGTAATCATGGAGATGCTTGGACACAAGGTGGGCTCGGGACATAAACAGTATCCACCATGGAAGAGACGATTAGAGGCCAAGATAAAGGCAGCACGGACAGAAGTTAGCCAGCTAGCTGAACTACAGAAAGGGAACATGGTGAATAAAGGGGCACCCAGGAAGTACAACTCACTCTCCATACCAGAGGCACTCGAAACTGCCAAACAGCGACTAACAGCTCTGGCCACCCGGTTGAAGAGATACACCAAGGAGGGAGAGGCCAGGAGAATAAACAAACTGTTCTCCACTGAACCAGCCAAGGTGTACTCTCAGTGGCAGGGGAACAACAACCGGTCAGACCCACCAAGAGCTGAGGTGGAAAAATACTGGAAAGATATATGGGAAAGAAAGGCATCACACAACACTGATGCCCAATGGTTAGTGGACCTAAGAGCTGACCACAGCAACCTCCCAGAACAAGAACCAGTAACCATCTCAATGGCAGACATCCAAGAAAGAGTGTCAAAGATGAAGAGCTGGACAGCACCAGGCCCCGATATGATCCATACGTACTGGCTGAAGAAGCTAACTGCACTCCATGAACGCCTAGCAGCACAGATGAACCAGCTGCTGAGGGATGGGACCCACCCAGAATGGCTAACCCAAGGCAGGACAGTCCTAATCATGAAGGACCCCCAGAAGGGACCCATCCCATCCAACTACCGGCCAATTACCTGTCTCTGCACAACATGGAAGGCCCTGTCAGGCATCATTGCGGCAAAAATGAGTAAGCATGTGGCTCAATACATGAGCGAGGCACAGAAAGGAATTGGCAGTAACACCAGAGGAGCCAAACACCAGCTACTGGTCGATAGAACAGTCGCCCGAGACTGTAAGAAGAGACAGACCAACCTGTGCACTGCCTGGATTGACTACAAGAAAGCCTACGACTCAATGCCACACACATGGATACTGGAATGTCTGGAACTGTATAAGATCAACAGGAACCTAAGGACCTTCATCCAGAACTCAATGGAAATGTGGAAGACAACCCTAGAGGCCAACTCAAAACCCATTGCCCAAGTCAACATCAAGTGCGGCATATACCAAGGAGATGCGCTCTCACCACTGCTGTTCTGCATAGGCCTGAACCCCCTCAGTCAGATCATCACGAAGAGCGGCTACCGATTCCGTAGTGGGGCAACAATCAGCCACCTGCTCTACATGGATGACATCAAGCTGTATGCCAGGAACGAACGAGAAATAGACTCGCTGATCCACACCACCCGGATCTACAGCGATGACATAGGGATGTCATTCGGATTGGACAAGTGTGGCCGGATGGTCTCAAAGACAGGCAAGATGATCCGGACTGAGGGGATTGACCTACCAGAGGGCAACATAGGTGATATCCAAGACAGCTACAAGTACCTTGGCATCCCACAGGCTAATGGAAACTATGAAGAGGCCACAAGGAAGTCAACCACAGCCAAATACCTCCAGAGAGTAAGGCAGGTCCTGAAAAGTCAGCTGAATGGTAAGAACAAGGTCCGAGCCATCAACATGTACGCACTACCAGTCATCAGATACCCCGCTGGTATCATAAACTGGCCAAAGGAGGAGATAGAAGCCACAGATATCAAGACTAGAAAGCTCCTCACCATGCATGGAGGGTTCCACCCCAAGTCCAGCACCCTGAGACTATACAGTAAGCGGAAAGAGGGAGGCCGAGGGCTAGTGAGCGTCAAGACCACGGTCCAGGATGAAACATTGAAAATCCGAAAATACATCAGAAAGATGGCCCCAAAGGATGAACTGCTAAGTGAATGTCTCAGGCAGCAGAACCCTGATGAGAGTGCAGAGGAGGAGGAGGAACAGACAACCTGGAGGGACAAACCCCTACATGGCATGTACCACCGTCAGATAGAGGAAGTGGCTGATATCAAGAAATCCTACCAGTGGCTGGATAATGCAGGACTGACAGACAGTACAGAGGCACTAATCATGGCAGCACAAGAACAGGCCATAAGCACAAGAGCCATAGAGGCCAGGATCTACCAGAGTAGATCAGACCCAAGATGCAGACTGTGCAAAGAAGCCCCTGAAACAATCCAGCACATAGTAGCAGGGTATAAGATGCTAACTGGATCAGCGTACATGGAGAGGCACAACCAAGTGGCTGGGATAGTATACAGGAACACCTGCAACCAGTATGGAATAGAAGTACCCAAGTCCCAATGGGCCATACCACAGAAGGTGGCTGAGAACAACAGGGCCAAGGTTCTGTGGGACTTCAGCTTCCAGACTGACAAACAGATCCTGGCTAACCAACCGGACATAGTGGTGGTGAACAAAGAACAGAAGAGGGTGGTGGTGATAGATGTGGCGATCCCAGCTGATGCCAACATCAGGAAGAAGGAACATGAGAAACTTGAGAAGTATCAAGGGTTGAAAGAGCAGCTGGAACGGATGTGGAAGGTCAAGGGTTGCGTGGTCCCCGTGGTAGTGGGGGCACTTGGGGCAGTAACCCCCAAACTGGGAGAGTGGCTCCAGCAAATCCCAGGAACAACATCTGAAGCCTCAGTCCAGAAGAGCGCAGTCCTAGGAACATCGAAGATACTGCACAGAACCCTCAAACTCCCAGGCCTCTGGTAGAGGACCCGAGCTTGAGGATGACATGGATACCACCCCCCCGCCGGGGGTGAGAAGGAGATTTTTTTTTTTATATATATATATATATATATATATTTTCAGGGTTCTCCACGAGGGGTTTTAGAGGTGCGGGCCGCCCCCCTTTCTGTGATTCCCGCCCCCATTTAATTTCTGCCGCCCCTTTACAAAAGGAAGAGACGTCTCTTTGTTTTCTTTGTGACAGATAGCCTTTCTCTGTTGGAGTACCGACAACGCGACAACACCCGAGTGTGAAACTAATTGTGTGTGTGTGTGTGTGTGTGTGTGTGTGTGTGTGTGAGAGAGAGCGAGCAGCCCCTCCCCCACCCGCGCGCTGCGCTTAGAGACACAGAAAAGCACACAGAAAGGGCAGTATTTGCTCAGAGTGCACCCTCCAAACAACGGGGAATTACACGAAATCGGCAGGAGATATTCACAAAATTCTTTCACAGTGAGTGCCACAAGGCTCTCCTGAACAAGTTGATGTAATTTTTTGTCTGTAGTGTAAAAAATGAGGACGCTAGAGCGAGTTAAAAACGAGTGACTTTTCTGATTTTGCAGTACAAGCGCTGCCACGTTTATAATGGGAGTCTATGGGGTAGCGCGCCTGTCCTCTACTTACTTTCAGTCTTCTCATTCAAAAACTGTAGGGGTAATCGATAAGGGTCACTATCTGTAGGTCATTTATTTTAGACATATATCTAGTTATCTGTTCATTAGAAGAATGAGCCGTGTAGTCCGTTGGTTGAAATTGATCCATTTTGTATACGAGTGCAACAATATTCAGCTGTGTTGTTGACTGACAAGATGGCGGCTGTTTACATTCCAGCCGGGATTCGGTCACGACTGCAAGAGGTCTATAAAACCGTATTAACTATATGCTGATTGGAAAAATAATTTTTTTTAGAGAGTAAATTACATTGAAAAGATGTTGTTTTAACTATATTATATAGTTAAAACAACATCTTTTCAATGTACTTTACTCTCTAAAAAAAATTATTTTTTCCAGTGGTGCCTGCAATTACATTTCCATTTCAAACAATGTCAGCTTTTGTGGAGCAGTGTGAATATAGTTAATACAAAAACTTTTCTGTACTTTTCTGTTCTTTTTTTGTAGTTTGCTAAATAAAAAATTATTTTTTCCAGTTCCATTTCAAACAATGTGTCTGAATATGATGTGTACGTGTGTAATGTTTGATGTATGATGTGTTTTGTACCAGTCCAATTGATTCCTCTATTCTAAATTATTACTATTTGAGAGTATTTTATGCAAATGTCATATGTAAATTTATGCAAATTTGTTTCAAGGTCATCCAATCGACCCCCACCCCCTATATTTTCAATCCGTGGAGAACCCTGATTTTATATATATATATATATATATATATATATATATATATTAGTGCTGTCAAAAATGTCGCGTTATTAACGCGTTAACTTGACTCAATTTTAACGGCGATAATTTTTTTATCGCAAGATTAACGCTCTGTGACATGATGCCACGCCCCGCACAGCCAGAGTCCTCTGCCCTCCCCCGAAGAGCCACGGTGCTCGGCTTTTTCCCATCGGCGGCTCCAGCCCCACTTTGCAGTGGCTGTGACAAGACGTGTTATGCTCTGCAATAAAAAAAAAAAACATGGGTACAACCAGTGTTCGAACTATGCCGATATTTTCGGGGGGGTCCCTTATTTTCCCTGGGGGGGGGGGGCGCTTGCGCTTGTCTCAGAGCGCGGATCTCCATCGCGCGCTCACTTCGGATATGCAAATGCTTCCCGTTACACACGATTGCTATGTCAATAAACATCATTTTGCCAATATTTTAGAGACCCCCCAACATTTCCCAAATCATGTTTTCAAGGGATCTCATGTCTGTTTCAGGGGATCTCGGATCCCCCGTGTACCCCCGTAGTTCGAACGGTGAGCAAGCCCATTCACTTTTTTATGCTGATAAGAGGATTACAATGGTTTTTCATGTGACAAAAATGTGCGATTAAATTGCGATTAATCGCGAGTTAACTATGACAGTCGCGACATTAATCGCGATTAAATATTTTAATCGCTTGACAGCACTAATATATATATATATATATATATATATATATATAAAAACAACTAAACTGTTATGAAGCTACAGAGGCAGCTTCAAAATATGCTTGATTAATTGTGCAAAGCTGAGCAGATTGTGTAAACTGTGTAAACAAATGAAAATACCAATGAAAATGTTTTTAAAAAAATTTACAACTCTGGGAACAGATCCTTCAAATGTCCTCCAAAAGTCATAACAGTTGAATGGTTTTCTGACCTTGAGAGGTCCAACGTCCTGACTGGTGAAAGCTCCGTCATGTCTTTGGACAGGAAGTGAAGCGGTGATACACAGCCGATCACTCTGAAGCAAAGTGCGCAAGGGGAATATAGCTGTCCCTAATGGAACAGGCTAAAGCAGAAAGAAGGTTTAAAGGAGACTCTTTATATTTCACCAATTTATACAATTTATTTTATAAATACTGAAAGATTACAGATATCCATACTTACTTTCTTTTGATGACTCTTCAAGTAGACTGTAAAGCTAAGGTTTGTGTCCCACCAGTGTTTAAGAGTGGGACCACTGAAGCCCACTGAAAAGACACTTCGATGCTGAAATTTCACCACTAAACCCCCCCCCCCCCCCCCCCCAAAAAAAAAAAAAAAAAAAAAAAACAATAAAAATAATACATTATTTGTACCATTTTATTATTGACACTACACTGTGGTAATACCTCATTAATACAAAACACACTCACCGCCACCCACAACTTTATTGGAGACAACTCGTGTGACCTCTACAGGAACTTCTTTCCCAGTATCATTATTAGCAGATGGTAATGGAAAGAGGTATTCAACAAAATATGAGCTGGAAAAGAGATAAAATAAACCACCGGTGAATGTATACAAAGGTAATAATTTCTATCACTACACAGGATATGCAATATTAAAAAAATAAATCAATAAATTTGGGCCATACCATTTCTTAGTCGTGAGAGGTAGAGGTGGTCTTCCTTTCCCTGAGTGCTTTCTTGGTATACTAGAGATATTGTTTGTGGGGACTGATAACTGTATGACTATAACTCTAGCAAAACTGATGCTTCTAAGAAGTGAAATCCTATCCACACTTAGCCCATGGAATGAATTGTGTCCTGCATGTTGCATGACATCCAAATCTAGCCTTTAAAGATGAACAGGAAAAAGGAACAAGCTGCAATTAATAATGACTGGAGCAGAATTCCTCTGACTGTCACTATGTAAAGTTAACAAAAAAAGTCTTTGTTAACCACACAGAATTTGTCAATTGTCTAACTGATGCTGTTAATGAATGCTAATCTAAATGTTTACCTAGCATTTTTGTCCAAGCTCTTTTGCTGCTCAGGCTCATCATCTCCTGCACCCAAACAGCCATCAGTCATCTGAAATCAGAAAACCCACATAAAACAAAGTAGTCCTGAATAAAAACAGAGCTTGTAATATGCAGATAGTGTATAACTGCACAAGCATATCTATAAAACTGCAACAAAACAAAATACTTATATTTATCTCCTTTCCATTTACAACCCGTTTCCAAAAAAGTTAGGACGCTGTGTAAAACGTAAGTAAAAACAATGCTACAATTTGCAAGTCATGGAAACTCTATTTCACTGAAAATAGTACAAACACAACATATCTAATGTTGGAACTAAGAATTTTTTTTTTAAATATACAACCCCGATTCCAAAAAACTTGGGACAAAAGTACAAATTGTAAATAAAAATGGAATGCCATAATTTACAAATCTCAAAAACTGATATTCACAATAGAACATAGACAACATATTTTGATATTTCGAAAGTGAGACATTTTGAAATTTCATGCCAAATATTGGCTCATTTGAAATTTCATGACAGCAACATATCTCAAAAAAGTTGGGACAGGGACAATAAGAGGCTGGAAAAGTTAAAGGTACAAAAAAGGAACAGCTGGAGGACCAAATTGCAACTCATTAGGTCAATTGGCAATAGGTCATTAACATGACTGGGTATAAAAAGAGCATCGTGGAGTGGCAGTGGCTCTCAGAAGTAAAGATGGGAAGAGGATCACCAATCCCCCTAATTCTGCGCCGACAAATAGTGGAGTAATATCAGAAAGGAGTTTGACAGTGTAAAATTGCAAAGAGTTTGAACATATCATCTACAGTGCATAATATCATCAAAAGATTCAGAGAATCTGGAAGAATCTCTGTGCGTAAGGGTCAAGGCCGGAAAACCATACTGGGTGCCTGTGATCTTCGGGCCCTTAGACGGCACTGCATCACATACAGGCATGCTTCTGTATTGGAAATCACAAAATGGGCTCAGGAATATTTCCAGAGAACATTATCTGTGAACACAATTCACCGTCCCATCCACCGTTGCCAGCTAAAACTCTATAGTTCAAAGAAGAAGCCGTATCTAAACATGATCCAGAAGCGCAGACGACATCTCTGGGCCAAGGCTCATTTAAAATGGACTGTGGCAAAGTGGAAAACTGTTCTGTGGTCAGACGAATCAAAATTTGAAGTTCTTTATGGAAATCAGGGACGCCATGTCATTCGGACTAAAGAGGAGAAGAACGACCCAAGTTGTTATCAGCGCTCAGTTCAGAAGCCTGCATCTCTGATGGTATGGGGTTGCATTAGTGCGTGTGGCATGGGCAGCTTACACATCTGGAAAGACACCATCAATGCTGAAAAGTATATTCAGGTTCTAGAGCAACATATGCTCCCATCCAGACGACATCTCTTTAAGGGAAGACCTTGCATTTTCCAACATGACAATGCCAAACCACATACTGCATCAATTACAGCATCACGGCTGCGTAGAAGAAGGGTCCGGATACTGAACTGGCCAGCCTGCAGTCCAGATCTTTCACCCATAGAAAACATTTGTCGCATCATAAAATGGAAGATACGACAAAAAAGACCTAAGACAGTTGAGCAACTAGAATCCTACATTAGACAAGAATGGGTTAACATACATACTGTATACACCCCCCCCCCCCAAGGATTGGTGCGCTCACAGAATAATCATAACCGTAATAAATCATGATGCAAAATATTTGATCATCGCTGTAACTCCATTTTCCGCATACCCAAAACCAATACGATCGTGTGTTTTGATCTAAACGGAAAGCCTCAGGGTCAAGGTCACTACCTCACCAAAAGTAGTAACTTAAAATCACTACACCATATAAAAATTGAGTTATAAATCTGTGATTTTGTTTTTTAAAACGAAAGCTGAAAGTTAGGTATAGAATATGTTTCTTACAGAATATGTTACAATGGTAGCTGGTCTTGTATGAATTTCTGAGCTATAAAATAAAGTTGTGGTCTATTTTTTACCGTTACGTGTTATTTGTGTGCGGGGAGGGACACACATTAACAATTTGCATGTGTAGAATGGAATTTTCAACTCCAAGAGTTAGAAGTTGATCATGCTTCCATTTGTGGTCTTTCTGTTACGCGGGTGATCTGTTCGGACGTTATCACTGAAAAGGTGAGTTTTGACAGTTTTATTTTGTTTTAGTCTTGCAGTATAAGGCAATAGAATGTTTCTTTTTCATCTTACTTTCATATTTTGTAGTGTTTGTGTATTTTTGGCCAATATTTTGCAAGCATGCTCAATTTAGATCAAACTTTTGATAGAATCCACGGCCAGTCATTTTGCCCCGCCCTCGCCTCGCACTCCATCCGTAGTGATGTCCCGTTGCTCGCGCGCTGCAGCAGAGACCTGCGCAACCTTCAGCCGGTACAGTTGCTGTTCTTTTACCACTGTCGTTATTCTCATCTTTCCGGTGTGTTCTTGATTTTTCCCTTGTGTCCTATTTCGCTGTATCAAATACCCAAAATGTATCATATTATTCATATTTAAGTGAATAATCAATTCAGTCATCATAACTTGGCATTTTTAACGCAAGCAATAAAAAAAGAGGAAATGTATTCAATATTTTCACTCATCTGTGAAGGAGGGGCTTTAATTCTTCATGATGCAGTTATTTTATATGTAAATCAATTTTACAAAAGCATTTGAATTGTAACCAAAAAAAATTTTCACAGAGGAGGCCAGATAAAGCAAGATGCTATCTTTATTCTTATTAAACATGACAAAATTAACATTGAGTGTTAGGTAAATGCAAAAAAAAAATAGTCAAATTAGAAAATTTATTTTTTGACCATAATGTCCCAAATAAGAGACCAGTTTCTGAGACGGACACACACAGTATTAGTTTTTGTTTGTTTTACACACCATCCCAACTTTTTTTGGAATTGGGGTTGTAGGGTTGTATTTGGCTGATGCGTTTATCCTAAGCAACTAACAATTCAGATAAGATATAACTGAGTAGTTAAAGGTTAAGGGCCTCGTTTAAAGCAGCTTGATGGTGCTGGGATTTGAACTTGTACCCTTTTGGTCACTAGCCCCAGTGTCTTAACCACTGAGCTATCACTGCCCACACAGAACTTACCGAAGCCTTATAGAACACGTTCTCCAATAGGCTCTGGTCACATAGGGGATCACTGAGCTCACTGTCCATAAGTACGCTGCTGCAGCCAGAGAGAGAGCCAAGAAGAGAACCTTCTCCTTCCCATACGGCAAGCTCAGATCCATTAACACTGAAAACAAAGAATGTACAACGTACCTAACGTTTGTACAGTGTAAACAGCATACGATTTATACATATCAAATTACATGACTTGAACATGTCTTACCACAAACCCATCTCCAAAATTGTGAAAAAGTAGGCATCTTCATGCAAGTATGACAAATTATACCTTAAGTTTAACTCAAGTATTTTTCAATCCTATCACCTTTCTGTGATTATATAGTCACTCAACCAAGTTTCCCTGTAGTGATCAAAGAAGGGTAAGAACACTGACTCATAACACCATTAAAACAAGTCGATGGGCACTTGTTAGAGAAGTCAAAATGTTTATGTAATAGGCATCTTTGAAAAGTATTTCATTAATTGTTCTAACAAACAAAACATATAAACTATTAGTCTGTAAATTTTGGTGGGGCTGGGACCTTTGCTGGCTGAGTTATAAATTTTTAAATCCCTTCGCACGCGAGCGGCTGGAGCCAGGGCTCATGCTAAAGCTTTTTGCGAGCTGCACTCACTCCTGACGTCAGATCGGGCCATACCTGGGCTCATTCCAAAGGTCTCAGGGAGAGGTATATGCCTGTAAAGTTTGGCAGGGTGGAGTTTGTGTGGCCAAGTTGTGAATTTTTAAATGCTGGCTTGAGCCAGGACTCATATTAAAGTTTTCGGCAAGTAGCGCTTGCACAGGGGATTTGGGGGCGAATAATGGGCTGAGGAAGGGTTGTACCAGGCCATGCCTGGGGAGATTTGAAAAGGCTCGGGGAATGAGAGGGGCCTGTAAATGTTGATGGGGCTTGGACCTTTGGTGGCCGATTTATGTGAATTTTTAAATCCACGAGCACGCGAACGGCTGGAGCCAGGGCTCATGCTAAAGCTTTCCACGATCCATGCTTGCTGCTGATGTCGGTTCGGGCTGAGCCTGGGCTCATTCGAAAGGTCTCGGAGCGAGGGATGTGCCTGTACAGTTTGGCAGGGCTAAGACTTTGGGTAGCTGAGTTATGAATTATTAAATTCAGGCCCACATTTCATAGGCTGTGTTACAACAATGCATTCACCCAGTATAACATTTGGAAGAAAATTAGAAGTAGATTAGACCAATATCTTTACAATTTTTCATGGGCCATCCAGTTTGATGCTTTTGAAATACAGACAAACAAATGCAAAATCACTGGCATAGGTGTTATTTAGAGACCCATCGACCCATCTTTTCAACGGCCAATACTAGACGTCGACTGGTAATTTTCTGCAGCAACGGGCTTTAAAATTCCCATTTGGGAATCCTTCGGAGTGTGTTGTACGTGTGCTTGGAACCCAGCCATTACAGGAAACACCTGATGCTGATTTGAGCACAATCAGCACGCTGTTTTCACAGAGACTTTGTGAATTATTCCGTCAGGTATGCAACAGTAAACGGGTCTTTTACTTTTAAGTGCAGGAAGAGTGTATTAGCAGGCATGATATTTACAAAAATGAAACTGAAAGCATTGTCATAAACATGGCTACACATAAACGTGACAGTAATGATACTTCACAAAGCCTCGGTCTCTTTATATGCGTGCGCTGATTGCGCTCAAATCAGTATGAGGTGTTTCCCATAATGACTGGGTCCCAAGCACGCACACAAAGTGCTCCAAAGGATCCCCGAATGTAAATGCACTTTTTAAGTCTCAGTGAAGGACCCCAAACAACACAATAAATCTGCACCACACGTGCATGTTTCTCTGGTACTATGTTTGCTCTCCCTTATTTTTGAAGCACGATGTGATTTGCTGCTCAGAACCAATAGCGTACTCCCATTGGCCAGCATGCGGCACAGCAACCATCCATCATCCTTGTTTCATGCTACAGCCATGTTCAGCTGCCAGCCCAGGCTGCCTGCCATGTTGTTGCTGAGGACGTGATGGCGATGTACATGTAAAGGTTAGCTTCTGTGGTTGGGACGGCCCTTACCAATTTACCACACCAAACTGGTAAGGGCCGTCCGACATTATCAGGACTCAGCATTGCAAAATTAGGCACAAAGGCTACATGTGCTGTCAAATGGCATAAAATAAAGAATTTTCATGAAATTATTTGAGCTGACTGATTCCTTTTTCAGAAATTTACTACATAAAAACACCTTATTTTAAGAGCTTCTCATTCCACGATTGCACCAGAGGGCCCCAAATTTGCTTCAATATTTCAAATTTTCCCAGGGCAGCATGCCCCTGAACTACCCTAGCAGGTGCCCCTGCTGACATCATCCATTACCTGATCCATCCATCCATCCATCCATCCATTATCCTGTTCTACAGGGTCGCAGACAAGCTGGAGCCTATCCCAGCTGACTATGGGCGAGAGGCGGGGTACACCCTGGACAAGTCGCCAGGTCATCGCAGGGCTCCCTGCCAACACCCGTTTCTCAATTTCTAGATAATACCCTGATTACCAGTGAATGTCCGCAGGTCCAGCTTCATTTCCCCACTATGAGATATTTTATATATATATATATATATATATATATATATATATATATATATATATATATATCTCACAGGTGGCTTCTCCAGTGAGGAGAGGGAGGAAGATCCTCCTTAAAAATTCTAAGAATAAAAAGTTGAAATTGTCTTGACCAATTTAATGAATTGCTGTCCTTGAATATTACTATTTTACTGCCAAATACGACATATACATTATATTCGTTTCTCTGGGTGAAATTACATTAGCACCCCCTATCGCTCGCTATTAGAAATTACTGCACGGAGGATCTTCCTCCCTTCGGCTCCCATTCACTCCGATTCAAACAGTCTCCGGCACTGGCGGCTCGTGGTTAACATAGACTTCAATGAGAGAGAGGAGGAAAATCCTCCTCTAAGAGGGTGGGACTAGCTAAGAGATCTGACAAGTGCTACAAAATATCAACCAATAGGCTGCAGCCCTAGTTGCGCAATGAACCAATAAGTAGAGGCCTTAGCTGCCTGGGGGGAGGGGTTATCTTATCAAACTTAACTTCTAGATCCGGTGACTCGGGCACTTCGGCAGTCAGAGCGAGAACGGCGAGGTGGAAGTGGATTGACTATGTTATAGATATTCTACGAATAAAGTAATGGAAACAGAGGACGTGGTGAATGTTTTGCTTGCAAAACCCTTCCATGGGCTGAGCTACAGTGAAAAATTAGCCATCAAAGCAGCAGGTAGACCAACCCCTAAAATCGAAATCACAAAACCCAATGGCAAAGGCAGTACAGTGAATGCTACATGGTTTGCTAGGTACACATGGCTCACTGGTAGCGTTACCACCCATCGATTATATTGCTGGCCCTGTTTGCTAATGAACAATGCCAAATCACAAGCGTGGAGTGTTCATGGTTTCAATGATTTAAAAAATCTAGATAGGGCAACCAAACGCCATGAGAAGTGTCAAGACCACGTTGGTGCTGCTATCCGACTGTCCTTACTAGGCACCATGCCAATAGATAGGGTGGTAGACGAGGGTGTGCGGCTGCAAATCCAGCAGCACAATGCTAAAGTGAGTCGCAATAGAGAGGTATTAAAACGTCTGATAGATGCAACAGCCTACCTAGGCATGCAAGAGTGGTCACTGAGGGGACATGAAGAAGGGGGGAATTCGGACAATAAGGGCAATTACAGGGAGCTAGCGGAGGTTATTGCTCGCTATGATCGTGTTCTGGCAGAGCATCTGGAAAGTTCGACTGTCTTCACAGGCATGTCAAAAACAATCCAGAATGATCTAATATCCGCTATAGCTGGTTCAATTAATTCAGAAATCCAAAAGCAACTTAACACGGCACCCTTCTTCTCGTGGCAAATCGACGAGACCACAGACATAAGCTGTCATTCACAGCTGTCTGTCATCTTGCGCTATGTCGATAATCAAGGTACAATTCAGGAACGCTTTCTAGGATTTTTTGATGTGTCCAGTGGTCGCAGTGCACAATCCTTGTTCGATTTCGTGCAGACTGAGTTGTCAGGTTTCAATTTCAAGGATAAACTTGTCGCTCAGACTTACGATGGTGCTGCGGTCATGGCCTCGGACTTGAATGGCCTTCAGGCTAAAGTGAGAGAATTGGCTCCCTGTGCAACATTTGTCCACTGCTATGCACATCGCTTAAACCTAGTTTTAAGTCAGGGTGTTAAGACCATTCCCCAAGCAAAATACTTCTTTGCTCACTTGGGTGGCTTCACGTCTTTTTTCTCCAAGTCCAGCAAGAGGGTTTCTTTACTCGAGGAGTTCAGTTGCGCCCACATTCCCCGGAGCGCTCCCACTCGCTGGAACTTTTCCTCTAGGGTCGTGAACACGGTTGCTTCAAATTATGACGAACTACTTCAGATTTTCGAGAACATTACTGAGCGCCCAATGATGGATGATGAGACAATATGTTTAGCTGATGGTTTGAGGTCGAAAATGCAAGAGTTTGAATTTGCGTTTTTACTCTTCACTTCTGAGCAGTTGTTTTCGCACACTGACGTGGTGTTTGACATCTTGCAGCACAAATCCATGGATGTCGCCTTTTGCAAACGGCGAATAGAGAATCTCCTGCAAATATTGGATGAGCTAAAAGTACAGAGCGCCTTTGACAAAATCTACTCCAGGGCTGCCTCTCTAACAGAAGACCCTGACTTGTCTCACAGGGTCAAAAGAAGGCTGCTTAATCCCCGTCAGTCCTACAGAGCACTTTATGATTCCATCCACGACAACTTGCGCACTCAAATAACTCAGCGCTTTCAACACCTCGACCGCTTGCGCTTCATGGAGCTTTTGGATGCGGCGAAATTCGACTCGTTCAAAATATCATTTCCTACGCAGCTACTGTCAAATTTGATGGAGACATATGGCCACCTTTTTGATCAAGAAAAGCTGAGAATCGAACTGCAGCATTTTTATCACAATGCAGAAATAAATTCATCAAGAAAACTTTGCGATGCCCTTGGCTTCATGAAGTCCAGCGGTCTTGATGGGGCGATGCCACAGTTGTACAGGCTCATGTCCCTGATTGGAACAATTGGCGCAACCTCTGCAGGGGTTGAAAGGAGTTTTTCGTGCCTCAAGAGAATTAAAACGTACACACGCAACGCAATGGGGCAGGAGAGATTAAAACATCTGGCCATTATTTCAATTGAAAAAAAGATTCTCAAGACACTCCAAAAAGATCCAGCGTGGTACGATCAGGTCACAGATAGATTTGCAAATCAGACAGCACGGAGAATTGACTTGATATATAAATAGGGAGCCTCAATCAGTTGGCCTGAATCATTCCTTAACATCAATGTTTGTCTTAAACACGGCTATATCCCATGTAAATAGTTGTGAAATAATGTTATTGTTGTTCTTTTACTTGTTGACTGTTGCCAGTTGTTTGACACCGTGGAAAGGATGTTAATGAATTATTCAGGAAAAACTATTATCAACTCGACCCGTGCGTGTAACTATAGCCGGTCCAGCAGGTGCGGTCGCATTGGGGCCCGTGACCTTCAACCAAGCATTCCTTCCTCCCTCACTTTTACAAAAGCCAGCCGCCACTGATATATATACACAGTGGTGCTTGAAAGTTTGTGAACCCTTTAGAATTTTCTATATTTCTGTATAAATAAGACCTAAAACATCATCAGATTTTCACACAAGTCCTAAAAGTAGATAAAGAGAACCCAGTTAAACAAATGAGACAAAAATATTATACTTGGTCATTTATTTATTGAGGAAAATGATCCAATATTACATATCTGTGAGTGGCAAAAGTATGTGAACCTTTGCTTTCAGTATCTGGTGTGACCCCCTTGTGCAGCAATAACTGCAACTAAACGTTTGCGGTAACTGTTGATCAGTCCTGCACACCGGCTTGGAGGAATTTTAGCCCATTCCTCTGTACAGAACAGCTTCAACTCGGGGATGTTGGTGGGTTTCCTCACATGAACTGCTCGCTTCAGGTCCTTCCACAACATTACGATTGGATTAAGGTCAGGACTTTGACTTGGCCATTCCAAAACATTAACTTTATTCTTCTTTAACCATTCTTTGGTAGAACGACTTGTGTGCTTAGGGTCGTTGTCTTGCTGCATGACCCACCTTCTCTTCAGATTCAGTTCATGGACAGATGTCCTGACATTTTCCTTTAGAATTTGCTGATATAATTCAGAATTCATTGTTCCATCAATGATGGCAAGCCATCCTGGACCAGATGCAGCAAAACAGGCCCAAACCATGATACTACCACCACCATATTTCACAGATGGGATAAGGTTCTTATGCTGGAATGCAGCATTTTCCTTTCTCCAAACATAATGCTTCTCATTTAAACCAAAAAGTTCTATTTTGGTCTCATCCGTCCACAAAACATTTTTCCAATAGCCTTCTGGCTTGTCCACGTGATCTTTAGCAAACTGCATATGAGCAGCAATGTTCTTTTTGGAGAGCAGTGGCTTTCTCCTTGCAACCCTGCCATGCACACCATCATTGTTCAGTGTTCTCCTGATGGTGGACTCATGAACATTAACATTAGCCAATGTGAGAGAGGCCTTCAGTTGCTTAGAAGTTAGCCTGGCGTCCTTTGTGACCTCGCTGACTATTACACGCCTTGCTCTTGGAGTGATCTTTGTTGGTCGACCACTCCTGGGGAGGGTAACAATGGTCTTGAATTTCCTCCATTTGTACACAATCTGTCTGACTGTGGATTGGTGGAGTCCAAACTCTTTAGAGATGGTTTTGTAACCTTTTCCAGCCTGATGAGCATCAACAACGCTTTTTCTGAGGTCCTCAGAAATCTCCTTTGTTCGTGCCATGATACACTTCCACAAACATGTGTTGTGAAGATCAGACTTTGATAGATCCCTGTTCTTTAAATAAAACAGGGTGCCCACTCACACCTGATTGTCATCCCATTGATTGAAAACACCTGACTCTAATTTCACCTTCAAATTAACTGCTAATCCTAGAGGTTCACATACTTTTGCCACTCACAGATATGTAATATTGGATCATTTTCCTCAATAAATAAATGACCAAGTATAATATTTTTGTCTCATTTGTTTAACTGGGTTCTCTTTATCTACTTTTAGGACTTGTGTGAAAATCTGATGATGTTTTAGGTCATATTTATGCAGAAATATAGAAAATTCTAAAGGGTTCACAAACTTTCAAGCACCACTGTATATATAGATATATATACACACACACACACACACACACACACACACACACACACACACACACACACAGTGGGGCAAAAAAGTATTTAGTCAGTCACCAATTGTGCAAGTTCTCCCACTTAAAAAGATGAGAGAGGCCTGTAATTTTCATCATGGGTATACTGCAACTATGAGAGACAAAATGAGAAAAAAAAATCCAGAAAAATCACATTGTCTGATTTTTTAAGAATTTATTTGCAAATTTTGGTGGAAAATAAGTATTTGGTCAATAACAAAAGTTCATCTCAATACTTTGTTATATACCCTTTGTTGGCAATGACAGAGGTCAAACGTTTTCTCTAAGTCTTCACAAGGCTTTCACACATTGTTGCTGGTATTTTGGCCCATTCCTCCATGCAGATCTCCTCTAGAGCAGTGATGTTTTGGGGCTGTCACTGGGCAACACGGACTTTCAACTCCCTCCAAAGATTTTCTATGGGGTTGAGATCTGGAGACTGGATAGGCCACTCCAGGACCTTGAAATGCTTCTTACGAAGCCACTCCTTTGTTGCCCGGGCAGTGTGTTTGGGATCATTGTCATGCTGAAAGACCCAGCCATGTTTCATCTTCAATGCCCTTGCTGATGGAGGGAGGTTTTCACTCAAAATCTCACGATACATGGCCCCATTCATTCTTTCCTTGACATGGATCAGTCGTCCTGGTCCCTTTGCATAAAAACAGCCCAAAAGCATGATGTTTCCACCCCCATGCTTCACAGTAGGTATGGTGTTCTTTGGATGCAACTCAGCATTCTTTCTCCTCCAAACACGACAAGTTGAGTTTTTACCAAAAAGTTATATTTTGGTTTCATCTGACCATAAGACATTCTCCCAATCCTCTTCTGGATCATCCAAATGCTCTCTAGCAAACTTCAGACAGGCCTGGACATGTACTGTCTTAACCAGGGGAACACGTCTGGCACTGCAGGATTTGAGTCCCTGGCGGCGTAGTGTGTTACTGATGGTAGCCTTTGTTACTTTGGTCCCAGCTCTCTGCAGGTCATTCACTAGGTCCCCCCGTGTGGTTCTGGGATTTTTGCTCACCGTTCTTGTGATCATTTTGACCCCATGGGGTGAGATCTTGCATGGAGCCCCAGATTGAGGGAGATCATCAGTGGTCTTGTATGTCTTCCATTTTCTAATAATTGCTCCCACAGTTGATTTCTTCACACCAAGCTGCTTATCTATTGCAGATTCAGTCTTCCCAGCCTGGTGCAGGTCTACAATTTTGTTTCTGGTGTCCTTTGACAGCTCTTTGGTCTTGGCCATAATGGAGTTTGGAGTGTGATTGTTTGAGGTTGTGGACAGGTGTCTTTTTATACTGATAATGAGTTCAAACAGGTGCCATTAAAACAGGTAATGAGTGGAGGACAGAGGAGCCTCTTAAAGAAGTTGTTACAGGTCTGTGAGAGCCAGAAATCTTGCTTGTTTGTAGGTGACCAAACACTTATTTTACCGAGGAATTTACCAATTAATTCATTAAAAATCCTACAATGTGATTTCCTGGATTCTTTCCCCCCATTTTGTCTCTCATAGTTGAGGTATACCTATCATGAAAATTACAGGCCTCTCTCATCTTTTTAAGTGGGAGAACTTGCACAATTGGTGGCTGACTAAATACTTTTTTGCCCCACTGTATATATACACACACACACACACAGTTAGGTCCATATATATTTGGACACTGACAATTTTTTTTTTTACCTGTTTACTGAAACATATTCAAGTTATAGTTATATAATGGACATGCACATAAAGTCCAGACTTTCAGCTTTCATTTGAGGGTATCCACATTAAAGATGCATAAGTGGGGTCCAAACGGACCCCAGTGGTAGTTTTGTTGCAAAATCTTTGTCATTTTACATTTATATTGTCTAACCTTCCATGTATTCCTCAAATAGGGTGTTTTTGATATGGTCTCATTTGGATTTGTATGTATAGTTTTTTTTCTTTTAAGTTATTTTATATTTTGTATCAATACCCAACTTTTCCATAAGTGGGGTCAAAACGGACCCCAAGCATTTTATATGGAGTTTCGGTTGATATCCCTAGGAACTTTTTATTTTTGTCACCTCTGGTTGTCAGGAATACATTTGTTGCCGCTCAACACATCTACTGCTTACATTCTCACCACCCTGAAGAGCATTTTTACTCAGCAACACACATGTAAGTATTATCATCAGTTTTATTCGCCATACAATAGTCCTAAAATGTTAACTTATTTTCAACATCAATGAATCTTGTGTGATTGTGTTGTTACTGCATACTTATGTTGTTCTATACTTATTTTTATTACACTAGCTTACTGTGCTAACAGTAAAGTACGGCTTCCAAACTGCAACCTCAATGATGAGAAAACCTTGAAGAAAAAGGGAAGAGGGACATTTGACGTCAGAGTGGAGAAGAACCACAACATTTGTGCTGTGACATGGTACGACACCCGTCAGGTGACACTTGTGTCATCCTTTACTGGCCCAGAACCAGTGGAAAAGGTTAAACGTTGGGACAAAACTGCCAAAACATTTGTGGAAGTTCAGAGGCCTAACATCGTGGCGACCTACAACAAAAACATGGGGGGAGTGGATTTGCTGGACTCATTTGCGGCCAAGTACAAGTTTCCTCTCAAGTCCCATCGTTGGTACATCTACATCTTCTGGCACACAATTATTCTAGCTGTGATCAACGCTTGGCTCCTGTACAAACGGGACTGCAAGGCCTGGGCTATTCCAAAGAAAGAGATCCTGATCAGGAGACGGTTTCAGGCCCAGTTGGCATCCTCCCTTATCCTGACTGGCACATCTGTCCCAGTGCCAAAGCGAGGGCGGCCATCCTCAAGCCCTATGAGTTCTCCAGCTGCTAGGCCCTCTAAGAGGAGAAATGCACACCCACCAAGTGATGTCTGCAAAGACATGACTGGGCATTTCCCCCATCAAAGCTGACGGGGGAAGGAGCAGACAGTGTGCTAAAGGCTACACTAACACTGTTTGTATGAAGTGTGATGTCCGCCTTTGTTTTTCAGAACAAAGAAACTGCTTTTTGGACTACCATAGGTAAAGAAGGGAGATGTAAAAATGCATCTTAAGTTTGTTTTCAGATTTGTACATACAGCATTCATCCAGTGTTTTTAAAGAGTGGAAATTACTTTTTTTGAATAAATTACTTGTCATAAAACAATATAACATGTCTGACTATTATTGTTGTTGTTTGTTGTGAAGATACAATCACTTCTGTGACCCTTTATCAGCAGGAAAGTGAAGACAAACACACCCAGATCATTTACAGTGTGTGAATGATGCCATTGAAATTCTGCTACCTACCCTTGAGAGCCAACGTTGTAATTTTACAACATTTCCCCAAAAAGTTGCTAAAATGTCAAAATTAAAAAAGAAACAATTTTTGCATCAGAGCCTTCCTAGAACAACATATATTAGGTTGAAAAATTTTTTTTACACTTTTTTTCTATATTTGGGTGTTAAGGGAATAAGTAAGCATGTAAATAAAGTGCATGAGAACATCATACAACATCATACTGTTGTCACTGCGTCATTACTGTTTCTCTCATCATTCTCTCCACTGGAGAATATGTTATCCTCTGAGATACCGCTGTACGGATGAGCACACACACACACACACACAAAAATTCAACTGTACATGTACAGACATACAAAAATAAACAAACAACAAACAAATTCACACAAAACAAACACAAACAAACATACAAAGTGGTGAATGAACATGCAAATATCAAAATATGGCATTAACAATCAACTCTGAACAACATAAAATCAGTTTCCACTCAAAAATGCCCTAATTCCAATTGGGGTCATTTTTGACCCCACTCATGGAAGAGTGTAGGTCTGGTTGTCCATGCATCTAAGGGTTAAAATTGGATGAAGGGTTTAGGAGTTTCAGCTCCTTAACATGTGCCACCCTGTTTTTAAAGGGACGAAAAGTAATTGGACAATTGACTCAAAGGCTATTTCATGGGCAGGTGTGGGCAATTCCTTCGTTATGTCATTCTCAATTAAGCAGATAAAAGGCCTGGAGTTGATTTGAGGTGTGGTGCTTGCATTTGGAAGATTTTGCTGTGAAGAAAACATGCGGTCAAAGGAGCTCTCCATGCAGGTGAAACAAGCCATCCTTAAGCTGCAAAAACAGAAAAATCCCATCCGAGAAATTGCTACAATATTAGGAGTGGCAAAATCTACAGTTTGGTATATCCTGAGAAAGAAAGCAAGCACTGGTGAACTCATCACTGCAAAAAGACCTGGACACTCACAGAAGACAACAGTAGTGGATGATTGCAGAATAATTTCCATGGTGAAGAGAAACCCCTTCACAACAGCCAACCAAGTGAACAACACTCTCCAGGAGGTAGGCGCATCAATATCCAAATCTACCATAAAGAGAAGACTGCATGAAAGTAAATACAGAGGGTTCACTGCACAGTGCAAGCCACTCATAAGCCTCAAGAATAAAAAGGCTAGACTGGACTTTGCTAAAAAACATCTAAAAAAGCCAGCACAGTTCTGGAAGAACATTCTTTGGACAGTTGAAACCAAGATCAACCTCTACCAGAATGATGGAAAGAAAAAAGTATGGCGAAGGCATGGTACAGCTCATGATCCAAAGCATACCACATCATCTGTAAAACATGGCCGAGGCAGTGTGATGGCTTGGGCATGCATGGCTGCCAGTGGCACTGGGTCACTAGTGTTTATTGATGATATGACACAGGACAGAAGCAGCCGGGTGAATTCTGAGGTATTCAGAGACATACTGTGTGCTCAAATGCAGCCAAACTGATTGGTCGGCATTTCATAATACATCTGTATTATGACCCAAAACATAAAGCCAAAGCAACCCAGGAGTTTATTAAAACAAAGAAGTGGAATATTCTTGAATGGCCAAGTCAGTCACCTGATCTCAACCCAATTGAGCATGCATTTCACTTGTTAAAGGCTAAACTTCAGACAGAAAGGCCCACAAACAAACAGCAACTGAAAACTGCTGCAGTAAAGGCCTGGCAGAGCATTAAAAAGGAGGAAACACAGCGTCTGGTGATGTCCATGAGTTCAAGACTTCAGGCAGTCATTGCCAACAAAGGGTTTTCAACCAAGTATTACAAATGAACATTTTATTTACAATTATTTAATTTGTCCAATTACTTTTGAGCCCCTGAAATGAAGGGATTGTGTTTTAAAAAATGCTTTAGTTCCTCACATTTTTATGCAATTATTTTGTTCAACCCACTGAATTAAAGCTGAAAGTCTGAACTTCAGCTGCATCTGAATTGTTTTGTTCACAATTCATTGTGGTAATGTACAGAACCAAAATTAGAAAAATGTTGCCTCTGTCCAAATATTTATGGACCTAACTCTGTGTGTGTGTGTGTGTGTGTGTGTGTGTGTGTGTGTGTGTGTATATATATATATATATATATATATATATATATATATATATATATATATATATAAAAATAAACCCCGGGCGGCACAGTGGTGTAGTGGTTAGCGCTGTCGCCTCACAGCAGGAAGGTCCTGGGTTCGAGCCTGTGTGGAGTTTGCATGTTCTCCCCGTGTCCGCGTGGGTTTCCTCCGGGTGCTCCGGTTTCCCCCACAGTCCAAAGACATGCAGGTTAGGTTGACTGGTGACTCTAAATTGACCGTAGGTGTGAATGCGAGTGTGAATGGTTGTCTGTGTCTATGTGTCAGCCCTGTGATGACCTGGCGACTTGTCCAGGGTGTACCCCGCCTTTCACCCGTAGTCAGCTGGGATAGGCTCCAGCTTGCCTGCGACCCTGTAGAAGGATAAAGCGGCTAGAGATAATGAGATGAGATGAGATGAAAATAAACCCCGATTCTAAAAAAGTTGGGACAAAGTACAAATTGTAAATAAAAACGAAATGCAATGATGTGGACGTATCAAAATTCCATATTTTATTCAGAATAGAACATAGATGACATATCAGATGTTTCAACTGAGAAAATTTATCATTTAAAGAGAAAAATTAGGTGATTTTAAATTTCATGACAACACCACATCTCAAAAAAGTTGGGACAAGGCCATGTTTACCACTGTGAGACATCCCCTTTTCTCTTTACAACAGTCTGTAAATGTCTGGGGACTGAGGAGACAAGTTGCTCAAGTTTAGGGATAGGAATGTTAACCCATTCTTGTCTAATGTAGGATTCTAGTTGCTCAACTGTCTTAGGTCTTTTTTGTCGTATCTTTTGTTTTATGATGCACCAAATGTTTTCTATGGGTGAAAGATCTGGACTGCAGGCTGGCCAGTTCAGTGCCTGGACCTATCTTCTGCACAGCCATGATGCTGTAATTCTTGCAGTATGTGGTTTGGCATTGTCATGTTGGAAAATGCAAGGTCTTCCCTGAAAGAGACGTCGTCTGGATGGGAGCATATGTTGCTCTAGAACCTGGATATACCTTTCAGCACTGATGGTGTCTTTCCAGATATGTAAGCTGCCCATGCCACACGCACTAATGCAACCCCATACCATCAGAGATGCAGGCTTCTGAACTGAGCACTGATAACTTGCGTTGTCCTTCTCCTCTTTAGTCAGAATGACATGGCGTCCCTGATTTCCATAAAGAACTTCAAATTTTGATTAATCTGACCACAGAACAGTTTTCCACTTTGCCACAGTCCATTTTAAATGAGCCTTGGCCCAGAGAAGACATCTGCACTTCTGGATCATGTTTAGTATGGCTTCTTCTTTGAACTATAGAGTTTTAGCTGGCAACGGTGGATGGCACGGTGAATTGTGTTCACAGATAATGTTCTCTGGAAATATTCCTGAGCCCATTTTGTGATTTCCAATCCAGAAGCATGCCTGTATGTGATGCAGTGCCGTCTAAGGGCCTGAAGATCACGGGCACCCAATATGGTTTTCTGGCCTGGACCCTTATGCACAGAGATTCTTCCAGATTCTCTGAATCTTTTGATATTATGCACTGTAGATGATATGTTCAAACTCTTTGCAATTTTACACTGTCGAACTCCTTTCTGATACTGCTCCACTATTTGTCGGCGCAGAATTAGGGGGATTGGTGATCCTCTTCCTATCTTTACTTCTGAGAGCCGCTGCCACTCCAAGATGCTCTTTTTATACCCAGTCATGTTAATGACCTATTGCCAATTGACCTAATGAGTTGCAATTTGGTCCTCTAGCTGTTCCTTTTTTGTACCTTTAACTTTTCCAGCTTTTTATTACCCCTGTCCTAACTTTTTTGAGATGTGTTGCTGTCATGAAATTTCAAATGAGCCAAAATTTGGCATGAAATTTCAAATGTCTCACTTTCGACATTTGATATGTTGTCTATGTTCTATTGTGAATACAATATCAGTTTTTGAGATTTGTAAATTATTGCATTCCATTTTTTTATTTACAATTTGTACTTTGTCCCAACTTTTTTTGGAATCGGGGTTCTATATATGTGTGTGTATATATAAATAAACAAGTCACTCACACACACGCACAGTCAATTGGGTAAAATATTGAATTGCGATCAATAATCACATTACTGTTAATAGTTAACTTGCAAATAATCACAAATTAATCACGTTTATCTGTTCTAAACGTACCTTAAACGGATACTTTTCAAGTTTTTGGGGAGTAGGAGCAGACAAATATGCTTGCTTTATGCAAATGTGGCCATGTCAGGTCAGGAAGGATAAAGCAAGACGCAGCAAAAATTGTGTTAAAATTGGGTTAATTCCTCCACTGCATTAAAAAAAAAAACAAAGCAGCATTAACTTTATAACTGAGGGTTTAGCACAATTCAGTGTGTGTGTGTGGGGGGGGGGGAGTAGTATTTTCCTCTAGTTCTATACTTAACTTGACAAAAAAAAAAAGTGTGTGTGCCAACAGTCAGAATGCAAGAATTTAAAGTTGATTCTGTACATAAATGCACTTTATCACAACCTTATGCTGACCAGCTACTCGCCACATTGCTCGCTCACACTAAATCACTTCCTGATTTCCCAAACTATGGGGGGCGGCACAGAATATGCATGCATCAAATCGGACGACAAAAAAAAAAAAAATTAGTGGTGTTAAAAGGAATTAATGTTAAGGCGTTATTATTGTGTTTTCTTTGACAGCCCATGTGTTTTTCTCTATATATGTTACCTCTGGGCGATATTATTCGTAAACATTGTATTAGTTTCCACTGTTATGCTGATGACACACAGTTGTATGTCTCTGCAAAACCTGATGAGAAACACCAGCTTAATAGAATTGAGGAATGTGTTAAGGACATTAGACACTGGATGCTTATTAATTTCCTTCTGCTTAACTCTGACAAGACTGAAGTACTTGTACTAGGACCACATACAGCTAGAAGTAAGTTTTCTGATTACACAGTAACTCTGGATGGCCTTTCTGTTTCTTCACGTGCAGCAGTAAAAGACCTTGGAGTGATTACCCCAGTCTTTCATTTGAAACTCACATTGATAACATCACCCAGATAGCTTTTTTTCATCTCAGAAATACTGCAAAGATAAGAAATTTAATGTCATTGCATGATGCAGAAAAAACTAGTCCATGCTTTTGTTACCTCCAGGTTGGATTATTGTAATGCCTTACTGTCTGGATGTTCCAATAAGTGCATAAACAAGCTCCAGTTAGTTCAAAATGCAGCAGCAAGAGTCCTTACTAGAACTAGAAAATATGACCACATCACGCCTGTCTTATCCACACTGCATTGGCTCCCAATCAAATTTCGTATTGATTATAAAATACTACTATTGACCTTTAAAGCACTAAATGGTCTCGCACCACAGTACCTGAGTGAACTTCTGCTCCTCTATGACCCGCCACGCCTACTTAGATCAAAAGGTGCAGGCTATCTGCTGGTACCTCGTATAGTGAAGGCTACATCAGGGGGCAGAGCCTTTTCTTACAAAACCCCACTGTTATAGAACAGCCTTCCAAGTAATGTTCGGGAATCAGACACAGTCTCAGCATTTAAGTCTAGGCTGAAAACATATCTGTTTAGTCAAGCCTTTTGTTAATGGTGTTTATGAGGTAAAGGAGTAGATCTGGAGGGTCCTCAGACATAGAGTGTTTTGGTAAACTGGGATGTATGGATGCTGTCAGTCCCCACTCGCTTGCTCACTCGAATTTGTTGACGGTGTAGTGGCTGGCTGCTTTATGTCCCGGGGCTCCCTCATGCCTGTGTTACCTTCTGGCTCTCTCCTTTTAGTTATGCTGTCATAGTTCGTTGCCGGAGTCCCTGCTTGTACTCGGTGCAATATGTATACTGTTCCTACTTATTCAGGTGACATTGGGCATACCTAACCACCTGTGTTTTCTTTCCCTCCCCCCCCCCAAATCTGTCCCTCTGAGTTACATGGAGTCAACAGGAAATCTTTAGGTGGAGAGGGTGGAGACCTCGACTGGCTATCGTAGCCTGCAGGGAATCGGCTGTCAGACATTCTGTCGCATGTCCCAGACCTGGTGAAATGTAACTGAATTGTCTTGGCCAGCCCTAAGGGTCCCATCTGCATCTCATCATTGCTGAGGAGTGTGCTCCCATCACCCAATCAAGCATCCAGCCAGAGCAGGTCATGATATATTTTACCATATTAACATGCCATTGTTGTGTGTTATGCCTGATGTAAAGACTCTTGTCTCTGCGAGCCTACCACACAGATTTAATACTTGTCATTTTTAGGGCATACCTAACAACGTGTTTTCTTTCTCTCTCTCTTCCCCCCCCCAATCTGTCCCTCTGAGTTACATGTTGATCCTGGGATTGAGATGCTGGCCTCTTCTGCCCCTCGGACCTGCTTGATCCATCCTGGTGCCCTGTGTCTGGTCGGAGTTTTATCGCACCGCTCCTGTGAAGGACGGCCCCATGAGGACAGTTGAGGGTTATACCTGTTAAAACTGTTAATATTATAGTCAGGCTGTCTGTTGTTGCCCAAATGAGGATGGGTTCCCTTTTGAGTCTGGTTCCTCTCGAGGTTTCTTCCTCATGTCGTCTGAGGGAGTTTTTCCTTGCCACTGTCGCCACAGGCTTGCTCATTGGGGATAGATTAGGGATAAAATTAGCTCATGTTTTAAGTCGTTCAAATTCTGTAAAGCTGCTTTGCGACAATGTTTATTGTTAAAAGCGCTATACAAATAAACTTGATTTGATGTGTATGTATGTATGTATGTATGTATGTATGTATCTATATCATGGTTTTCCCCAAAGCATTTTAGTGTATTGGGCCCGATACGCTTAGTCGCTTTAGTTAAAATCCGATACGCTTATGCTAGCTGCATACTATGCCGATCCATGGGGTACCGAACCGACCCATTTCAGAGCCGACTCCCGACAGGGCACGCACATATCCCCGACTAACTCACGACTGTTGACGAGTGCAGTCGCGATTGAAGCGACACCAAACGAGATTATGCAAACTAAGCATCATAAACATTCCGCTAAATATCACATGACAACTTAATAGCTTTGTGAGTGGCTTTATAATATGCACGCAGCGCGGCTCCTGCCGCTGATCTTTCAGGATCTCGAGGTCCTCGGGCCGAACTTTCTCTGTTCCTTCAGTGCGAGCCGTCAGAGCTGACAGTTCTCATGTTTATTTCATTGTGTGTATGTGTGTGTGTGTGTTTGTGTCTAGGCCATCTCGTTTTCCCTCCAGCCCGCAATGTCATTAATGGCAGGAGAGAGGAGCCTGCAGTGGCGTGCCTAATGAATTCCACTGCGGCTTTCTCTCTCCCCACCTCGTTACCCTGGCTCAGGGTGTCAAATTAAAACGGCTGGAGAAAAGAAGGAGGGATGGAGGTTGAGGAGAGCGCGCGCACTTGGTAGGGGGTAGTGGTGAGAGAGGATGTTATAATGGTTATGAGCTTTCAGTCTTGTGGTCAAAAATGAAATCTGATAGTCAATAATTAATGCTCAGCCGTTATTTATTATTTACGCCTATTCATGTAGGTTGTAATTGGGCATGTGATGAAAGTGTTTATATTGTTTTATACAACACAACACGTTATTGTTAAAAACGTGTCTCTGTGTTAGTTTGGACTTATCATTCACAGACAGCTGAACCAAAAAAAAGAGCAGACTGTAACTCAGTACGACAATATTTTGAAATGTGTACAATCACATGATCACGAAATATCACGTGTTATATGCGAAAGATATGATTGGCTATTGCTAGCGACTCTCGCCGATCAGTCTGGCTCCCGATTAGTTTTTCGAATTGGCTGTGAGATGAGTCGGTCCCATCGAAAACTAGTCTTTACGCCTGACTTGCGACTTCAGTTGGCTCGGTACGCTGAAAATCGGCGTAGTGTGCGGCTAGCTTTAGATTTATACTGATACGTTAAATTTCCTACCCACAAGTAACTAGATACATAGGAGAGCAAATAACAGATCCATTTACATACTGATTGATATTTGTGTTAAACAAGCGGTCTTTTTTTTTTCCAATGTTTGTGTTGATTCTGTCAAAGTAATATGTCCGCGTGATATGATGTAAGCAAACTAATCTGTTGGCTATGTCAAGATCACGTGCTCAAACCGTCCAATAAAAACATCGAAAGAAAACGTCAGACATCCCGGAAGTTTCCAATTCATTATAAGCGATCTCATTGGCTGCCGATGTTGTCCCGCACCAGACGGACAAAGCCGACTGACTTTAATAAGCTAGGAGAAGACTCACTGGACAATTTGATCCACATCAGCATGGATGACAGCGAGATGGACTATGAGAGGGCTGCCCAACATTGGGCCAAAAGCCAAGGAGAATTAATCTGCTTTAAAGGAGTAGAAAACTTCATTCATTAGTTTGGGTTTGCAGAAAGATTATGTACTTATAAACACTCTCACGAAGTGAAGTTGTCCAAATGTGTCAAATACAGCATTATTTGAAATTATCATCATAAGCATTTTTGGCAGTGTGATGTCACTGGGATCCATTTAACAAAAGAAGGCTCCGGATTATTCTTTTGTTAAAGGATCACAGCAACATCACACTGCCAAATATGCTTATCATTATTATTCGCAATTATGCTACATTTGACACTTAACAAATTCCCTTCATGAAATGTGTTTAAAAGTACATAATCTTTCTGCAAACTTAATTTCTACAGTTTTTCTTTTCCTTTAAATATATGTTTTAATCTTAATCTAGTCCATTTAATAAAGTGCCAAAATTTAAACTTTATAATATGCAGTTGCCTTACTTTTCTTTTCAGTGTATCTTAGTTATACATATATTATGGTAATTGCATCCGAAACATTCTAAATCATTACAGTTATAGTAATACAGCAACTTATTTTAAGTTGGCAGGTCTTAGGTTCAGATCCCTTTGTGATCAACAGGAGGTCACGAAGATCAATTCTCTTCATTGGATTGCATAAGATGGAGCAAACCACTGTTCGTATTTTCATGCACATTTTTGTTACAACACTACTTGATCATAGATAATTAAGGGATCCCCGTAGATTTTCAATCTATCATATACCTCAGTAATCTATAACAAAATAGTTTAACTTGCATGTTGAACTTTAAGGTGAAATTTCAAATGTGTATACATTAATACTATTTAGGTCAGAAATCATTGAAACACTGGTAAAATCTATCCTATAATCATGTATCTAAAACCTCTCAGAGACCCTGAAAATGCACCTGAGAGCATCTATTTTCAAAGAATTTTCTGGGGGAGCATGCCCCCGGACCCCCCAAGTTTTGCTTCGCACCTTTGGCGCTTGCTTTCACACCATTAGCACTCAATTGTCTGTGTATTATCATGCCAGAATTTAGGGCTTTAATTTTTTTCTGGGGAAAACATTGAATATATATATATTTATTTTGTGTCTAAGTTTATATATTTCACTTTCTCTCAGGGTTTCTCTTAAAGCGTCATAGCGTAGCAGCCCCCCATGCTTAATTTACTGACAGATACATTTAGTGACATACCGCTACGCATTAAACCGCTGCTGCAACACTTACAATTTAGGTCTACCAGGGATCGCATTCACGCAGAAATCATGCATTTTTACGCACAAAAATGCCAAAAAAGATGCAGGTTCAGAATTTTAATGTGTCCCAGGACGCATGGCTCCTAATTCAATTTTGCCAATTGCCTTGGCAAATCTGTTAGATTATGTTGTTTAAACAAACGAAGCAAAAGTGAACAGAACGAAAAGGTCACAGAATCGTGGTCACGTTTACGTGACATCACCGCAACTGAGGAGATCTGGATGTGGGCTTTGAACACAATACATTTTATTAGACCTGATGCTTGAAGAAGAAGAAGCCTTTATTTGGTGAGATGAGCAGCATGTTTGTTATGTACTGATAATGTGGATAAGGCTAAACACCATAAAATATGCGAGTTCTAGGCTCTGGCTTGTTTATTGCTGTTAAAAGTCCACGTCTGAGTTTACCTTTGTCATAATAAGGTATGTTTCCTTTCTTGGGAATTTCTCATAATATTCCAGCACAAAACCTGCCTTGGGATATCAGTAGGCATCTGTACTTTTTTAAGCCTTTAGCATCTCTGGTGTATTCAGAAGTGTGAGTGTTAAGTATTTAGTTATCCACACCACTGCCAAAATTTTATGATCAGTATTTTGAACATCTTGTGCCATGTTGCATCACCATTCACTTGGATTTGAAATCAACTGCAGTCTCCTTTGGAACAGTACACTGCTTGTGAGATGCAAGTGGGTATTATATTGACTTTCGGGGTTTTTTTCTGTTTTTAGGATGGGAATTCAGTAAAATTACAAGAAAAATATAGCCTTTTCTCCCCCAATATGTTGAACTGGTAAAAATCAGCTCTGGATGTCACTAGAAGCCACAAAATGAACCCTTATATTTCAAAATTTTCCAGGGGCGCATGTCCCTGAAGCCCCCAGCTTACACATCGCTCTTTGCAACTTGCTGCACTCGGGGGGACACTACTCTCTCCAGTTTTTCGAGGGGGAACCCTGAGATTATATATCACGGCCCAAATCCTGCGCTCTGATTGGCTGGCGAGCGTGTCCGTATCCTATGGTACGGACCCCGGTTATGGACCTCTGGCAACTCGCTCATTCACAATAACAAACATAGTAGCATTTTTTGTCAACATTTATCTTTTTTTTTAAATAAGATTTATTTATAAGATTATCAAAAATCTTATAAATTTTTGCCAGCATTTCTCAGGAGAACAGCATTAATTTTACAGCATGGATAGTGATAACGACAGTGTTCACAGCGAAAGCAAGTTTTACTACCCTGAGGAAGAAGAAATAAAAGAAAACATTTCAGGACAAAGCTAAAACCTGTAATTTGCTAACACCGAGCAAAAACATGGCTGAATCCTGAATGACTCCTATTTTGTCATATTTGACGCCTATAGGGGACTACATAGGCGGCAAAATGTAGTTTTTTTTTTCCTGCTAGGGAAGTGCACTTGTGCACCAAGGAGGAAGCAATTTGCATTACAGCCGTGAATGAGGATTCAAAATGGCGGCTCGGCTCAGTTTTCCCTTTCATGCGCTCTCGTTTTCTGTTAGAATTTGGTAAAGAAAAAAACAAATATATTATTTACCAGCTTAAGGTCGGTCCGTATGGTGAAATACTGTGACCTTGGCCTTGAATACTGACCTCGGCCCAGAGGGCCTCGGTCAGTACTTTCAAGACCTCGGTCATGGTATTTCACGATGCAGACCTCCCAGCTGGTAAATAACATTTATTTATCTATCCATCCATCCATACATACACACAGATCAACCATAACATTATGACCACTAACAGATGAAGTGAATAACATTGATTATCTCATTACAATGGTACCTATCAAGGGGTGGGATGTATTTGGCAGCAAGAGATCAGTTATGGGTGTCAAAGGCTAATTGATTCGCATGGGGCACAAAGGCTAGCCCATATGGTCCAATCCCAAAGAACAGCTATTGTAGCAAACTGTCAATTAGCACACAAGATTTTTTTGCACAAATCTAACGTCATGATGGCGAAAAACAATGGGATATATGGCGATGATTTTCACTTTTGCAATCCTATTGTTCCTTTTAATTGAGCATGTGCAAGAAACAAGTGGTGTTGTGACATAAAACATCAAAGTTTCATGTGCCAAATTTAAAAGATTTAATGACAATTTATGTCCACCCCTTGACAGGTACCATTGTAATGAGATAATCAAATGTTGTTCACTTCACTCGTCAGTGGTCATAACGCTATGGCTGGTGTGTGTACACACAATAATATATATATTATTGTGTGTGTGTGTATATATATATATATATATATATAAAAAAATAATGTGTGTGTGTACACATACACTAATATATATATATATATATATATATATATATATATATATATATATTAGTGTGTGTGTACACACACATTATTTATATATATATATATATATATATATATATATATATATATATAAAAATAACAAATAACAATAAAACGTTATCGAATAACAAAATAAAACATCATTAAACACAAGTGTCGTTGACTGCAATAGGACATAAACTACTGTAAAATATGAAATTATTTATTTATATATATATATATATATAAATAATTTCATATTTTACAGTAGTTTATGAACTACTGTAAAATATGAAATTATATATATATATATATATATATATATATATATATAAATAATTTCATATTTTACAGTAGTTTATGTCCTATTGCAGTCAACGACACTTGTGTTTAATGATGTTTTATTTTGTTATTTGAGACTGACAAATACTGCTGGAACACAATGCAGTTCAGAGAAAAAATTATGTCTCCTTACCCCATTCCTCTGTCCTGACCGATATACCATCCTATTTACTCCCAAAACCGAGATGAGCTATTCCTACCCAATTACTTCACAAACAGTGACAAAGTTTTGAAATGTCACTGTACATTTCTTGTATATTTTACACATTTTTAAATGTTTACAAAGGAGATTCAAGTGCTCTTAGGCTTCCATTTAAGCAAGTTTTCCATTATTTGTTCAGCACAACAGTAAAATGTTGATATTGTCTGTGCTACAGATGCAGTACATGAGAACTAGGCCAAAAAATTATATTCCTTAAATAGAATAAAAATGTTATCTTCAGTACCTCCCCAGAAGCTGCTCCACAGCTATGTCATGTATGTCTGGCCAGAAAAGTTCCCAGCCCTGAGTCGAATCCTGAATATCTGAGTGGAGGATGTCCGGCATCAACTGTACCGATGATGGAATTGGAGGCCTTGAAAACAAACAAAAAAATCAATTAAAAAAAAAAAGCCATTCATCTGGCAGACAATAGTTTGTTTGCACTCCAGCTTTATTGGCACCCATAAAAAAGGCAAAAATTATTGTGCAAAATAAACATTAAATCCAGTAATTTAAATTCTCTGTTCAAACATCTTAAGAACAGTAAAATGTTATTAATAAATCAATCATTGTTTAAAATATCAATATTTTCCACAAATGGAAATGAACTATAATCCTCAGAAAACCTGTTTTTAAATTTGCTCTCAGTCACAAATGTTATAAATATGAGGTTCCACATATGTAAAATCCATTTGTCATCAAAGCAGGTAACGGATATTAAAAAACATTACCAGTTACAAATATCATTAAGCACAATTAGATTCATAATAAAAAGTTTCACATGAAACAATTAGAAAATTCCCAGAAATTAAATGCATGAGCACACTGTCCAAGGGGAGTGATGAAGAGGAAATTACAGTAAGAGCCCAAAGATTACAGTTTTATAATTGTACAGTTTAACTAATTGTGGCTGTGAAGCATCAAAATTAACTATTAAATTCTATTTTCGTAGCAACAAGCTATTTGAAAGCCCTACAAGAAAGTATCTCTCAAAATGCAAAGCCTGAATTTTACCAAGTAGCATTGGCATCATGTGTTGTGCTCAGATGAGACCAAATTCAAATTTCTTGGTCATGCACACCATTGTGGTTGAGCTCCAGTTTGTGAATGGAGGGTCAGGCCGGGGAAGGTGAGTGGCAAAACAATCACATCTGTATCAAATTAATGGTGTGTGTGTCTCTTGCAGTGACAGCCAAGGGAGGGAGGGAGGAAGCAGAGAGGGAGGGAGAGCTTCCCTACGTGCCATATTTGCATGTGTGCACGTGTATGTATGACAAAAGTGAGTCACTGAAAGCTGAAAAGCATACAGTGGTGCTTGAAAAGTTTGTGAATCCTTTAGAATTTTCTACATTTCTGCATAAATATGACCTACGACTCCTAAAAGTAGATAAAGAGAACCCAGTTAAACAAATGAGAGAAATATTATACTTGGTCATTTATTTATTGGGAAAAATGATCTAATATTACATATCTGTGAGTGGCAAAAGTATGTGAACCTCTAGGATTAGCAGTTAATGTGAAGGTGAAATTAGAGTCAGGTGTTTTCAATCAATGGGATGACAATCAGGTGTGAGTGGGCACCCTGTTTTATTTAAAGAACAGGGATCTATCAAAGTCTGATTTTCCACAAACATGTGTTGTGAAGTGTATCATGGCAAGCACAAAGGAGATTTCTGAGAACCTCAGAAAAAGCGTTGTTGATGCTCATCAGGCTGGAAAAGGTTACAAAACCATCTCTAACAGCCCAGGAGTAATAGGGTTATACCCGGAACAAATTAGTAACAAGCTGAAAATTTCAGAATATGTTCAGAATACCTTTAGGAATAACATACTAAAAGTCCCCGGAAATCCCCCTTGTGCCCTCTGAGAAATTCAAGATGGCGTCCAAAATGGCCGCCAACTGGAGATCTGCCCATATCTCAGGCCCAAAACAAAATATTAATGCAATTAAAAGGTCAGAATATATGTTTTGTAGGGTAGGAGAGTAAATTCCAACATGTGTGTATTAATTACATTGTGTATTAACATTATATAATAACAATGTACACATTATTATAACAGTATATTTGTGTATAGTGTGGATCCATTGGTTACTCGTTCACTCCGTATCATCCTATTCTGTTCACAAAACAACAAACACAATTACTAGGGGTTGGAGCACTTATTTTCATTAATATTAATTAAAGTAAATTGTTGGTGTAAAATGAAAAATGGCATGTTAAAAGGTCATGCTGAGTTCAGTCATTTTTAAAAGGTCATGCTGAGTTCAGTCATTTTTAAAAGGTCATGCTGAGTTTAGTCATTTTTTTGTCCGAGCACACTGGCATTGCTAGTAGTAAAGACTGGTGCTAGAAACTCAAAGATTAACTTTTTTCCACCCTTAAACAAGCTTGAATAAATTCCCTACTTCATTGATGGTACAACAAAGGTCCAAGCATTACAACTGAGGCACTGAGAAGTGTTTAAGTCTACTCATTGTTTATAAGCAAGAGCTTTTATTGAGACAGACCTTTTTGTCATGAAAGTCGCCGGAATGTTGAAGTGTACTGAAACAGCTTGCCATTGTAGTTTTAGAAGATAGAGTTCTCAAATTTAATTTCCCTTTAATATTTTATCAAAGCTTAAAGATGCACTAAATATTAAGGAAATTGATGTCTGATTGTTGTCTTACATTATGTTCATGTATGTAGGTAGCCTACTAAGCTAATCTGTCAATCATGTCAACCATCAAATTCCATGTAATTTCCACATTAATGACCTTGTAATCTTGGTTAATTTAATTTTAACAGTGTGACAATGGTGAATTTGCATTGCTTGTATGAGAGAACATATAATTTAACATTTTAATTGCATTTATATTATGTTTAATCCCTGAGATATTGAAAAATCTCCAATCGGTGGCCATTTTGGACGCCATCTTGAATTTCTCAGAAAGCACAAGGTGGATTCCTGGGGACTTTTAGTATGTTATTCCTAAGGGTATTCTGAACATATTCTGAAAAATTCAGCTTGTTACTAATTTGTTCCGGGTTGGACTCAATTTTGAGCTCTTGGGCTATAGAGAGTTTGGACTCCACCAATCCACAGTCAGACAGATTGTGTACAAATGGAGGAAATTCAAGACCACTGTTACCCTCCCCAGGAGTGGTCGACCAACAAAGATTGCTCCAAGAGCAAGGCGTGTAATAGTCGGCAAGGTCACAAAGGACCCCAGGGTAACTTCTAAGCAACTGAAGGCCTCTCTCACATTGGCTAATGTTCATGTTCATGAGTCCAATCAGGAGAACACTGAACAAAAATGGTGTGCATAGCAGGGTTGCAAGGAGAAAGCCACTGCTCTCCAAAAAGAACATTGCTGCTCATCTGCAGTTTGCTAAAGATCACGTGGACAAGTCAGAAGGCTGTTGGAAAAATGTTTTGTGGAGGGATGAGACCAAAATAGAACTTTTTGGCTTAAATAAGAAGCATTATGTTTGGAGAAAGGAAAACACTGCATTCCATCATAAGAACCTTATTCCATCTGTGAAACATGGTGGTGGTAGTATCATGGTTTGGGCCTGTTTTACTGCATCTGGGCCAGGATGGCTTGCCCAATTCTGAATTATACTAGCAAATTCTAAGGGAAAATATCAGGACATCTGTCCATGAACTGAATTCTCAAGAGAAGGCGGGTCACACAGCAAGACAACGACCCTAAGCACACAAGTCATTATACTAAAGAATGGCTAAATAAAAATAAAAGTTAAATGTTTTGGAATGGCCAAGTCAAAGTCCTGACCTTAATCCAATTGAAATGTTGTCGAAGGACCTGAAGCGAGCAATTCATGTAAGGAAGCCCACAAATGTTTAGTTGCAGTTATTGCTGCACAAGAGGGTCACACACCAGATACTGAAAGCAAAAGGTTCACATATTCTTGCCACTCACAGATATGTAATATTGGATCATTTTCCTCAATAAATAAATGACCAAGTATAATATTTTTGTCTCATTTGTTTAACTGGGTTCTCTTTATTTACTTTTAGGACTTGTGTGAAAATCTGATGTTTTAGGTTACATTTATGCAGAAATATAGACAATTCTAAAGGGTTCATAAACTTTCAAGCACCACTGGAGAAGTTGCCATGGTAACAAACCCACCTGTCCCAGTGTTTCAGTGTCCCACCACTCCCAATGAAAGCGTTACAAAATCACAAAACTACATTCAGGACCCCTTATTAGACATTGCAAAATAAGACTTGATACTAATTCTCTCCAAAGTAGGCATCACAAAATATTTAATTGTATGGATACCAATGACTTTTGAAACATATTAAACCTTTTGTGGTTTGCATTTTATGAGCATAAGATATCAGTTACTGCTTTATTTACTTAATTCTTGCATTTTCCTGAAGAGTGCCAATAATTCTAGAGGACACAACTTAAAACTTGTAAACAAGACATGCAGGCATACACCAAAGGACAGACTCCAGTGTTCTCTATTGGTAGGTGCAGGGGCGTGTCCTTTAGACCCATGTCAGAATCAGTATTGGACTGCAATGCAGAAACCACCATGGCATTTCTAAGTTTGCTACCACGCTCAAGAAGAACTAGGAGAGAACAAGACAGAAGTCATTAATTTAATTTAATTAGAAAAGCACTTTTTGTGATTTTATCCAGATGAAAAAGATCATAATGAAAGAAATATCTTGCTTTTGAACGCTACCAGAAAGTAGGTCCACCGATGCCGAGGGAATGTGGACATCTGGTTTATCATTCTTCTCATGCAAATTTCTATTTACTGAAGCTCCTACTTCAGCATTAGATCTAATAGAATGTGATTTCCCCCTCTCTTGAAAGTACATGTGGTCTTTTCCGCTAATAAAAAATATAACAAGTATAACAATTTAATTTAAGGAAGGCAAGGTTATTTATTTAATTTCAATGAGAAAACAAGAGAGATTGATGGAGATTTAAGTGCAAACGATTATTCAAAAAGAATGTAAACATACATTGGCATGCTCTTCGAACTGCCTCCAGGATCCGACTCATTTCCACTGATTTTTGAACCAAACTGGGATGAAGATGGCATGTTTTGGTCAGACGTGTGTCCCAGAGCAGAAACTGCTGTATCAATGCTCATGTTGACAGTTGGTATTGAGCTGCTGCTGTCATAAGTTTCTGTCAGTGGCTCTAAAGCCAATGTGGTCTATTGTGGTGGGGGGAGTACAAAAATTAAAAGTTTATAATGCAAGCATTATAATCTGCAGATTTAGGACAAAAACTCTCAAGTCTTATGACTTGCATTGCAAATTAAAGGATTATAATAATACATTATATATGGCCAAAAGTATGTGGATAACTGACCATCTCAAGGTGAAGCACTGGGTACGGCATGTTTGGTAAAGGTTGTGTGTATACATGGGGATGTTCAATAATGCCCACTGGTGCCGGTTCGCATCCACTTTTGGGGGATAACCCATAGTGGAGAGGCAGTGGTGAACCCACACCTCACCCACCCACTAATTCTGGGAACCTATTAGCCAGGGTTTGAGAATTTAATGGAGCACATAGCAGTGGGTGGGTCCTGCAGTAGCGCATCACGGGGGAATCCCAGTGTAGCAGTGGCTGGGGAAGCCATCTCGGAGCCGTTCATGTCAGTCCCATGCCACAGTGACATGGAGAGGTGGGCACTCTCTGGCCCATCTCATGGCTCAATTCTACTGGCCAGGGATTCGTGGAGATGTCCGTAGGTGGTCTACAACATGCTGTGAATGCCAGTTGGTGAATCTGGCTGCCACACCAAAGGCACCCTTGCACCCTCTTCCCCTAATTGAGACCCCCTTTGAAAGAATTGGGATGGATCTCATCAGGCCATTAGACCAGTCTGAATGAGGGTATCATTTTATTTCAGTCCTGGTGGACTATGCAACGTGATATCTGAAAGCAGTGCCACTGCGTAACATTTCTGTATGCAGGGCCATAGAGGCACTGTTTAAAATTACCTCCCAAGTCAGGATTCCGAAAGAAATCCTGACTAATCAGGGCACTATGTTTATGTCACGCACCCTTTGTGCAAACTACAAGTTATTGGGGATTAAATCCATCTGCACAAGTGTTTATCACCCACAGACAGATGGTTTGGTTGAACGGTTTAACAAAACCCTTAAGAAATTAATTCATACGTTTGTGAGCAGTCATACATAACCAGGATAAATGACTCAAGCCCCTGCTGTTTGCAGTATGACAGGTTCCACAAGCCTCCACAGGGTTTTCCCCATTCAAATTATTATATGGGCATAAGCCTCACGGCATCCTAGACGTGATGCACGAAAATTGGGAAGAGGGAACTTCTAACAGTAGAAGTGAAATTCAATACATTCTCAGCCTGTGTGCAAAACTCCACACACTCAGTCACCTAACCTAGGAGAATTTAGAGCAGGCACAAGAACGACAGGCCCAGCTGCACACCTCTGATAATTCACTCTGGGAGATAAAGTGCTTGTATTATTACCCACGTCGAGCTCAAAATTACTTGTTAAAGTGGCAAGGGCCCTTTGAGGTCACATGGCAAGTTGGGGACGTAGACTATGAGGTAAAGCAAATGGGCAGATGGCGGGACGTGGCAGGTATACCACCTCAACCTGCTTCTATTATAGGAAGAGGCGTAGCTTTGGTGTCAGTAGTTCCGGAGAGGGTGGAGCTGGGGTCAGAAGTAAATACAGAAGTATTCACTTGACCTTACCCTGATCCCCTGTGAAGACCACCTCTTGGCAACCTCTCAGCTGGGCCAGCAAGTTGCAAACGGAGTTTCCCAACATGTTCTCGGCCCTTCCTGCCTGCACTCATCTCATAGAACATCACATCGAGATGCCCCCAGGGGTGGTGGTATGAAGCCAACCCTACCGTTTACCCAAGCACAATTGTGGTTCGGGACAAACTCAATGCTATGCTCGTAATGAGAATAATCAAGGAGTCGCACAGCGACTGGAGCAGCCCAGTGGTCTTGGTCCCCAAGACTGATGGGCTGGGCCAGTTGTGTGTGGACTACCGAAAGGTCAACGCAGTGTCTAAATTTGATATGTACCCAATGCCTAGCATTGATGAGTTGCTCAATCAGGTAGGCGCCGCTCATTTTTACTTGACACTGGATTTGACAAAGGGATACTGGCAGATCCCCTTGACTCCTTTATCCCAAGAGGAAATAGCTTTTTCAACCCCGTTCAGCTCACACCAGTTCATCACCCTTCCATTCAGATTATTTGGGGCTCCTGCAATGGTCCAGCAGCTCATGGACAAAATCCTCTGTCTGCATACCGCCTATCCCACACCAAGAACACCTCAGGGCTGTCCTGGAGTCACTGAGACATGCGGGGCTCATGGCTAACCTGAAAAAGTGTGCAATTGGACATGTGGAAGTACAGTATCTGGGCTTCCACTTGGGTCATGGGCAGATGAGTCCCCAAATTGACAAGACAACAGCCATTGCGACCTGCCCATGGCCCAAGACTAAAAAAAGGGATGAGAGAGTTCCTGGGGCTGGCTGGCTACTATCGAAGGTTTGCGCCTATTTATTTGGATGTCACCAGCCCGCTGATTGAGCTCACTAAAAAAAGGGGCGCCAGTAGACAAAGCAGTGCCAACAGACGTTCACTAAGGTAAAGGCTGCACTGTGCGGGGGCCACTTTTACACTCCCCTGACTTCTCTTTCCCTTTCATTTTGCAGATGGACATGTCAGACAAAGGGTTGGAGGCTGTTCTGTCCCAGATGTGGGAGGGGGAGGAGCACCCGGTGCTGTACATAAGTCACAAGCTCTCTGTGCGGGAGATGAAGTTCAGCACCATTAAGAAGGAGTGTCTGACAATCAAGTGGTGGTCCTCACCCTCCGATACTACCTGCCTTCGCCCTTTGCTCAGATTACGTTCTGCTCCAGTGACTAAATTGCATGAAGGATGCGGATCATCCATTGGTATCTGGTCCTCCAGCCTTTCAAGTTTGAAGTGGTCCACAGGCCGGGGGCAGAGATGATGGTGGCAGACTTCCACAGGCAGACTTCCTCTCCTGTGGGGGGGGCACGTGCATGCGTGTCAGATTGCACACCAGACAGCTCCCTGGCCTGAATTGGGCAGCATGGTCAAGCGCCGGTTTGTGAATGGAGAGTGAGGCCAGGGAAGGGGAGTAGCAAAACGATCACACCTGTGCAATCAATGGTGCATGTGTGTCTTGCAGTGACAGCAGAGGGCTTATATGGAGGGAGGAAGCAGAGAGGAGGAGATAGCTTCCCTGTGCACCGTGTTTGTGTGCATGTGTGAAAAAGCAAGTGTTGAAAGTTGAAAAGCGTAAATAAAATTTGCCCTGCAATTAACCCGCCTGCCACCGTGCTTCAGTGCTCTGCCCCACCCCACAGACCGTTACATGGACAATAACAAAACAAACAAACAAAAACCCACACCTCCAGGCTATTTAACCAAAAAGGAACATGAGGGACTGCTGCATCAGATGACCTAGGTTCCACAATCACCCGACCTAAACCCAACGGAGATCGTTTAGGATTAATTGGACTGCAGAGAGAAAGAAAAGCAGCCAACTAGTGCTCAATATATGGGAACTCCTTCAAGACCTTGCTGGAAAACCATTCCAGGTGACAAAGCAGTCACCAAAAACAAAAGGTGGCTGCTTTGAAGAATTGAAAATATAAAACATTTTGTTTACACCTTTTTTGCTGATACATAATTCCATACATATTTCACAGTTTTGATGCCTTCAGCATCGTTCTACAACGTAGAAAAAAATAAAGACAAACCATTGAAATATAAGGTGTGTCTAAATGTTTGACTGGTACTGTACTTTTGGCCATTTGTGTATGTGGTAGGGATCACCAGAAATTGGATCTTATATATTACCCACCTGTACCTCGCCAAGCTTTTCAGACACTGGTGACACAAGTGTAAAAGATCCATTAATAGAATGAGAAAGGGACAACTTAGCAATCCCAGGTATTTGAACTCGTGCTATGGGTAAGTGATCAGGCTTTGCAAGAACATCCAACACCAGTGAGCCCATATCTGTGAAGAACATAAAGCATAAAAAGGATGCACAACAAAATGGTGAACTAAATCATAAAAATCAGAAAGGCACTATCGGCTAAGGTTGCTCCAGTTAACGGTAAATTAGACATTTTAAATGGTATGGTATCATTTTGCAAATTTCAGTAGTTAGCTTTCCTGCATTTTGCTGGGGGTTTTTTCCACTATACTTTGAAATGTGCCTTTAAGAGTTTGCTCTTTTACCCGCCCTTAAAGCCAGCAGCTCATTGGCATGATGCAAATCTAACACTAATAGTGGAAGACCTCTCCCTCTGACTAGTGACTTTCCAAACCATTTCAAGTCATCTAGCTCAGTTTAGGGAGACACTAAGGATTCAGCAACTGCTGAACAAACTAGTAACATTAGATTGCTGAAACTTGTTGAAAAACAAGGCTCTCTGAGCAAGATATGGCAATATTTTGCTTTTAGGACAAGTGACTGTGGAGAGGTGGAGTCCCTTTCTACACCTACAATGGTGCCTCAAGTTATGTGTGGCAGGAAGAGACAATACATTCAAACTGATGAAACATACACATACATCCAAATTTATGCAAAGAATTCCAGTAATGGAAGGGGCACATGACGATCACATAAATAAAATGAAAATAAGATTGTATGAAAATGATAGGTACTGAACTTTGTCCATGTTCGGTATTCACAATATTACCATAACCAAAATTTTGGTCCATGCTTATTCACAATATTTCCTGTCCTGAGTCTCGCTAACAGACCACCCCGCTTGTAATGCAAGCTTAGTCAACCAAACATTACATGGGACTGCCATTTGTCTTAAGCTACATCCACATTAATACATTTTAGTTTTAAAACTCATCACTTTTGCTACGTTTATGCCCAGCATCCATACTACTCTGGAGTTTCTGAGACCCTTAAACAGAGACTTTTGGAAACGCTGCAGGCCCTGTTTTCATTTGAATTACCCCCGGAGGCAGAACCACAGGGAACAGCCATTGCCGGCCAGAAGTGGCGTACAGTCGTTGATTCCGGGTTATTGGGTGCGAGTAAACAATCAGTGTTCTGTGGGTCGAGATTCCTAGTTCCCAGTCAAGTAACTTCAGAAGACGTTAAATAAATATAGATCTAATACTTGTAATAGATCCTTATGGCACAATAATTTTCATGGCATTATGTGCAAGCAGATTTGGTTGTACTTTGGGGTCAAGAGCTTCGCCAGCGAAACTCGACAGGTTTAGAATGAGTAGCTAATGTATTGAAATAAATATCTTTGCGAGTTTTTAATCACACAAGCATGATAAACATATTGACAGAAACTTAATACTTTCCTATGTGCCCACTGCCAAATAATATTATAGTTTTTAAATTACCTAAATTAGAAGAAACATAAAACTTGGCACCTTACTCAGTCACACTGGAGCGCGCACTTCCGCATTCATAAAAGACTATGCCCTATGTCCGAAATTGCTCTCTACTCACTACAGTATATAGAGCACTGTATAGCGAGGAGACTATTTTGTAGTGCTGTCCGAAACAATAGTGAGGATTATTACACCCTATATAGTGCACTCAAAGTATCCTACAATGCATCACAAAAAGTACAGTGGTGCTTGAAAGTTTGTGAATCCTTTAGAATTTTCTATATTTCTGCATAAATGTGGCCTAAAACATCATCAGATTTTCACACAAGCCCGAAAAGCAGATAAAGAGAACCCAGTTAAACAAATGAGACAAAAATATTACGTTTGGTCATTTATTTATTGAGGGAAATGATCCAATATTTCGTATCTGTGAGTGACAAAAGTATGTGAACCTCAAGGATTAGCAGTTAATTTGAAGGTGAAATTAGAGTCAGGTGTTTTCAATCAATGGGATGATAATCAGGTACAAGTGAGCACCCTGTTTTATTTAAAGAACAGGGATCTATCAAAGTCTGATCTTCACAACACGTTTGTGGAAGTGTATCATGGCCCGAACAAAGGAGATTTCTGAGAACCTCAGAAAAAGTGTTGTTGATGCTCATCAGGCTGGAAAAGGTTACAAAACCATCTCTAAAGAGTTTGGACTCCACCAATCCACAGTCAGACAGACTGTGTACAAATGGAGAAAATTCAAGACCATTGTTTCCCTCCCCAGGAGTGGTCGACCAGCAAAAATCACTCCAACAGCAAGGCATGTAATAGTCTGCGAGGTCACAAAGGACCCCAGGGGAACTTCTAAGCAACTGAAGGCCTCTCTCACATTGGCTAATGTTACTGTTCATGAGTCCACCATCAGAAGAACACTGAACAATGGTATGCATGGCAGGGTTGCAAGGAGAAAGCCACTGTTCTCCAAAAAGAACATTGCTGCTCATCTGCAGTTTGCTAAAGATCACATGGACAAGCCCAGAAAGCTATTGGAAAAATGTTTTGTGGACGGATGAGACCAAAATAGAAATTTTTGGTTTAAATGAGAAGTGTTATGTTTGGAGAAAGGAAAATACTGCATTCCAGCATAAGAACCTTATCCCATCTGTGAAACATGGTGCTGGTAGCATCATGGTTTGGGCCTGTTTTGCTGCATCCTGGGCCAGGACGGCTTGCCATCATTGATGGAACAATGAATTCTGAATTATCCCAGCAAATTCTAAAGGAAAATGTCAGGACATCTGTCCATGAACTGAATCTCAAGAGAAGGCAGGTCACGCAGCAAGACAACGACCCTAAGCACACAAGTCGTTCTACAAAAGAATGGTTAAAGAAGAATAAAGTTAATGTTTTGGAATGGCCAAGTCAAAGTCCTGACCGTAATCTAATTGAAATGTTGTGGAAGGACCTGAAGCAAGCAGTTCACGTGAGGAAATCCACCAACATTCCAGAGTTGAAGCTCTTTTATCTATTTATCTATTGTGGTAAATGGCTGAAACACCCAATGAGGTTGTGGTGCACAACTGAAGATGCGTCGCATTGGAAAAACATCACTAAGTGGTCACTCCTAAGCTCAACCCAACTAAGAGGACATGTCGACCTGATCCACTCAAGGCAAGTGCCGAGCTGATTCATTAGGGATTGTAACAGCTAGTCCTTGTAAGAAACCTACAGAGAAGAATGGGCTGAAATTCCTCCAAGCCGGTGTGCAGGGCTGATCAACAGTTACTGGAAACGTTTAGTTGCAGTTATTGCTGCACAAGAGGGTCACACCAGATACCAAAAGTTCACATACTTTTGCCATTCACAGATATGTAATATTGGATCATGCTTCACAATAAATAAATGACCAAGTATAATATTTTTGTCTCATTTGTTTAACTGGGTTCTCTTTATCTACTTTTATGACTTTAAAAATCTGACAATGTTTTAGGTCATGTTTATGCAGAAATATAGAAAATTCTAAAGGGTTCACAAACTTTCAATCACCACTGTAATGTATACCCGATGTCACTAACCAAGCAATATATCCCATCATGCATTGCGGTCGCGCTGAAAGAAATCAAATTAAAAGTCTCAAATTTGATTTAATAAAAGGCAGCGGCAAAGAAGAAAGTATTCAACCTTGATTAAAAAAAAACTGAAAGATGCGGGTACTTTGTATTGATTAATGTGAGAAATATGCTCAGTATAATATGTATTTATCACAAAAATACATCCATGTATTTATTTTGAAAACCCACCGCGCTGGCTGATATGGCACTTTTTAATTGTGCGACACTAATGACAAATACCAGCGCGACGGACTAGTGTCCAAAAGCGGTTTTGTTTGTTTTTTCCATTTTATCACTGAGCTCACTTAGTCCTGTATATAGTAATTCCCTATATAGGGAGTAGTGAACGATTTTGGACACAGGGATGGTAACGGCATGATAATCACTTTCACTCTTTTGGTTTCGATTGGTTTCTCTTTCGCGGTGGGAACGCCCACCATAAACAGGATAAAATCTGTCTGACATCCCATTAGGGATTAGGGAATATTGGGATATATTTGAGCTATTTGGAGGTAAAACTTGTGAGATGGCATGCGGATTTTATGCGCTTCGGATGATTCAAGACAGCGATTCAGTTCAATCTTGAGAACTGCGACACTGATGATGAATGCTGCTTTTTAAAAAATTTTTTAACTTCAACTCAATCCAGCCAAAGATCAGCTTGAGTAAGTGTAAATATTTCTTCCATTTCTTATGAGTAGAATGGTTGATAATGTGTTATCTTAGACTGGTGTTTGCAACACGGGGTCAGTGACCAGTCCACTGCAGCCCAGACAATCGGACAAACCAATGACTGTGCATCAATACCAGTGCTGGAACAGCTGATGAAGAAGGCAACATGTCGCTGACCATGCCTAACTGTTAGAGCAGTGACTTAAAACTCGCGTTTACTTGACAAGAGCGTATGACGAATGTTACATGATGGAACCACTGGTATCATCAGAATCACTTTTATTGCCAGGTATGTGGACACACACGAGGAATTTGACTCCGGTTTCACTTAGCTCTCATAGTACAAAACAAATAAAAAGCATATACACAAAACAAACAAACAACAGAAAGAAAAAAATGGTGCAATAGGTGCATAATAATCCAAGTAAGTCAAGTATGGAATAGATAAATATAAAGTATACAGTGTGCACAGAATTACAGTACGAGTGTGCAGATATTTTACAAGTGATATTATTGATGTATGAATCTGGATTTTAGCTGTTCATCACAGAAAAGATTTTCCCTTTTGGTGCAATATAGTGCAAAGATGAAATAGTAAATATATATAAGTATACATATAAAAATGAGTAACAGCGAGCACAATATACGTGATCTTTTGAAATAGCTAGTAATTAAAATTCACTACAGGTACACCTTAATTCAGTGTGTAAACAATACAACTTTTAATGTTTATTAATTTCATCAGTTTGTATGAATATTTATTTATTGCATTGGTACTGAACTAGTATCATTACCATGCCAAGTGCCAAACCAACCCTACTATAGGCAAACTAAAAGTAGAAAGTAAGAAGGAGGGGTAGGTAATATAGCACCAACAGCATATCACAAAAATAAAAAAAAATTTAAAAAAAGTGTACCAACAAAAATATAGTAGTGATAACATTCAGTTTAAATAAATAAATACTTTTCTTGTGTCTAATCAGCTAACTGCGACTGTATTAGTGAAGTAGCATTATGAAGGTACTGAAATTACCCACAATACTGTCAGAAAAGTATAGTATGATGAACTTTGTAATTACATCAATATTATCTTGTCATAATATAATATTTAACATCTTACATTGACAGTGTTGCAAAAATCTTAAGTCTGATGATGTTACCTGTTAAATATGAAGTAAACTGCTTTGGGCCACATCGAACTGGAAATCTGGTTGTGGATTTAACATCTTTCTCTCTATCTAGGGATCCATCTCTGGGACAAAACACAGTACCACTGGTCGTCTCACCCCACCATCGTAATCGGATCAGGGTGAGTGGTGGCGGCTTCTCTATTGTCCACAGCACTTTGCTTACTGTGACTCTAAGGAAACATCGCACATGGCCCTCCACAAGAGGAGGAATGCTTGTCGAAGGGGACACATCACTGACAACTGACAAAGGAAAAAAAAAGTCTTCAGTTTCTGGAGACAAAAAAAGGCAACAGTACTGACAGATGTGTGCTATATACAGAGTATAGATTGCAGTCTGTTTGATCATATATTTACTCATGTATTTTCTGAATAACTGAATAATAATGTCAATGAGATATAAACATGAAACTAATACAATTTTGAAGCATTTGTTTGTTGCTTTGTACATGTTTGCACTGTAAACACCATTCCATTGGGATATCTGATTACTTTAAAAATATTTTATTATGGTGTTCATGGAAAAAAAATCCACAGTTCTCTCATCCCTACAGTACATATTTAACTTACATTTTATATGAAACAATAGCATACCTTATATTGCTCACATACTAGTGCAGTTTTATTTGCACCTACAACGAATAGTAACCAAAGTCAATAAATTTGCGATTTTGAGCACCAAGTCCAACTCCACCCACCTCCATTCAGAGACTTTTCAAGGATGCATGTGTGTATTCTCTGCATTTTTAAAGCACTATGCACATGTACAAGGTGGGGCCTTTCCCATGACACACCTGCCTAGCTTCTGAAGGACCCATCCAAGGAAAAATCCTTGACTTTGAGAAACATCCTACGTCAGCATCGGGCTTGTAAAGCTCAGGATAATTTAAAACCAGTAGATAGCGTTTTGAGCCATTTTCAACTCATAAAATGACGATTTTTATAAAAATTTTAATTTTGTCAATATTAACACTAATGTTGATGGTTCATCACAATACAGTCATATTTAGTTTAGAGCTCATAAAACACATTTAAGTGTGCAGGACTTGTGATTTTGTTATTCATAATAAAGAATTTTATAAGCTTGGCAAGATACATCAATATAACTATTTATTCCATTTCTATGCTGAAAAGACCAGTTTGGTCTGACCCAATATCAGCTGTCAAAACACAGGCCGAGTTGCTCAGACTGGTAGATCATTTTACCAGCGAGTCAGTCATTTTCAAGCTTTTTTTATTAGGTAACTAAACTGACTGTATAAACATTGGAGAGTTGCTATTTGCCTTGCCCGTGCTAGTTTCTAAAAACAATTTATCTGCGATGTCGCATTATTAGTGCTAATTCAAAACACTTCATTTCTGTCGGCATAGACATCTCGCAAACATAATCTACCAGTTCAGCTTGCTGGATTTTTCATCAGGGCCGTTAGCTAGCCAGCTGATAACTAGCTAAAGTCGAATCTCAAACGGTTTATTAGCCAGATAACACATTACAATGTTACAAAAGCCCGTATTTCATATGAAATGCAGTTAGATCTGGAGTCGGGTCCATTTGGGATTCGGTTTAAGTATCTGAATGGCGAACGGATTATTAACGATCAACTGTCAACAATACTCAACGGCTCTTTTCTCCCTGCGCCGCTCTGTCTACAGAATATTCAGAGCTATCATACTTTTCTTTATTTTACCTCTAAACTTGGTAGATTTTACCCTTTTGTTCTTCATCCCTGAAACTTGTAAACTTTATGTCTCAGAATATCAGTCTTTGACAACTTCTGTTTACATAATTGAACTCGATAACGAAATTACCAATCACAACTACCGCCTTCTACTTCTTCTACTGACGGTAGGGAAATAATATCGACTCGTTCCTTATTGCCACCTAGAGGGAGACGCGCTAATACGATGCCAAAATGCAAAACGAACTGAGTCGTTTTCATTTCAAAATTGTGTTAGACTTTAGAAATACCTGGCTTTTCAATGTTTTGTCTGTATTTCTATGGTACATGACTCATGATTTAGTAAAAACGTGGAAAGTTATCTCTGTTTGCACCTCAGAACCTTTCTACAGTTTAATCTATTTGCTCCTTTACCATATCCCACAATCCACTGTGCGGTTGGGAACTTCCGGTGGCCAGGCACAGGCTGCTGATAACGGTACAAAAAAACAATATCGGGCTATTCGCCACTTTCCCAAATCCTAGCATGCATTGCGGAATGAGGTAGGTCGGGGTAGGAGATTCGTTGACGCTTGTCTCCAGAGCACTGAGCTCTATATAAAATGCGGAGAGCTCATAGCTTATCCCCCCGCTGTAGAGACTAGTGAAGCCATCTGGCCGCCATCTTACCCATCACATCGCGTGTATTCGGCTGATGTGTTAAGCCATCATATCCGATCAAACTTGCCCCAGGAAAAGTATCTCCTGACTTTTTCCCCCTTTTATTACCTCCTCAACTTTACCCCCTTACATATCTTTATAGCATTCCCCTTCACTGCTATTGTTTTTTTTTCCTTTTCCAGTCTCTGATCATGTTTCTTTGAACGGCTCTTTTACTATTATAATTATTTCTATTATAATTATAATATATGGAGATTATTTCAGTTTTTCTCTTATATGGTGTATATGGTCTATCTCTTTGTGCAGTTCTATCTATCTATCTATCTATCTATCTATCTATCTATCTATCTATCTATCTATCTATCTATTATTATTATAACATCACAAAGGCTGTACAATACTTTATGTTTAGGACAGTTGTTGAAATAGGATTATTTTCTCATGTTATTTGCCATTTTCACTTCATTCTCACAGTCATGTCTTAACAGTATTTATTGGTCACAATAAATTCACTATCACAATATTCATGCAGCTTGAGACCAATATGACCAATAAATACTGTTAAGACATGACTGTGAGAATGAAGTGAAAATGGCAAATAACATGAGAAAATAATCCTATTTCAACAACTGTCCTAAAAAGAAAGTAAGTATTGTACAGCCTTTGTGTTGGTATAATAGATAGATATATAGATAGAAAGGAAGGAAGGGAATGACACACTGTATAAGAGAAAAACTGAAATAATCTCCCTAAAAATAATTATAGTAGACTAGTAAAAAAAAAAGTTGTTCAAAAACTGATCAGAGACTGGACTGGAAAAGGGGAAAAACAATAACAGTGAAGATATGTTAAGAATGTGGGTAAAGTTGAGAAAATAAGAGAAGATAATGAAAGGAAAAAAGTCAGGAGATACTTTTATTGGCTCAACTGAGTGAAGCTATTGTCGTATTAACTGGAGTAGCAGCGCCCGCTGTCAATAGCCACGACCGTCCAAAATAATGCTCCATGAAAATTACTTAATCTCGTGAATTTACCATTGGTCACGGGTCCGGACAGAACCATCACTGGGTCCGGATCCGGACCGAGGTCCACCATTTGGTGATGCCTGGTTTAATACAAGCCAAATACACGCGGTGCGAGTGGTAAGATGGCAGCCAGATGGCTTCACTCGACGAGCCTATGAACTCTCCACATTTTATATAGAGCTCAGCGCTCCAGAGCCCGTGCTTCGAGCGGTTGGCAACAGCTGTACTGGGAATGGACAGGAGAAGGAAGTGACGGTTCAGGAAGTGAGATAGAAGAATTGAAGTATAGTGGGAGGAGTGGGGCTTTCATTTATCTGTTGAAAAGATCACAAGTTATATGTTTCTCAAAAAAAAAAAAAGGGTTAACCCTACAGTGGACCTCAGGTTGTATGGGCAGCCACTCAAGCAAATGGATAATTTAAGATACCTTGGTGTATGGTTCAATAAACTTTCTTTTAAAAATCATATTCAAAAGGTTATAGACAAATGTAAAAAGGGAATTAATATTTTGAAATGCTTAGCAGGGAATGACTGGGGGGCATCAAGCACATCCTTGAAAATAATTTATAGTGCCTTAATCCGACCAGTGTTGGATTATGGATGTATAGCATATAGTTCAGCAGCCAAGACTTCCTTGTTAGAGCTAAACAAGATACAAGCCAAAGCCCTCCGTATATGCTGTGGTGCCTTCAGGACCTCTCCAGTCCCAGCACTTCAGGTGGAAGTAGGGGAGATGCCACTGGACCTCAGGCGACTGAAATTATCAGTATCATATTGGCTAAACCTACAGGGTCATGAAGACAATCACCCAACCAAACAGGTACTAAGGGAATGCTGGGAGTATGGTCAACCCGTACACAGTTTTGGGTGGGATGGTAATCAGCAGGCAGATCAATTGGGGATCAGTGACATTCCTCTTTACAAAACAATTACAAGGTCAATCATTGCCCCTTGGTTATTTTATTTCCCTATTGTAAATTTGAAAACTAATGAGATTGCAAACCAGAATGTACAGCAGTATTTAGAAGTAATGTATGATGACACGACACAGATATATACAGATGCTTCTAAAAACGAAACTGGTAAGACAGGAGCAGCAGTATTCATCCCCAGCTACAATATAAGTATTGGGAAAAGGACGTCAGATCACTTGTCAATTTTTTCAGCAGAAATGATGGCTATTATACTGGCCCTGCAGTGGGTGGAGGAGGTGAAGCCTAGTAAAGCAGTTATTTGCTCAGATTCTATGTCTTCCTTAAATAGTATCCAGAGTGGAAAATCTACATGCCAACAAGATCTCTTAGATGAAATTAACCATCTCGTATTTAAGATAAATCAACATAAAACTTTTATTCAGTTCACATGGGTTCCAGTTCATAAGGGGGTTGAGGGTAATGAGAAAGTGGATAAAATGGCCAAAGAGGCCATCAAGGCAAATGAGGTTGAGTTAGAAGTCCCATTAAGCAAGGCAGAAATTAAAGTAATAATTAAAGACATCAACAAAATGTGGCAGGAGAGATGGAATACAGAGGAGAAAGGAAGGCATCTATATAATTTACAAAAGGAGGTGGTGTTTAGAAGGGGTGGTGAACTGAAACGACAGGAGGAGGTTTGGTTGACAAGGCTGAGGATAGGACACACAAGTCTAAATAGTGGGTTGTATACAATAGGGAAACATTCTGGGGCCTGTGCACACTGTGGAGAAGTAGAAAAAGTTGAGCATGTTCTTATACACTGTACACAGTATTCCAGTGAAAGAGAGAAGATGGGGAGAACATTAAGAAAATCTGTAACTATAGACAACTTATTAAGTCAGCCATTCACACAATCAGCAGTAACAGCTCTAACACAGTATTTAAAGGACACTCAACTAGCAAATAGAATTTAGGGGTTTTTTTTTTGTTTTTTTTATAATCAGTCTGAAATGACTTGTTTATTTGTTTATCCTTGTGAAGGGTTTCACGGGAAGATCCTCGTATCCTCGTAATTGGTTTACGGGAAGATTTTTTGTTTGGTTATCCTCGTAATTGGTTTACGGGAAGATTTTTGTTTGGTTATCCTCGTAATTGGTTTACGGGAAGATTTTGTTTGGTTATCCTCGTAATTGGTTTATGGGAAGATTTTGTTTGGTTATCCTCGTAATTGGTTTACGGGAAGATTTTTGTTTGGTTATCCTCGTAATTTGTTTACGGGAAGATTTTTGTTTGGTTATCCTCGTAATTGGTTTACGGGAAGATTTTGTTTGGTTATCCTCGTAATTGGTTTACGGGAAGATTTTTTGTTTGGTTATCCTCATAATTGGTTTACGGGAAGATTTTGTTTGGTTATCCTCGTAATTGGTTTACGGGAAGATTTTGTTTGGTTATCCTCGTAATTGGTTTACGGGAAGATTTTGTTTGGTTACACAAATTCTAGACAATTTGGCCGGAGTTTCTCTAAGCTCCGGTGAGGTGGGACGAGGGCTGATAGGGCATGGCCGCCCTCTGAGCACCAATACACGTCAAGAAGAGCAAGGATTGACTCAAGCATACATCTCTTAATATTGTTAATATTCTACTCCATTCTATTTTACTGTTTCAGCTAGAAGGCTAGAATTCTTCTGTGACCTTGTGCCCATGGGCGCCACCGGGGGGGAAAGGTTAGAACAATTCTAGGGGCCCAGCACTGCCATGGGGCCCTTTAAGGGGCTGATAATATGCTTTTAATGATTTTAATAAGACTTTTGAAATAACAACAATGCAATATTCCATCTGGTAAAATGAGCTAATTGAACAAGGTTGTCTATTTCTTGAGTTCTTCAACATAGTCATTTAACCCTCCCCCTTTTGCGAAATGGTACGGTCCAGTTCTGGTAGAAGCGCGATGCGTTAAATCTGTGTGCTGATCAGTGCAACGCTACTTGCTGCTGTGTCGCGGTGCAGCAGCCAGCCAGCCAGCAGTGGAGTGCGTACAGTCTATGATCGCTAAATATGAAGAGTGGCTGTCAAAAACGTAAAGAAAGGCAGCTGAAAGCTGAGAGGGACCGGAGAGGCAGGCAACTGGTCACTCAGTTTTCCCAAAGAAAGGTAGCTGTTGCTCACGTGTGTTCAAAATATTAGCGAATGGTAAATGAACAGTATGAATGTGGTTAGATTAGCCTATCAAGAGAACACTTTTACAGTTTGTACAGTGACATTTTTTCCATTTTAATAACTGAATTGACTTGTGTGATAAACAAGATGAAATATTACGTTATGCTGGTGCTAATAACTAGTGCTAATAACCAGTTTCATAACTAATGGGGTGCCCTAAATGTGCACAGATTCAGCCTCAGGGGGACCTCCACCCTACCAAACCACTGAACCCCCCTTTGGAGAAGGAGGTAAGCAGCAAATTGCACCAGAATTAGTCACGGACCAGTTTTCATCTAGTCCCTGGTAGGTTAATACATAAAATGTAATAACAAAGTCACAAACTCAAGGTCCATGGGCTATCAAAAGTCAAATAATGACAATAGTGCAATTGTGACGAGGGTGGGCAAAGTTGGGGGGCCCAAAATTCTAATCTTTCATGGGGCCCAAAATTTCTGGCGGTGCCCCTGCTTGTGCCTCACTGTGTACTGTACTGTTGTGATGACACATTGCTCAAGACATAATATTGATATCTTTTTGAACATTCTATCAGGACATGACCTGCTCAAGGTCTGACTACAGGCTCAGTTTTGATTTATTCTCATGCAGGCATTTGCAACGATTAATATCCCTTGAGATCACGCCTCAGCCCGGTAGATGGCGGTAATACACATTGATTGTTAACCGCCAATAAATCGACAGAAGAAGAAGAAGAGGAGTGGGGACTCTTGAAAGTTTTGAAATCACTTTCACTACTTTCCCCCTTTGATTTTGTTTACTGTTTGTTCGTTTGGTTGTTTGTTTAGGTTAGGGCTAGGTTGTGTTTGGAGAATTCTGTAAGGGTGTCGGCCGACGGCCTGTATAGGTATATACAACATTCTTAAGAGTTCTCTGCCATGGCGGAGAGTCAGGGAGATGAGTGTTTTAGTATGGATGGCATTGATGATGATGATGGTAGCTGGCAGTCGAGGAAAAGGTTTAGATTGGCTATGACTAGAGACAAGGGGGGAGAGAGGGAGAAATGCTATTTTGTTGTTGTGAGGTTTGAAGGAGGTGGTGTTAAAAATATGGACCCAATAAAACTGATGAATATACTTAAAAACCAGGTTGGGACAATAAATAATGCCAGAATATTGGATGATGGTAATTTATTAATTGGATGTGTGTCTGAGGAACAGATAGCGAAGGCTGAAAGGTTGCAAGTTGTTGGGAAGGCAAAAGTTGTGCGAGTGGTGAGAGTTGGTAGTGAGGGAAGTAAAGGTGTGATATATGGCATTCCTCTGTCAGTGCAGATGAGCGATTTGGTAAAGAATCTAAAAGAAAAGTGTGAAGCGGTTCAGAGTGCAACTCGATTGACCAGGGGAGTTGAGAAAAAGGAGACTGAATCGATTCTGATTCAGTTTAGCACTAGAGAAGTACCAACTGAGCTTTATCTTGGGTACATGAGGTATAAGGTGAGGGAGTTCATTCATAAGCCTATGAGATGCTTTAAATGTCAAAAATTCAGTCATATTGCCAAAGTTTGTAAAGGGGTGCAAACATGCGCAAAATGTGGGGGAGCTCACGAATACGGAAAGTGTGATGTGGGAACGAGTCCTAAGTGTTGTAATTGTGGAGGAGCGCACAGTGCAGCATATTGGGGATGCAAAGTCATGAGAAGGGAGACTGAAATTCATAATGTAAAGTTGAAAAACAAAATAACGTATGCGGAAGCAGTTAAAAAGGTGGATCAGGCTAGAAAGGACGGAAGAAATGTCAGAGGGGACTTGGCTGCAGCTAAAGATAGGGGGTAGGGCTAGCATCTGTTAAAACAAAGGAATATGAATGGAAGGAGAAAAGAGACCTGGTTATATTTATTGCAGGTGTGATAAATGCAACAGCGGAGGTCAAATCGAAGACTGAAAGAATTCAGATTATTACAAAGGCAGCAATCCAGCATCTGGGTATGGTGGGCTTGAAATGGGAGGAGGTGAGGGATGGTCTTAGTATAGTACCAGCAAATCCGGAGGGAGGCGCAGGATGATCTTTTACATTATGTTAATTCTTCAATGGAATGCAAGGAGTTTGCTTGCAAATGGGCAAGAGTTTAAAAAGTATATAGATGGCATGATCATAAAACCAGATGTTATTTGTGTCCAAGAAACATGGCTTCAACCCAGGTTTGACTTTGTTTTGGTTAATTATATAACTGTAAGGAGGGACAGAATGAGAGGAAATGGAGGGGGATGTGCTACCTTTGTGAGGCAGGGGATGCCATATAGGGTATTGGGTGTAGGGCAAGAGCAGGAATATGTGGTGGAGGAAATTTGGGCAGGTAATAGAAATATAGTAATTATAAATTATTATAATCCTTGCAAACAGTTGGGACTAACTGATCTAGAGGGAATAGAAGGACAGGATAGAGGAAATGTGATGTGGGTTGGGGATTTTAATGCCCACAGCACATTATGGGGTGGAGACAGAACTGACAGCAATGGTCAGGTAATTGAAGATTTGGTAAATGATAGGCACCTAGTTTGTTTAAATGATGGTAGGGGAACTAGATGGTAGGTTTGATTTGAGGACGGGCCGTGAGTCAGTGTTAGATCTCACACTCTTATCAAATAGATTAGCCCCAAGGTGTGAATGGGAAGTGTGTGAACATACTTTAGGGAGCGATCATTATCCTATTGTTTGTACTTTGGATGTTGAGATAAGATTAAGACCAGGAGTGAGGTCAGGGAGGTGCATATTCAAAAAGGCAGATTGGGTAAGGTTCGTGGAAATTAGTGATTTATATCTTAGGTCAGTTCCAGACACAGATGATATTGAGGGACATGAAATGGAGGTGCGCCAGAGGATTTGTATGGCTGCGATGGAAACAATTCCCAAAAGTTCAGGGAAATTGGTTAGGAGTGCAGTACCATGGTGGAATGATGAGTGTGAGAAGGCTGTGAAAGGTAGAAACAGGGCTTTTAGAAGGCTGAAAAGAACACATAATTTTAAACATTTAATTGAATATAAACAGGCGCAAGCAATAGTCAGGAGGGTTATCAGACAAAGAAAAAAGACCTACTGGAGAGATTACTGCAGCTCAATAGGTAACAGTGTTGATATAAATGAAGTATGGGGCATGATTAAAAAAATGGAGGGTAACAGAAGAGAATGGAACTATCCAATTCTTTCAGATGGAGACCAGTTGGCCGTATCTAACATGGAAAAAGCAGAAATGTTTGTGAAGACTTTGAGCAAGGTTCATAGCTCTGATAATCTGTCAGAAGAGGAAAGACAGGGTAGGGAAGAGACAATGAGGGTTTATGGTGAGGTTGTTCAAAGAAAAGAAAACTCTGAGGACAAGTATAATGTTCCTCTCACACTGTTGGAACTTAAAAATGCTTTAGAAAGGTGTAGAAATTCAGCCCCCGGCCGTGATGAAGTCTGCTATAAAATGCTGTGTCATCTGAGTGATGAGAGTTTGAAGACAGTCCTAAAATTGTATAATAGGGTGTGGGAGGAGGGACGGATTCCTGGAGGCTGGAAAGAGGCTGTCATTATTCCGATTAGAAAACCAGGAAAAGATGCAAGTAACCCTGCCAATTACCGGCCGATAGCTTTGACATCCCAGTTGGGTAAATTGATGGAAAGATTAGTTAATGGGAGATTAATGCACTTAATTGAGGAGAAGGGGTTGATGACAAAGTATCAGAGTGGTTTCAGGAAGGGGCGGAATACAACTGACTCTATTCTATGTCTTGAAGATGCAATTAGAAAAGCACAGGTAAAGAAAGAAACTGTTGTGGCAGTGTTTTTAGATGTTGAAAAAGCGTATGATATGCTTTGGGTGGAGGGACTTTTAATTAAGATGCATTTGTTGGGCATTGGGGGAAATATCTTTAACTGGGTAATGAATTTTTTGAGTGGCAGAAGCATTCAGGTCAAAATAGGGACAGACATATCAAGACAATGTCTAGTTGAAAATGGAACTCCACAAGGGAGCGTGATCTGTCCACTGTTATTTAATATTATGATCAATGATGTTTTTTGTAATGTTCAACCAGACATTGGCCAGTCTCTGTTTGCAGACGATGGTAGTTTGTGGAAAAGGGGAAAAAATGTAAGACACACTTTGAAGAGGATTCAGGAAGCCCTAACCATTGTGGGGAATTGGGGTAGGAAGTGGGGTTTTAGATTTTCAGTTGAGAAAACCAAAGTAATGTTTTTTACCAGGAAGAAGATATGTGACAGTCTGGAACTACAACTTTACAACCGTCCCTTGGAGAGAGTTCCTTGTTTTAAATTCCTAGGTGTGTTTTATGACACAAGACTTACATGGAGAGCACATATCTCCAGAGTGGTAGATAAATGTAAAACTGTACTGAACTTAATGAGGTGTCTTACTGGAAAGGAATGGGGGGCAGATTTGACGTCTTTAAAACAGATTTATATTTACCGAATTAGAGCAAAAATTGACTATGGGTGTTTGGCTTATGCATCTGCAGCGGCGACTGTACTGGCCAGGCTGGATGTAGTCCAAGCTGTTGCTTTGAGATTGTGTACCGGAGCCATACGTTCTTCCCCAGTGTGTTCCTTGCAAGTTGTGGTAGGAGAAATGCCTCTTGGTTTGAGGAGAAAACAGCTGCAGGCCAATTATTGGGTAAATCTGATGGGACAAGGACCTGATCACCCTGTTAGGGGAATAATTGAGCCAAGCTGGGAGAAAGAGGTGGCAGATCTGTCAAGCTTTGGATGGACGGTAGAATCTGTGGCCCAGGACATGAAAATTCTCCATAGAACCTTTTGCCCAGGAGTATTGTTGATTCCTGTGTGGCAGCTGGGGGTCCCAGACACTGACTTAATGTTGCTAAAAATTAAGGAAAGGGATCCTGAAGCAGAGCTGGTATATGACTTTTATTGCCATGTAGAAAATAGGTATCAAGACTATGTCTTAATATTTACTGATGGGTCAAAGGATCAGGGCACAGGTGCTACTGGGGCAGCTTTTATTGTTCAGGGAATGAATGTGCAGGCCTTGAAGAGAACTTCTGATTTTTTAAGTGTGTTTTCAGTAGAGTTATATGCCATCCTGATGGCTGTGAGGTGAACTGAACAACTACAGAATAAGAAGGTATTAATATGCAGTGATTCAGTGTCAGCTATTAGAAGTCTTGGGAAGGGAATTCCAGACAAGATTTGATACATGACATTTTACTGGCGATTAGAGATGTTGGAAGACATGGAGTGAAGGTATCATTTTTATGGGTACCTGCCAATGTAGGAGTCAGACTGAATGAAAAGGTGGATAAGTTAACTAAGGAGGCAACTCAAAGGGAATCCATCGATGTCAGTGTGAGCCTATCAAAATCAGAAGGCAAGAGTATTGTGTGGCAGGAGTCTCTTTTGAGATGGCAACAACTGTGGGAGAATGACACAAAGGGAAGACATCTGTTCTCAATCACTAGTAGTGTTACTGACTCAGTTAAAGTTTGCAGTAGTGGTAGACGTAAGGAAGATGTAATCATTGCTAGTTTGAGAATAGGTCATACTGGCCTAAACAGTACTTTATTTATTTTAGGAAAACATCAAGACGGCTTATGCTCTTGCCAGGAGATGGAGACAGTTCAGCATGTTTTGCTGTCTTGTAGGAATTATGACAGCTATAGACAAGAATTGTTCAGTCACTTGAGACAGAATGGCATGACAGAGGTGTCTTTGAAAAGCGTGTTGGATATGGGGACAAGTGTGAAGTGCAAACGTCACTTCTTCAAGTTTTTACTGGACACTGGACTGTACGGAAGGATCTAGGCCAATGGCGTTTTAGTTCTATAGGTGGCAGCAATGAAACTTTTTGGATGCCGGCTGCCTTAAAACCACAAAGAAGAAGAAGAAGAGGAGTGGGGCTTTTTTTTTTGGCGGTACGTAATACAGACTGAGTCAATAGGCATTGCAAATATAATAATATGTGACTGAGAGCTTTTTAAGGAACGTTTGTGCAGTGCTAAGCTTCTTTTTTCTCCACATCAGAGTGGGCTCCGTAAGGGCCGTAATACAATGGATTCAGAATTATGTTTAGAGTCAGATATCAGAAAAGTACAGACTAATAGGGAAGTAGTAGTAGCGGTATTTTTTGATATAGAGTGCTTCGAGATCAGCGCGAACCCGGCGGTGGCCATATTGGAAGTCAAAGCGCGCTGTGTCAGTACATTGTTGTTGTCCAGCGAAGCAAAAAGGGGTGACAATGCCGAATACGTGCGTCATTGTTGGCTGTAGTAACCGAGGGGAAAAGGGTGGCAAAAGCTTCCACAGACTCCCTAAAGTCGTGACTAACCAGGGAATTGCAGCACAGGAGAAAAGCGAGCGGAGGAGACGACAGTGGCTGGCTGCCATTAACTGATCAAATTTAGGACAACTTGACTGTATCCGGATTTGTTCTGATCACTTTGTGACAGGTAGGTTAATATTGTTTTGAATTTCATAGTTACTAAAATAGTTACTAAAATAGTTATTTTAATTTCATAGTTACCGGTAGCATCCAGTATGCCGGCTGTTGTGTGACCGTCGTACTTTCCCTCAGTCTCGTTGCCGCTTCAACATAAAACAACAGGGAAGCAACATGGGAGCAACATTCCCCAAGTCCAGCAATTCAGTTGCAATGTGCACACAAAATAGCATGTCTCTTGTCAACTATTATCCAGGGGTGTAGACTAGGCTGGGATAGACTCTGCGAGTGTAACACTTTCCCTCTGATCACTTTTGTCTCTCCGTCTTCAGCAGTAAACACCGACACATCGCGGACCCAACCGGACACAAATCTATCGTATGCTTCCATACTCTTGTAGTTCTGGAAATCCTTTAGTTCACAAAATGGACTTGGGTGAACCACTAGATAGTTCACAAGATCTATGTATGTTAAATGCGGCAACAAGCTGGGGTCAGCTTTCCATTCCTTCTCACTAACAGTGTATGGATCTACATTCCCAATGAAACGTACCTTCTCAGCATAACGCTCCCGTGCCTGCTTATCCAAACTTTCACAGTAGTGCTCCATCACTTCAGATGTCTAAATTCTTAAAAAATCCAAGCTTTTAAGCCCTCTAACGCGGAAACGAATCGGTGAATGTGTACTCTATGAGCGCTCTGGAGTGAGTGACTTCCAAGATGGCTGCGCACGCGCAGTGTTACTATTTTTAGCATCATCTCGGAGCCCTCTATAGAGAAAGCCTATGATATGCTTTGGAAAGAGGGTTTATTAATTAAATTAGATTATTTAGGAATAGGTGGCAGGGCATATAATTGGATTCTGGATATATATATTTTTTTTTAATTTGATGAAGGATACAGGTAAGGGTAGGTGTGGAATATTCCAAAGTTTACACAATAGAAAATGGAACTCCACAAGGTAGTGTGTGTGGCCTGCTATTATTTAACATTATGATTTAATGATATCTTCTCTACAGTTGAACAAGGTATAGGTAAATCTCTCTATGCAGGGGATTTAGATGCCTTATGGATTTAGCTTTTCATCAAACCAAACTCCTAAGAATCTTACTACCTTGACTTGCTCAAGAGGGTGACCATATAATTTTATAGAAATAGGTGAGATTTTATGCCTTCTTGTAAAACATATTACTTGTGTTTTGGAAACTGATAATCTAAATCCCCCATTATTTGCCCATTTTTCTACTTCATTTATTGCAGTTTGCATTTTTGTTTTGACACTTTGGGATGAGATCCCTTCGATGAGGCTAAAATGTCTGCCAGTTTTCTGGAAATCCTCTCATACTCCTGCAGCAGTCGAAGGGATCTCATCCCAAAGTGTCAAAACAAAAATGCAAACCGCAATAAATGAAGTAGAAAAATGGGCAAATAACTGGGGATTTAGATTATCAGTTTCCAAAACACAAGTAATATGTTTTACAAGAAGGCATAAAATCTCACCTATTTCTATAAAATTATATGGTCACCCTCTTGAGCAAGTCAAGGTAGTAAGATTCTTAGGCGTTTGGTTTGATGAAAAGCTAACACAGAAGATTCACTTAGATAAGGTAAAAAAATAAATGCAAGATACTCAATATTCTCTGGTGTTTGACAGGACAAACTTGGGGAGCAAGTAGAGTGTCCTTAAACATATATTGGGCTCTTATGAGGTCTATGTTTGATTATGGATGTTTAGCTTACCGTATATGTCTGCAGCAGAATTAAACATTAAAGCATTAGATGTACTATGTCTGTGAAGATTCTCAGTCATCCAGGTCCTAGTAAACTGTGGGTGGTAGAAGAGAGCAACTGGACTTGTTTGAAGATTCTTGAAAACGTTTCACCTCTCATCCGAAAGGCTTCCTCAGTTCTGTCTGACTAATAGGGAGTATCAGGTGTTTATCCTCTCATGGATCATAATAGAATCAGAATCAGAATTCTGATGGCTGCAGGTGGCTGATAAATGATGTCTTAGACCCCCACCTCTGTTCAGTGATGGCCGTTCCAGGTTGACAAAAAAAAAAAAAAGAACGATCCTCTCTGGCTAAAATGTCTGCCAGTTTTCTGGAAGTCCTCTCATACTCCCGCAGCAGTCGAAGGGATCTCATCCCAAAGTGCGTAGAAACATGTCTGTGAAGATTCTCAGTCATCCAGGTCCTAGTAAACTGTGGGTGGTAGAAGAGAGCAACTGGACTTGTTTGAAGATTCTTGAAAACGTTTCACCTCTCATCCGAAAGGCTTCCTCAGTTCTGTCTGACTAATAGGGAGTATCAGGTGTTTATCCTCTCATGGATCATAATAGAATCAGAATCAGAATTCTGATGGCTGCAGGTGGCTGATAAATGATGTCTTAGACCCCCACCTCTGTTCAGTGATGGCCGTTCCAGGTTGACAAAAAAAAAAAAGAACGATCCTCTCTGGCTAAAATGTCTGCCAGTTTTCTGGAAGTCCTCTCATACTCCCGCAGCAGTCGAAGGGATCTCATCCCAAAGTGCGTAGAAACATGTCTGTGAAGATTCTCAGTCATCCAGGTCCTAGTAAACTGTGGGTGGTAGAAGAGAGCAACTGGACTTGTTTGAAGATTCTTGAAAACGTTTCACCTCTCATCCGAAAGGCTTACTCAGTTCTGTCTGACTAATAGGGAGTATCAGGTGTTTATCCTCTCATGGATCATAATAGAATCAGAATCAGAATTCTGATGGCTGCAGGTGGCTGATAAATGATGTCTTAGACCCCCACCTCTGTTCAGTGATGGCCGTTCCAGGTTGACAAAAAAAAAAGAACGATCCTCTCTGGCTAAAATGTCTGCCAGTTTTCTGGAAGTCCTCTCATACTCCCGCAGCAGTCGAAGGGATCTCATCCCAAAGTGCGTAGAAACATGTCTGTGAAGATTCTCAGTCATCCAGGTCCTAGTAAACTGTGGGTGGTAGAAGAGAGCAACTGGACTTGTTTGAAGATTCTTGAAAACGTTTCACCTCTCATCCGAAAGGCTTCCTCAGTTCTGTCTGACTAATAGGGAGTATCAGGTGTTTATCCTGTCATGGATCATAATAGAATCAGAATCAGAATTCTGATGGCTGCAGGTGGCTGATAAATTATGTCTTAGACCCCCACCTCTGTTCAGTGATGGCCGTTCCAGGTTGACAAAAAAAAAAAAAGAACGATCCTCTCTGGCTAAAATGTCTGCCAGTTTTCTGGAAGTCCTCTCATACTCCCGCAGCAGTCGAAGGGATCTCATCCCAAAGTGCGTAAAAACATGTCTGTGAAGATTCTCAGTCATCCAGGTCCTAGTAAACTGTGGGTGGTAGAAGAGAGCAACTGGACTTGTTTGAAGATTCTTGAAAACGTCCAGACAGAACTGAGGAAGCCTTTCGGATGAGAGGTGAAACGTTTTCAAGAATCTTCAAACAAGTCCAGTTGCTCTCTTCTACCACCCACAGTTTACTAGGACCTGGATGACTGTAGAATCTTCACAGACATGTTTCTACGCACTTTGGGATGAGATCCCTTCGACTGCTGTGGGAGTATGAGAGGACTTCCAGAAAACTGGCAGACATTTTAGCCAGAGAGGATCATTCTTTTTTTTTTGTCAACCTGGAACAGCCATCACTGAACAGAGATGGGGGTCTAAGACATCATTTATCAGGCACCTACTATGCAGCCATCAGAATTCTGATTCTGTTATGATCCATGAGAGGATAAATACCTGATACTCCCTATTAGTCAGACAGAACTGAGGAAGCCTTTTGGATGAGAGGTGAAACGTTTTCAAGAATCTTCAAACAAGTCCAGTTGCTCTCTTCTACCACCCACAGATTAGATGTACTACAAGCTCAGGCTTTAAGAATTTGCAGTGGGGATTAAAACATCCCCAGTGTCTTCAATGCAGGTGGAAATGGGGGGGGGAATGCCATGAAGGATCAGAAGGCTACAGCTGATGATGACATACTGGGTCAATCTTCAGGGGCATTATGACAACCATCCTGCTCAAAGTATAACAAAAGATTGTTGGGAACACTATGAATCTAATTTCCTAAGTTTTGGATGGATAAGTGATGCTAAAGCAGAGACTGTTGGTTTACATCAGCTACAGTACTGCCCAACAGTCCCATTATCACCAGTCCCACCATGGTTATTCCCATTACCAGTTATAGATTAAAATATTTATCAGGAAATAAGAAAGAAATCAAAGGATATATCAGTGAAGGAAATTCTAGAAAATTATTTGGATTTTTTTTAATTTTAAATATACGTGTATAGTTACAGATGGTTCTAAAGACCCCAAAAAAGTGTGTGTGCTGGATCAGCAGTATATATTCCAAATAAGGAGTATTAAGAAAAGAGTGACCAACAATGTGACAGTATATACTACAGAATTGGTGGCAATATTATTGGCCCTGAAATGGGTTAAAGAAAATGCAATAAACAAAAACGGTCATAGTCTCAGATAGTTACTCAGCATTGGAAAGTATTCAATCAGGTAAATAATTTAGAACAGATATAATCAATGAAATCTTTATAACTTTGCGTAAAATAGATTCAAAGGGCATTACAACTAGTTTTCTTTGGGTACCTGCGCATGTTGGTGTGGAGGGAAATGAACAGGTGGACAAGCTGGCTAAGCAATCACTAAATAATACAGAAATAGAATTGTAAAGGGGCGGCACGGTGGTGTAATGGTTAGCGCTGTCGCCTCACAGCAAGAAGGTCCGGGTTCGAGCCCTGTGGCCGGCGAGGGCCTTTCTGTGCAGAGTTTGCATGTTCTCCCCGTGTCCGCATGGGTTTCCTCCGGGTGCTCCGGTTTCCCCCACAGTCCAAAGAAATGCAGGTTATGTTAACTGGTGACTCTAAATTGACCGTAGGTGTGAATGTGAGTGTGAATGGTTGTCTGTGTCTATGTGTCAGCCCTGTGATGACCTGGCGACTTGTCCAGGGTGTACCCCGCCTTTTGCCCGTAGTCAGCTGGGATAGGCTCCAGCTTGCCTGCGACCCTGTAGAAGGATAAAGCGGCTAGAGGTAATGAAATGAGATGAGATAGAATTGTAAATCCCAATTAGTGAGGCAGAGGCTAAGATTTACATCAAGTCCTACGCAAAGTCAGTCTGGCAGGAGTATTGGGATGGCAGTGAAACAGGAGGACATCTATACTACATTGAAAATAGGTGAATACTGGAAGGATAGGGGGCAGGAGTTGGAGAGAAGACATCATGATCACCCGTTTAAGAATTGGACATACAGGACTTAACTATTCTTGTCACAAAATAGGTAAACACCCAACCGGAAATTGTGAATACTGTAGCCATCTGGAATCAGTAGAGCATGTAATGCTTCACTGTAAAAAATATGAATGCGAAAGAAATGAGCTTTATAAATCTCTCAGAATGGTTAATCATCACAATTTCACTTTACCTGGTTTATTAGGGAGAAATTCAAGTCAGATGTCTTATGTTATCAAATTTCTGAAAGATTCAGAATTAGCTAAAATAATTTTTTCCCCCCTCCCTTATATCCGGCATGTGCCTCCTTCTCCCTGTTTGCAGCGGAGATAACTAAGGTCTTTGACCTGGGCTCATCGTCAGTAGAAGCATCCGGAGGACTGATGAGTATTCGCCAAGGCAGACGAACAGTGGCTGACTACTCGATCAATTTCCGGACCTTGGCCCAGCGCAGCAAGTGGAACATGCAGGCGCTGGTGGACGCCTTTCTGCACAGCCTGGCCGACTACATGAAGGACGAACTGGTCTCGTACGAACAACCATCGACACTCGATGAGGCCATTGCCCTGGCCGTCCGCATTGACCGCCGGGTCCAAACCCGCCGACGAGAGAGGGCCCGCCAGACTCAGTCAGTCACCAGAGCACGGAGTAACCCAGCCCCTTCCACGTCTCCTGCTGTTTCTCCGCCGAGCCTTCTGGACCAGTCAGAGCTCATGGAGATCGGCCATGCTTCCCTCAGCCCGGCAGAGCGCCAGCGTCAGATCACCTCCAATCTGTGCCTGTACTGTGGGGGTGACGGTCACTGTGCTGCCTCTTGCCCAGTAAAAGCCCGAGCTCACCAGACATAGGAGGGGCCCGGCTGAGCTCAATGACCATCCATTCCTCCACCAGCCAGAAACCTATGCTCCAAGTTTGTCTTCGTCTGTTGGATTCCACCCACACCCTGGCCGCCCTGGTTGACTCTGGCACCAAGGCTAACATCATGGACACCGAGCTTGCGCGCCAGTTGGGTCTGCAAAGCCATCACTTATCCTCTCCTATTCCAGCCAGGGCGCTGGATGGCCATCTCCTTGGCACCGTCACCCGCCTCACTGCCCCTGTTCCGATGACTCTGTCAGGTAACCACCACGAAACCATCCAGTTTCACCTGCTCTGTTCCCCCAGCCAACCTCTCATCCTGGGCTATCCATGGCTCCACCAGCACAGTCCTCACCTCGACTGGGCCACTGGAGCGATAAGAGAATGGGGCAAGGACTGCCACCGGATCTGCTTACGAGCCGCCACTCTAAAACCCCGTACTCCACCTGCCAGCTCTGCCCCCGACCTCATTAATGTCCCAGTGTGTTATCACAGCCTTTGGGAGGTATTCAGCAAAGCCAAGGCCACTTCCTTGCCTCCTCACCGGCCCTATGACTGCACCATTGATCTCCTCCCAGGCACTGCACCACCCAAGAGCCGTCTCTACTCTCTGTCCGCCCCGGAAAGGAAGGCGATGAAGGACTACATCAGTGACTCTCTGGCTGCCGGCCTCATCCGTCCATCCTCCTCTGCCGCCGGCGCTGGGTTCTTTTTCGTGGGAAAGAAGGATGGATCCCTGCGTCCCTGCATCGATTACAGGGGTCTCAATGACATCACCGTCAAGAACCGATACCCTCTCCCACTGCTCACCTCCGCCTTCGAGCTGCTCCAGGGAGCCACGGTCTTCACCAAACTCGATCTCCGGAATGCCTACCACCTGGTTCAGATAAGGGAGGGAGACGAGTGGAAGACCGCGTTCAACACCCCCACCGGTCATTATGAATACCGGGTGATGCCGTTTGGCCTTACCAGCACGCCAGCAGTATTCCAGGCTCTGGTGAATGATGTCCTGCAAGATATGTTGAACAAGTTCGTGTTCATTTTCCTCGACGACATCCTGATCTTCTCCCAAACCCTGTCCGAACACACCCAGCATGTCCAGCAAGTGCTCCGTCGTCTCCTTGAAAACTCTCTCTTCGTCAAGGCAGAGAAGTGTGAGTTTCATGCCAAGTCTGTGGGGTTCCTGGGGTACATTGTGGCAGAGGGGAGCATCCAGATGGACCCTGCCAAAGTCTCAGCAGTGACTTCATGGCCAGTACCAGAGAGCAAGAAGAAGCTTCAGCAGTTCCTGGGCTTCGCAAATTTTTACAGGAAATTCATTCGTAATTACAGCACCATTGCGTCACCCCTCACTGCCTTGACCAGCACCAAACAGCCCTTCGCCTGGACCCCGGCTGCCAGTGAAGCCTTTGCCACCCTCAAGGCTCGGTTCACCACTGCTCCCGTCCTCCGGATGCCAGATGCGGAGCGGCAATTCATTGTAGAGGTGGACGCCTCGGATGTGGGAGTCGGGGCAGTGCTCTCACAGAGGTCAGCGGATGACAAACTCCACCCCTGTGCGTTCTTCTCCCACCGGCTATCACCGGCTGAACGCAATTACGACATAGGCAACCAGGAACTGCTGGCGGTCAAGCTCACCCTGGAGGAATGGCGTCACTGGCTGGAGGGGTGCGTAGTCCCATTCCTGATCTGGACAGACCATAAGAATCTGGAATACATCCGCACCACCAAACGACTCAACCCCAGACAGGCCCGCTGGGCTCTCTTTTTCACCAGATTCAATTTCACCCTTTCGTACTGGCCCGGATCTCGCAACACCAAGCCTGACGCACTCTCCCGCCAGTTCCAGAAGGATGATGCCCCCTCCAAGGATCCGGCTCCCATCCTACCTGACCCCTGTATCGTTGCTGCTCTGACCTGGGACATCGAAGAACGAGTGTGGGAAGCCCTCCGTGACCAACCCAGCCCCAGTGCATGCCACGCAAGTCGCCTCTTTGTTCCTGAAGACCTGCGATCCCAGGTTATACAATGGGGACACGACTCCCGTCTAGCCTGCCACCCTGGTTCCACTTGCACCTACCACCTGCTCGCCCAACGGTTCTGGTGGCCTACTATGAGCAGGGATGTGCGAGACTTTGTCCGAGCCTGCCCTACCTGTAATCAAAAGAAGTCCTCCAGCCGGCCTCCTGCCGGTTTGCTCCAGCCTCTGCCCGTGCCAATGCGACCCTGGTCCCACATTTCCCTGGATTTTGTTACGGGTCTGCCCCCTTCTAACGGGATGACGGTCATACTCACCATCGTGGACCGCTTTAGCAAGATGGCACACTTTGTTCCCCTCCCAAAACTACTGTCGGCCAAAGAGACTGCCCAGATCGTCCTGCAGCATGTCTTCCGCATCCATGGGCTGCCCAAGGACATCGTTTCGGACCGGGGGGCCGCAATTCGCCTCCTCTTTCTGGAAGGAGTTCTGTCACCTACTCGGGGCCACCGCCAGCCTCACCTCCGGATTCCGACCCCAGTCCAACGGCCAGTCTGAGCGGACTAACCAGGAGTTGGAGAAGGCACTTCGGTGCATGGCGTCACGCAACCCTAGGTGTCCGGCATTCATACTCAGCAGTCCCCCACAGGCGGGCGCGGCCAGTCAGATGAGTGATGACAAAGGCCACCTTCGCCGCGAAGGTTCTGGGCTGCAGGTCGAACAGCAACCGGCAGCTGGTCAGGAAAGCATGAACTTGGGAGGGGTCACCGTCAAAACGCTCCGGACTGACGACCTTGGGTTCCGGGGCATCGAGTGCAGCAGGAGCACCTCCCGGAGCTGGCACGTCAGCGGCGGGTATGACGGGGCTGATGCAGTGAGGGGCAGCGGTGGTTGACTCGGAGGAGCAGGGGGTGCTAGGGCGGTGAGCAGCTGGAGTGCTTGGTCCAGTCGTTGTTGCTGCTGCTGATGATGATCAAGCTGGATCAGGGCTGCAATGTCGGCAGACATCTCCTTCAGTGCGCTGCAGCCGGTCTAGGACAGAGGGTTCAGGCACTGACTCCATGTCATGGTCAGATCGTTCTGTCAAGGACCAGACAGGAGAGGAGATCAAATGCACTCGAACCACAGTTTATTAATAACAGGGGAAAAGGGAGTTGGGAGAATGTGTGTGTGAAGTTCAGTGGCAGGAGGTGCTGATTCCCGAACATTACTTGGAAGGCTGTTCCATAACAGTGGGGCTTTGTAAGAAAAGGCTCTGCCCCCTGATGTAGCCTTCACTATACGAGGTACCAGCAGATAGCCTGCACCTTTTGATCTAAGTAGGCGTGGCGGGTCATAGAGGAGCAGAAGTTCACTCAGGTACTGTGGTGCGAGACCATTTAGTGCTTTAAAGGTCAATAGTAGTATTTTATAATCAATACGAAATTTGATTGGGAGCCAATGCAGTGTGGATAAGACAGGCGTGATGTGGTCATATTTTCTAGTTCTAGTAAGGACTCTTGCTGCGGCATTTTGAACTAACTGGAGCTTGTTTATGCACTTATTGGAACATCCAGACAGTAAGGCATTACAATAATCCAACCTGGAGGTAACGAAAGCATGGACTAGTTTTTCTGAATCATGCAATGACATTAAATTTCTTATCTTTGCAATATTTCTGAGATGAAAGAAAGCTATCCGGGTGATGTTATCAATGTGAGTTTCGAATGAAAGACTGGGGTCAATAATCACTCCGAGGTCTTTTACTGCTGCACGTGAAGAAACAGAAAGGCCATCCAGAGTTACTGTGTAATCAGAAAACTTACTTCTAGCTTTATGTGGTCCTAGCACAAGTACTTCAGTCTTGTCAGAGTTAAGCAGAAGGAAATTTACAAGCATCCAGTGTCTAATGTCCCCAACACATTCCTCAATTTTATTAAGCTGGTGTCTCTCATCAGGTTTTGCAGAGACATACAACTGTGTGTCATCAGCATAACAGTGGAAACTAATACAATGTTTACGAATAATATCGCCCAAAGGTAACATATATAGAGAAAAAAGCAGTGGACCCAAGACAGAACCTTGTGGAACACCAAACTTTACCTCGGTACGTCTAGAAATATCACCATTTATATCGACATACTGATAACGATCAGTTAGATAAGACCTGAGCCAGGAGAGGGCCATTCCCTTAACTCCCACAACATTTTCTAGTCTATCCAGAAGAATGGAATGATCAATGGTATCAAATGCTGCACTAAGGTCAAGCAACACAAGTAGCGAGACACAGCCCTGATCAGACGCCAACAGTAGGTCGTTTACTACTTTAACCAGTGCTGTCTCTGTGCTATGATGAGGTCTAAATCCTGACTGATACATTTCATGGATGTTATTCCTATGTAAATATGAGCATAACTGCTGTGCCACAGCTTTTTCAAGGATCTTGGAGATAAAGGGGAGGTTTGATATTGGCCGATAATTGGACAGCTGACAGGGATCAAGGTCAGGTTTTTTAATCAGGGGTTTGATAACTGCTAGTTTAAAGGATTTGGGTACATAGCCAATCATAAGAGAAGAATTTATTATTTTTAGAAGCGGTTCAATTACTCCAGGCATTATCTGTTTGAATAGATGTGTCGGTAAGGGATCTAGTACGCAAGTTGAGGCTTTTGATGTAGAGATTAATGAGAGTAATTCAGTTTCTTTTAGGGGAGTAAAACATTCTAACTGATGATCTGATACAGTTATATTGTTAAGTACAAGGTCGCTTTCATTGTCTAACCTTAAATTAGTAGTTTGAATTTTTTGTCGGATATTCTCAATTTTGTCATTAAAAAAATTCATGAAGTCGTTGCTACTACATACTGCAGGTGTGCATGTGTTGATAGTGGACTTATTCCTGGTTAATTTTGCTACAGTATTAAATAGGAATCTAGGATTATTTTTGTTATCTTCTATTAGGGAGGAGAGATATGTTGATCTCGCAGCACTAAGAGCTTTTTTATACTTCAGGAAGCTCTCCTTCCACGCCAATTTGAACACTACCAATTTTGTTTGACGCCATTTACGTTCCAATTTTCGAGTGGTCTGTTTTAATGTGCGAGTGTCATCATTATACCAGGGTGCTAATTTTTTGTCTCTGACCATTTTCCTCTCTCCCAAGTTCTTGAATCAACTTTTCTTGACAATCCTCTCAAGACTGCGGCCATCCCTGTTGCTTGTGCACCTTTTCCAGCCACCCTTTTCAGCAATGACCTTTTGTGGCTTACCCTCTTTGTGGAGGGCATCAGTTGCCCCTTTTCCACCAAAGCAGTTCCAGGGCTGGTTCGGGGCCAGTGCTTAGTTTGGAACTGGGTTTTCTGTTTCCACTGACAAAGAACTGGCTCTGGGGCCAGAAAAACCAGTTCCAGGCTAGCACCAACTCTCTGCTGGGCCAGAGGAAAGAACCGCTTACATCAGTGGGGGGGGGGGGGGGGGGGGGGGAGTTGTGAAGACCAACAACAATAACAAGACTGTGAAAGATCGCCATTTTTAAGTGACGAGAAGCAGCAGCTGTACAAACGCGAAGTTATCCATTATTATTATTGTTGTTGTTATTGTTATTGCTGCTGCTTCTTCCATGTTGTTTTTGCTTCGATATTCGCGCCAAGGTTTATGCAAACATAGCGACGTAACAGACGTATACAGCAACGTAACTGACGTATACAGCGAGGTAATGACGTGGCTTCCCTTAGCACCGCGAGCTATGGAAAAGCAAACTGGTTCTCAGCTGGCTCGCAAGTTGAACGAGTTGTGAACCAGCACCAGCACTGGCCCCGAACCAGCCCTGGAACTGATTTGGTGGAAAAGGGGTAAGTGATCATCTTCTGGACAACAGTCAAGTCAGCAGTCTTCCCCATGATTGTGGTTGCGTGTACTGAACTAGACCGAGAGATACACTGTGTTCATACTGTTTTACTCAAACTCGAAATGAAATATTCTAATATTTTGAGATGGTTTTTTTATGTTTTTGTACTGTATGCCATACTGATTAAAATTATAATAGAAAAATGCTTGAAACATTTTAGTTTGTGTAATGAGTCTATATATGCAGAATACGATTGTTCATCGCACCTGGCTCAACTTTACAGGCCCGCCTCCTGTCCCACCTTTGAGCCAGTAGCTTGGTCATTGCTCCCTCTCTCTCTCACTACCCCCTCCCCCTCCAGAGACACCAGGGCCTGAGCTGAGAGGCTTCAGTAGGTTGTCAAATGGACACCCCCCTTCACCGGCGTTTCGCCGATTTAGTCCCATGACGCCTCCAGGGGGCTCGGCCGTAGAACCAGTGTCCTGGAGCTACCCCCACCTCTGCCACTCAGCTCAGTAGCCCCTTACTGACCTATACCCTACTCTATACCTCCTGACACCCTACTCTAAGTTCTTGGTGTTCCATTCGCCCATCGCTTATCCCGGTTCAACCAAATCCACCGGGATGCCACCTCCGCCTGTTTGGTCATGCTGCTTATAAGCTGTCTCCTAGCCAATCCCTCGATGCCTAGTTGTCCTAGTGTCTGCCAGAATGATTTCCCTGCGAAGCCGCGGCAACCCACTTCCACCGGCATATTCCAGGCTTTCCACCCGTTCTGCTGGCACTCGAGGATGAGGGCCTGATATTTCCAGTGCTTGAACTCATGTGCCTCTTCCATCCTCTCTTCCCAGGGCACAGTTAATTCCACCAGTGCGACCTGCTTGGTGGCTTTTGACCAGAGAACAACATCTGGCCTAAAACTTGTGGTCGTTACCTCTTCCGGGAACTTCAGCTGCCTTCGTAGGTCTGCCCGCAACTCCCAGTCATTTGCTGTGGCCAAGATCCCTCTCACCGTTGGTTGTGACATGCTGGTCTCTCCTGCCCTGAGAAACTTGATGTACTGTGGTCCTTTAAACGGCTTTCTCTGCTTCCTCCTGGACTGCTCCAAACCTTCCACCAGTTTGGTCAAGACCTGGTCATGTCTCCACTGAAATTTCCCATCTGCCAAGTTTGAACAGCATGAGGAGAGGAAGTGCTCGAGGTTAGCTGGTTTTCCACAGAGTGTGCAGCATGGACTTTCTGCTAACCCCCATGGGTGAAGGTTTGATAGTGTTGGCAGGACATCGTACACAGAGCACAGTAAGAATTTCACTCTGTAGCCCTCCATGTTCCACATGTCCTGCCACATTAATATCCTTTCTTGCATCTATAATATATAACATTTTCACTTTCTTAAATAACTGATGGAAAATATTGAACTTTTTCACAATATTCTAATTTTTTGAGATGCACTAGTGTGTGTGTGTGTGTGTGTGTGTGTGTATACATATATATACACATATATATATATATATATATATATATATATATATATATATATATATATAATATATAAAATATTTTTTTTTCAAAATTCCAAAACCTATGATGATCTTGCGGTGTCCCTTTACAGAGAGCTAATTTTAAGGTGAATTGAGCCTGTTTGAAATTTTAAGTTAAAGTCCCTACAATAATGTGGTTCCAGTTCCCAAGACTGCGCACCCCAGGGAGCTCAACCACTTTCGGCCAGTAGCTTTAACGTCTCACCTAATGAAGATCATGGAGAGGATTGTTCTCTCCCACCTCCGACACCTGGTGAACAGCGAGATGGACCCCCTGTAGTTTGCATATCGACCGAGGATTGGTGTGGATGATGCTGTCATTTACCTGCTACACCTGTCACTTTTGCATGTGGAGGGCACTGGGAGCACTGTGAGAATCATGTTCTTTGACTTCTCCAGTGCTTTCAACACAATCCAGCCATCACTGCTTAGGGGGAAGCTGGAGGGAGCTGGTGTCAACTGCCACCTGGCTGCATGGATCATCGACTACCTCATTAACAGACTGCAGTATGTGAGGCTCCACGACTGTGTGTCTGATGTGGTAGTCTGCAGCACAGGGGCTCCACAGGGTACAGTGCTCTCTCCTTTCCTCTTTACACTTTACACATCTGACTTCAGCTACAACACGGACAGCTGCCACCTCCAGAAGTTCTCAGATGATACAGCCATCGTTGGACATGTGTCAGAGGGGGACGATCTGGAGTACAGAGAGGTCATCACCAACTTTGTCGCCTGGTGCGAACTGAACCATCTGCGCATCAACGCCAGTAAGACAAAGGAGGTGGTGATCGATTTCAGAAGGACGGTTTCTCAAATTGCACCAGTGAATATCCAGGGTTTGGACATTGAGATTGTGGAGGAGTACAAATACCTGGGTGTTCACCTCAACAACAAACTGGACTGGACTAACAACACAGATGTCCTGTACAAGAAGGGCCAAAGTCGTCTCCACCTCTTGAGAAGACTGAGGTCTTTTTGGTGTGTGCAGGACACTGCTTAGGACTTTTTATGACTCTGTGGTAGCATCAGTGATTTTCTACACTGTGGTCTGCTGGGGCTGTGGAAGTTCAGAGAGGGACAGGAAGAAACTTAATAAACTGGTCAGAAGGGCTGGCTCAGTCTTGGACTGTCCTCTGGACTCCATTGAGGTGGTGGGTGAGAGGAGGATGTTAGCCAAGCTGACCTCAATCATGGATAACCCCTCTCACCCCCTACATGAGGCTGTGGGGGCTTTAAGCAGCTCTTTTAGTAGTAGACTGCTACACCCACGGTGTAAGAAGGAGAGGTACCACAGGTCATTCATACCTACTGCTGTCAGACTGTATAACACCCACAACTTGTAACATAGCACCAATAACCTGTTTGTCGTTTAATTTGCACTACTTCACCACTACTACCTCTGCCATCTCTCATTGATGCAATTATTATGTGCAATAATATAGGCCCTAAACTATTTTTATGCATACTTTCAGAGCCTTTCAATAAGGCAATTTTTCTATACTTTTTCACGGTAGATAATGCAAATAGCCCTCTGTATTTAATCCTTCGTTTGTCTAATTTTTATTTCAGTTTTATTTGTTATCTGTTTGACATTTTTCTTGCTACTGTAACACGTGAATTTCCCCAATGTGGGATGAATAAAGTGAATCTAATTTAATCTAATTATGGAATTGGCACAAAGGAAAAGGCCATCCCATACAGAAAAGAAATAGAAGAAACTTATAAAAAAAATAACTTTCCATCACCTTCAGTTTATGTTTCATGTATTGTGCATCATATACGGAATATGATTTACTCCTGAAAGTGGCCACTTTTGCATTACTGTCATATATTGTTCTGATAAATACGCAAATCATACAAGCTTCATTTTGTTCAAATTTACTAAGGATCTTATATCTGGTTTCACTGTTGTATGCTTTACATACAAGTTTCAGACAAAGGACATACAAATTTTATAAGATTTATCTACATCTTTTCCATATGGGATTGCAAAATTAATTTATAATCGCTCTGTGATAAACTTCCCTGTTATCTCTCTCAACTAAGTCATCGGGTTTTTTTCTGTATTTATAGGCTCTGAAAGAGATTCTCACAACATGAGCAAAATGTATGCTGTTCAATTAATACTGTATCTTCAGGTACTATTAACACATCATATCCATCTTCTGTCAAATACTGCCTGTAAACAAAATAAACTGTCTGAACAACCACTCTCTCTTCTTTTTGGTATTTCATCCGAGTGTGCTATAGCCAAAGCAGCTGAAGCATCTGTGTCTACTGTTGTACAAATAGCAGCTACTCCTTCAAATACTGCATCAGGCACAAACAAAATCAGGCCTTTCCACCCTCTCCTTCACCTACAGCATCGGAATTTTAGTACAAAATAAATAACGGTAATTGTGCATGTGTATGTGACGTGGGGTCAGCATGCAATTACTGTTATTTATTTTTTACTAAAATTCTGATGCTGTAGTTGAAGGAGAGGGTAGAAAGGCTGTTTCTGTTTGCGCCTGACGCAGTATTTGAAGAAAGAGAAGCTGCTGTTTGTACAACATGAGACACAGCTTTGGCTGTTTTGACTATAGCACACTTGGATGAAATACCAGAAGGAGAAAAGAGTAGTTGTTTAGACAGTTTATTTTGTTTACAGGCAGTATTTGACAGAAGATGGATATGATGTATCTTCAGGTACTAGTAACACAGTATTAATTGAACAGCGTACATTTTGTTCATGTGAGAGAATCTCTTTCAGAGCCTATAAATACAGAACCCCCCCCCCCCCCCCCCCCGATGAGTTAGTTGAGAGAGATAACAAGATGGTGTGTCCATTCATTTGATATTGAAATCATGTTTTTAGATGCAATATAACATTGCACGTGTTTCAGTAGACAAAAAAGAAATGACAAGATTCAGAAATACACAGGGAAGTTTATCACAGAGCGATTATGAATTAATCTTGCAATGGCCTTTTCCTTTGCATCAATTCTGTGATTATTGTCGGGACTTTACCGTAAAATTTCAAACAGGTTCAATTAATCTTAAACTCAGCTCTCTGTAAAGGGACACTGTAAGAAGATCATAGGTTTTGGAATTTTGAAAAAAATCTTTTATGTTTGCAGAGATGCGGTGATTTTATTAAAAAATAAATAACGGTAATTGCATGCTGTAACCCCCCCCAAACAAACAAACAAACAAACAAACAAACAAACACCCTCTACTTAACACTGTAGCACAAAATAGAAAGGGTCTCCATGATCCTAATTGGTACTCTTAGAACCAGAAAACGTTGTAGTTTTATGAGCAACTTAGTTTTGGAGGTGAATCCTAACAATTCCTAGCTGTTGCATGCTCGCTGTGCACAATGCATATGGAACAACGTGCTGCCAGCTCCAGCACTGAAAGTGAAATTAAGTGCTGAATTACTGCTGCTATTTATTTTATTTTATTTCAGTAAAAAAAAGAAGCAAACTATGATTTGTACCATGTATTAACTTCCTGGGTTCCAGAAAACCACTGGATCAGGTGTTGCTTTTCTTCTTCACGAGCGACTTGGCTTGCGTATTCATCCACCTTTTTCTCCATGGCTATAGGTTCTAAATTGTCCTCAGACAACCAACCAAATATTGAGGATGAATTTGAAGAGCTTTAATGTCTTTTTCAAAAGAATCAGTACCAAGAATGCACGCCACTGCTGAGAATATTATAGAGTCTGTGTGGACACAAAAGAAGGTAGCGGCACATAAGACCTGTGAATCGCTGTGATCTAATAATGGCAGACAAGTTTTTAGTGATTTTTGGAATAGAATTCAGATGCAAAAAAAAAAATTGAACTAGTTTTTTATTTATCGATGAACTTTACAACCTATTTGAGCACATCACACACAGAAAACCTGGGATTTTATGATGTAATTTTCATTAGACTAGCACTTTAATAATGGGGAAGGTACATGATATAATAGTACGAACAATACAGAATCAGTGCTTGACCTGACATTTGTATCCAGTACAATAGCAGGTATGAGTACATGAAGTGTGGTTAAACAAACTACAATAGGAAGTGATCATTATCCAGTGCTAACTAAAGTCTGTAACCTGTAAAGACTGTTACCACAGTCTGTAAACGTCTGGGGACTGAGGAGACAAGTTGCTCAAGTTTAAGGATAGGAATGTTAACCCATTCTTGTCTAATGTAGGATTCTAGTTGCTCAACTGTCTTAGGTCTTTTTTTGTCGTATCTTCCGTTTTATGATGTGCCAAATGTTTTCTATGGGTGAAAGATCTGGACTGCAGGCTGGCCAGTTCAGTGCCTGGACCTATCTTCTGCACAGCCATGATGGTGTAATTGTTGCAGTATGTGGTTTGGCATTGTCATGTTGGAAAATGCAAGGTCTTCCCTGAAAGAGACGTCGTCTGGATGGGAGCATATGTTGCTCTAGAACCTGGATATACCTTTCAGCACTGATGGTGTCTTTCCAGATGTGTAAGCTGCCCATGCCACACGCACTAATGCAACCCCATACCATCAGAGATGCAGGCTTCTGAACTGAGCACTGATAACTTGCGTTGTCCTTCTCCTCTTTAGTCAGAATGACATGGCGTCCCTGATTTCCATAAAGAACTTCAAATTTTGATTAATCTGACCACAGAACAGTTTTCCACTTTGCCACAGTCCATTTTAAATGAGCCTTGGCCCAGAGAAGACATCTGCACTTCTGGATCATGTTTAGTATGGCTTCTTCTTTGAACTATAGAGTTTTAGCTGGCAACGGTGGATGGCACGGTGAATTGTGTTCACAGATAATGTTCTCTGGAAATATTCCTGAGCCCATTCTGTGATTTCCAATCCAGAAGCATGCCTGTATGTGATGCAGTGCCGTCTAAGGGCCTGAAGATCACGGGCACCCAATATGGTTTTCCGGCCTGGACCCTTACGCACAGAGATTCTTCCAGATTCTCTGAATCTTTTGATATTATGCACTGTAGATGATATGTTCAAACTCTTTGCAATTTTACACTGTCGAACTCCTTTCTGATACTGCTCCACTATTTGTCGGCACAGAATTAGGGGGATTGGTGATCCTCTTCCCATCTTTACTTCTGAGAGCCGCTGCCACTCCAAGATGCTCTTTTTATACCCAGTCATGTTAATGACCTATTGCCAATTGACCTAATGAGTTGCAATTTGGTCCTCTAGCTGTTCCTTTTTTGTACCTTTAACTTTTCCAGCTTTTTATTACCCCTGTCCTAACTTTTTTGAGATGTGCTGCTGTCATGAAATTTCAAATGAGCCAATATTTGGCATGAAATTTCAAAATGTCTCACTTTCGACATTTGATATGTTGTCTATGTTCTATTGTGAATACAATATCAGTTTTTGAGATTTGTAAATTATTGCATTCCATTTTTTTATTTACAATTTGTACTTTGTCCCAACTTTTTTTGGAATCGGGGTTCTATATATGTGTGTGTATATATAAATAAACAAGATCACTCACACACACGCACAGTCAATTGGGTAAAATATTTAATTGCAATCAATAATCACATAACTGTTAATAGTTAACTTGCAAATAATCACAAATTAATCACGTTTATCTGTTCTAAACGTACCTTAAACGGATACTTTTCAAGTTTTTGGGGAGTAGGAGCAGACAAATATGCTTGCTTTATGCAAATGTGGCCATGTCAGGTCAGGAAGGATAAAGCAAGACGCAGCAGATATGTTGTCTATGTTCTATTGTGGATACAATATCCGTTTTTGAGATTTGTAAAGTATTGTATTCCGTTTTTATTTACAATTTGTACTTTGTCCCAACTTTTTTGGAATCAGGGTTGTACAATTTGTCATCAGTGTAAATGTTTGGTTGTTGGCCAGAGTTATAGTGCTGAGTAGTTGGAACATGTTGTGGCAATGGGGGCATGCGTGGCTGAGCATTGGTTTGTGAATGGTGGGCGAGGCCAGGGAAGGTGAGTGGCAAAGTCAGTACACCTGTTGTCAATTAACGTTGTGTCTGTGTGTTTTGCAGTGATGACAGAGAGTAGAAAAGGAGGGAGAGAACAAAGAGGCTCTCTCCTGACCAGAGCACATGCCTCTGTGTGTGTGTGTGTGTGTGTGCGTGTGTGTCAAAGCAAAAGCTGAAAAGTGAAAAAGGCAAAATAAAGTTGGTGCTTAACCTTATTTCCCACCTGCTGCGCTTCAGTATTCCACCCACATTAGGGTGTACAGTGGTGCCAAAAGCTGGGATGCCGAAGCAGACCGCACATGGAGTCCTCCCCACTTAAGGACCTGATCCATGCCCTCACTGCTGCCCAACAGAGCCAGCCCCAAATGCTGATCGCCCTCTGAAAGGAACAGGAACAATGCTTTGAAGCCTTGCTGCTGGCCCAGCAGGAAGATCGCCAGGCATTCCGGCACCTGCTTGCATTGGCGGGGTCCTCGACTGCCACCGCAGCAGACCCTCCCCATGCCACCCTCCCCAAGATGGGGCTGCACAACGATCCAGAAGCCTTCATAGTGCTGTTTGAGCAAGTGGCCGAAGCGTGTGGGTTGCCAGTTGAGCAGTGCGCGGTGCGCCTATTACCATTACTGTCTGGAGAGATGCAGCTCGCTGCACAGGAGCTCCCCACCAACAGTTGGCTTTTCTACATGGACCTGAAGCAAGCCATCCTGCAGCACGTCAGCTGGTTCCCAGAACAACATCACCAGCGCTTCCAGATGCTGACATTGGAGGATGTCGGCTGGCTGTTTGCATTCAGTCAACAGCTCAGGGACGCCTGCCGGCGGTGGCTGAGGGTGGACAATGGTGATGCTGAGGGGATCATCAACCTGGTGACACTGGAGCACTTCATTGCATGACTTTTGGAAGGAACATTGGAGTGGGTCCAGTGCCACCACCTGTTGTTGCTAGATCAAGCCATCGAGTTGGTGGAGGACAAATTGACAGCAGTTCTGGCCATAGGCAGACCTGCTACTTCCTCTCTTTTTATCTCTCCTCCTGTTTCCTCCCCTTTCTCCTCTTCCTGTCCCCGCCCTGTTTCCCCAATGCAGAGGTGGGAGCCAGCTCCCCCTCAGCCAGCCTGTCACACCCATGGTCTTGCCCTGTTTTCCCCTTCTGTGTCTGTCTTCTCCCCCGAGGTGAGTGAACGCCAGTGCAGAGGTGAAGCCTGGGCATCTCCAGGGCCAGTGCTGTGTGATGGAGGTGGGAGCTGTGGTCCGGATTCCTGACTCGCCAGAGACTGCCCTCGATCCCCTTGATACGTATCCCCTTGAACACTCTGTATACCAGTGAGTGTTCAAGGGGATACGTATCACTCGTTGGTGGATTCTGGCTGTAATGAGACCTCAATCCACTAAAGCCTGGTGCAAGGTGTGGCACAAGTGGTGAAAGTTTTGTGTGTGCACAGGAATATCACGAATATCCACAAGTGTCTGTCCATATTCTATTTTGGGGTGAAAAGCATAGCATAAAGGCGGTGGTTAACCCACACCTCACCCACCCACTGATTCTGGGAACTGATTGGCTGGGGTTTAGAGGTTTAATGGAGCATGCAGTAGAGGGTGGTTCCTGCAGCAACATGTCACGTGGGGATCCCGGTGTGGCATTGACTGGGGAAGCTGTCACACCACCGTCTATGGCAGCACCACATCAGGGTGATACAAGGAGTGGGGAGCAGGCCACCCACTCTCCCTCTCTCAGGGATTCCCTTGAGGATTTCCCATGAGAGCAGATGTGAGACGAGACGCTGTGTCATGTGTTTGACCAAGAAAGAGTAATCGATGGTCAAACTCTCTGGCGAAATGTGACACCCTCCTTCCCGTACTTCACAATTATTAAAAGATAGGCTGTACTGAGCGATTAAGGATACTCAAACCGGCGAACAGATAACCCAGTTGTTAATCGGAAAGAGCCATAGGGAACTCATATTCCACACAGCTCACTTTAATCTGATGGCCGGACATCTAGGTCAGAATAAAACACTTACCCAAATAAAGGTCAAATTCTGTTGGCCAGGGATTCACAGGAATGTCCATTGGTGGTGTGTGGCATGTCACGAACGCTAACTAGTAAATCCAGCGGCCACTCCAAAAGCACCTTTGTGCCCTCTCCCTCTAATCGAGACCCCCTTCGAGAGAATTGACATGAATCTTGTCGGGCCATTAGATCAGTCAGCACAGGGATATCACTTTATTTTAGTCCTGGTGGACTATGCAAAGTGATATCCGGAAGCGGTGCCTCTCTGCAATATTTCAGCACACAGTATTCCGGAGGCACTCTTCCACATTATCTCCTGAGTTGGGATGCCTAAAGAAATCCTGACTGACCAAGGTTCATTAATGTCATGAACGCTTCACGAGCTGTATGGTTATTAGGAATTAAATCCATCTGCACTAGTGATTATCACCCACAAACAGATGGCTGAGTGGAATGATACAAACACTTAAAAATGTAATTCAGAAGTTTGTAAGCGAAGATGCACATAAAGGGGCTTGAGCCTCTGCTATTTGCAGTATGAGAGGTCCTGCATGCCTCCATTGGATTTTCTTCATTTGAATTGTTATATGAGCATAAGCCTCATGGCATTTTGGATGTGCTGTGGGAAAATTGGGAGCAGGCCTTCAACTAGTAAAAATGAAATTCAGTATGTTCTCGACCTGTGCGCAAAGCTCCACACCCTCATGCACTTAACCCAGGAGAATTTATGGCAGGCACAAGAACGTCAAGCCCGGCTGTACAACAGGGGCATGCACCTTAGAGAGTTCATCCTGGGAGATAAAGTACTCATGTTATTGCCCATTTCAAGCTCCAAATTAGTCGCCAAGTGGCAAGGGCCCTTTGAGGTCACATGGTGAATTGGGGACATCAACTATGAGGTAAGGCAAAGGGATAGGGGAGGGGCACTATAAATATACCACATCAACCTGCTAAAACATTGAATGAGGGGGTCCCTATGGCATTGGCCTCAGTAGTTCCAGAGAAGGTGGAACTGGGACTGGAGGTAAAAACAAAAGTAACTGCTGAAACCATGCCGATTCCCTGTGGAGACCACCTTTCACCAGTCCAACACTCAGAGGTTGCCAAGTTGCAAAAGGAATTTTCTGATGTATTCTCACCCCTTCCTAGCTGCACCCACCTCATAGAACACCACATTGAGATGCCCGTGGGGTGATGGTGTGTAGCCGCCCATATTGCTTACCCAAACACAAGAAAAAGGTGGTTCAGGACAAACTCAAGGTCATGCTCGAAATGGGCACGATTGAGCGACTGGAGCAGCCCACAGCGACTGGAGCAGCCCCGTGGTCCTGGTTCCCAAGACTGACGGGTCGGTCTGGTTCTGTGTGGACTACAGAAATATCAACGTGGTGTCTAAATTTGATGTGTACCCAATGCTTCGCATTGAGGAGTTGCTCGATCGATTAGGCACTGCTTGCTTTTATTCAACATTGGATTTAACAAAGGGCTATTGACAGATATCCTTGACTCCTCTATCCTGAGAGAAAACGGCCTTTTACACACCATTCAGATTACACTAATTTGTCACACTTCCTTTTGGGTTATTTGGGGCTCCTACCACATTCCAGCAGCTCATGGACAAGATCCTATGCCCCCATGCTGCCTATGCAGCGGCCTACCTCGATGACATAATTATATATAGCAATGATAGCTGTGGCATCTAGAACAACTTAGAGCCGTCCTAGAGTTGCTGAGGTGTGAGGGTCTCACAGCTAACCCGAAGAAGTGCATGATTGGACGGGTGGAAGTATGGTGTGGCAGTGGGGGTGTGGCTTAGTGTTAGTTTGTGAATAGAGGGTGGGGCCAGGGAAGGTGAGTGGCAAAGTCAATGCACCTGTGGTTAATTAATGTTGTGTGTCTGTGTTGTTGCAGTGACAGAGGATAGAAAAGGAGGGAGAGAGCAGAGAGAGAGGGGCTCTCCTGACCAGAACACGTGTGTGTGTGTGTGTGTGTGTGTGTGTGTGTGTGTGTGTGTGCGCGCGCATGTGTGACTGTGTGTGTGAGTGAGCAAAGCTGAAAAACAAGGAAAATAAGTTAAATAAAGTGTGTGTGGGAACATCAACTCCCATCTGCCGTGCTCCTGTACTCCACCCACATCAGGGACTTGTTACAATGGCCCCGAAACCTGGGATTATAGAAGGGAACCCCCACGTGGAGTCCTCCCCATTCAGTGAGCTCACCCGTGCCCTTGCTACCAGCCAGCAGAACCAGCATCAAGTGCTGACCTCTCTCTGGAAGGAGCAAGAGCAACGCTTTGAAGCCTTGATGCTGGCCCTGCAGGAAGATCACCAAGTGTTCCAGTATCTGCTCGCATCAGCAGGGGCTTCGACCACCACCACAGTGGACCCTCCTCATGTCACCCTCACGCATGATGATCTGGAAGCTTTCCTCACTCTCTTTGAGCAAGTGGCTGAAATGTGGGGGTGGTTGCTCGAGCAGAGCGCAGCGCGCCTCCTCCCGCTCCTGACTGGTGAGGCACAGTTCGCAGCGCAGCAGCTCCCTGCTGACAGATAGCTCCTGTACGCTGACCTAAAGAAAGCCATCCTGCAGCATGTTGGCCGCTCCCTGGAACATCGCCAGTGTTTCTGGACACTGATGTTGGAGGAGGTTGGCCAGCCATTCACGTTTGACCAGCAACTCCCCTCCCCGTTCCCCCACCACGGAGGTGGCAGCCGGCCCCTCCCCAGCTGGCCCATCGCACCTGTAGTGGCCTCCCATCTCCCTCTTCCATGTCTGTATCTTCTCCCACTCAGGTGAGTGATGCCCATAACACCTGTGCAGAGGGAAAGCCTGCAAGTGCAGAGGAAAACCACCTCTCACTGGCCCAGCTCACAGAGGTGGCCAAATTGCAGGAGGAATTTTCTGACGTGTCCTCGCCCCTTCCCGACTGCACCCCCTTCAGAGAACACCACATTGAAATGCCCCCGGGGGTGGTGGTGTGTAGCCACCCTTACCACTTATCCGAACACAAAAAAAAGTGGTTCGGGATGAACTCAAGGCCATGCTCAGTATGGGCATAATTGAGGAGTCACACAGTGACTAGAGCAGCCCAGTGGTCCTGGTACCCAAGGCCGATGGGTCGGTCTGGTTCTGTGTGGACTATAGAAAAGTCAACACGGTGTCTAAATTTGATGCATACCCAATGTCTCACATTGATGAGTTGCTCGATTGGTTAGGTGCTGCTCGCTTTTATTTGACACTGGATTTGACAAAGGGATATTGGCAGATGACCTTGACTCCTCTATCCCGAGAGAAAACTGCTTTTTCCACACTGTTTGGATTACACCAATTTGTCATAATTCCTCTTGGGCTCCTGCTACATTCCAGTGGCTCATGGACCAAATCCTCCACCCCCACGCCACCTATGCGGCAGCTGACTTGGATGACATAATCATATACAGTAGTGACTGGCCGCAGCACATGGAACACTTTAAGGCCATCCTAGAGTCGCTGAGGCGGGCAGGTCTCACAGCCAACCCGAAAAAGTGTGCAATTGGACGGGTGGAAGTATGGTATCTGGGTTTCCACTTGGGTCATGGGCAGGTGCGTCCCCAAATTGACAAGACAGCAGCGATTGCAGCCTGCCTGAGGCCTAAGATCAAAAAGGGGGTGAGACAGTTCCTGGGGCTGGCTAGCTACTATTGTAGGTTTATACCTAATTATTCAGACATCACCAGCCCGCCGACTGATCTCACTAAAAAGGGAGCACCAGATCCAGTCCACTTCTACACTCCCCTGACTTCTCTCCCCCTTTTATTTTACAGACGGATGCATCAGACAGAGGGCCGGGGGTCGTTCTGTCCCAGAAGGTAGAGGGTGAGGAACATCCAGTTCCTTTCACCCTCTGTTCAGATCATGCACCCCTCCAGCGGCTCCACTGCATGAAGGATGCCAGTGCACAGATCACCCATTGGTATCTCGCCCTCCAGCCATTTAAATTCGAGGTGGTCCACAGGCTGGGGGCACAGGTGGTGGCAGCGGACTTCCTGTCCTGTCAGGGGAGAGTCCACTGCAAGCCGGACAGGTCCCTGGCCTGAGTCGGGCGGTGGGGGTATGTGGCAGTTGGGGCGTGGCCAAGCATTGGTTTGTGAATGGAGGGTGAGGCCAGGGAAGGTGAGTGCCAAAGTCAGTAAACCTGTTGTCAATTAATGTTGTGTCTGCGTGTTTTGCAGTGATGACAGAGGGTAGAAAAGGAAGGAGTGTGTGTGTGTGTGTGTGTGTGTGTGTGTGTGTGTGTGTGTGAAAGCAAAAGTGAAAAAAGCAAAATAAGTTGGTGCTTAACCTCATTTCCCACCTACCGTGCTTCTGTATTCCACCCACATCAGGGTCTTACTACACATGTATTTTGTGTAAACAATGCAGAGAGTGAAAGTGAAAGGGCTGTATGGGCAATAATATAAGGAGACAGATTAAAAGCTTCTGCACTGATGAAAAATACCATGGAACCAGTAACTAGACAAATAAAGACAATTTAATAACATCACATTTCAGCTTGCATCCAATATTTGAACATCCAAACTGATGACAAATTTACATTGATGACAAATTGTAAATGTGCAATCATTTCGAGCAATATTAATCTTGAAAAACTTTGTGAGACCATGTAAACCTGTAATAATAACAAGAAAACATGCTTAAAATTATACCCAAGAAAAAAGTAGCAGGGCGGCACGGTGGTGTAGTGGTTAGTGCTGTCGCCTCACAGCAAGAAGGTCCGGGTTCGAGCCCTGTGGCCGGCGAGGGCCTTTCTGTGTGGAGTTTGCATGTTCTCCCCGTGTCCGCGTGGGTTTCCTCCGGGTGCTCCGGTTTCCCCCACAGTCCAAAGACATGCAGGTTAGGTTAACTGGTGACTCTAAATTGACCGTAGGTGTGAATGGTTGTCTGTGTCTATGTGTCAGCCCTGTGATGACCTGGCGACTTGTCCAGGGTGTACCCCACCTTTCACCCGTAGTCAGCTGGGATAGGCTCCAGCTTGCCTGCGACCCTGTAGAACAGGATAAAGCGGCTAGAGATAATGAGATGAGATGAGAAAAAAGTAGCACACACAGGTCCGTTCCATGTCTAGAAAAAAAGTATTGGGGGGAGGGCGCAAGGATGGTCCAGTTGGTTATAACTTACTGGTACTTGTATATAGGTACTATAATAACACTCAAACATTTTCAACAATGACTTTTTTATACTATGTTTATAATAAGTTCATCAGACATTTAGTAACTAACAGTACAACTATTTTTACATAATAGAGTTAAAATTTTGAGTACGAGATTCCAAGTAACTTATAACAAAATGACTTTCAAAATGACTCAAAACTAGACATGATAATATCATTTGGCATGCAGACTAAAATCTGTTGGACTAGAACTTTGAAAATAGAAGAAAATAAAAACTATTAAAATATAAATCTACATCCTACAAAGCATATGACTATGACTGTCATTCTTATTATAAATGGAAAAAAATGCACATAATAACCATTGATGGGCTGTTTGGCACTTAATACTGTACTGCATAGTTTAATGTAAACTGAACTCTTAATCGACTGGATCAATCAGATACTGCAAACCCCAAAAGACTACTTCAACTGCATCGTGCAATAAGAACAACAGTGAATACTGAGTGTATTATTATTGTCTTATTTAACACTAGAAGTCCCAGACAGGGGCCATTTGGCCTTTTTACCTAGAAAACCCACAAGAGGGCCAATTGGCCCCAAGTCCTCCCTGTAGACATTCATTTTGTTATGGAAATGTGGCTGTTAGTTACCTTACAGCTTAGAAATGAAATCTTACAATGCCTGTTGAATGTTGAATCTCTGCATCTTCGTTCCTTGGAGAGGAGCTTCTTTCACCACAAAATTCTTGAGGGAACTGAAGCGATAGTCCATGTGCACTGAGGTATTTATCCATCAAACAATTGTCTGGTTGCAGTCACATGAGTCGTTATGGTCACATGGGACATTCACATGTTCACATTTTAGAATAGAATGCGTTTTTATTCCTCATTCTCACATTCACACAGAAGCTGTTGAATGTTGAATCTCTGCATCTTTGTTCCTTGGAGAGGAGCTTCTTTCACCACAAAATTCTTGAGGGAACTGAAGCGATAGTCCATGTGCACTGAGGTATTTATCCATCAAACAATTGTCTGGTTGCAGTCACATGAGTCGTTATGGTCACATGGGACATTCACATGTTCACATTTTAGAATAGAATGTGTTTTTATTCCTCATTCTCACATTCACACAGAAGTAGCCAACATGACTTCACCACTGAAGTGTGAAGTGTGTGAAATGTGACCTCCTCACCCCACACACTGCCACTAACAGCCTCATTACCATAACAAAATGAGTGATTAGTGTATTGGGGAAAAGCGGTCGGGCCAAATGGCCCCTATGTGGGTCTTCTAGGTAGACAGAATGGAAGGTGCCTGTAAATTTTGGTGTGGCTAGGACCTTCAGTGGCTGAGTTATGAATTTTTAAATCCCCGCACACGCGCAAGCAGCTGGAGCTATGGCTCGTGCTTAAGCTTTCCGCGATTGATGCTCACTCCTGACATCGGATTAGGCCGATCCTGGGCTGGTTCAAAAGGTCTTAGGGAGATTGATGTGCCTCTCAATTTTGGCAGTTATGCATTTTTGAAGCACCGCTCGCATGGGGTTTTCGGAGGCGAATAGCGGCCTGAGCCGCATTTGTAGCAGGCCATGCCTGTGCTGGTTTGAAAGGGCTCAGGGAGATGGAGGTGCCTGTAAATTATGGTGAGGCTAGGCTCATTGCTGGCTGAGTTATGAATTTTTGAAATTGCACCCACGGGGCCTCCTGTTTCAGAGGCCGTGTAACAACACAATGTATTCGCCCAGTGTAACATTTGGAAGAAAATTGGAAGTAGATTAGACCTGTATCTTTACAATTTTTTCATGGGCCATCAAGTTTGATGCTTTTGAAATACAGATGGACACATTCAAATTACTTTTTTTTTTATCAGCCATCCAGTCCATTTCTTTTGAAATACAGACCGACAAATGCAAAAATTACTGGTCAATGTCTGCCAGTCTGGCCTTATTTCCCACACTGAGTTCATGAAGTTGATTTTACTTAAAAAAGAAATTAGAAACAGATAGATTAAAGTATTATATTATTATAGAACTTTGAATCATATGTTAAATCAGAATAAAGTCTTATTTAGATGTTTTTTTTTTTCGTTAGCTCAGTGTGGCCCAAAATTCTCTGCTATTTGTTCCTGCTTCAACATGACCTAATTCAAGATACTATGTCATGCATCACGTGGTGGGCTTTCCCAGTTCACACAAGGCATTGTGGGATACACATTTGAAACAGGAGAGGAAAATGGAGGACGTGAGTGTGCAAACAAAACGTGAAAGACCAACTACAGTAACGGAAAGCGAGAAGAAAAGACATTATTTTGTGAAGGAAAGGAAACGCAGGACCAAACTAATAAATATCGGCGGTAAGCGAGCACCTTGGTATGATCAGCTGTTCGTTTAGTGACAGAATGATGTAACTGTCAGTGCATGGTGAAGATAAACCTACAGATGGCAGTAATGCAATGCTGTGGATGCCAGCTGCCATAAAACCCAAAAGAAGAAGGTAAACCTGCACGTGTGCACATGGACTTCCTCTGTCTGCTTGACTGCACGAAGTGAGCAATTTTATGCATATTATTTGCTCCAGAATCCCCTCAAATTAAATAACTTTCCCAGCCACTTCCCAGCCTGATATTTTGTGAGATATTATAGAAATAAACATGCATCCCAATGACCAAATTTCAGAGGGAACTAAATTTCACTGATTTTATGAAATCAAAAGGCTGTGTAGCTTTAATTATTTTAATAAACATTTCTGCAAACTCTGACTTTTTGAATTATTTTGCTTAGGAGAGTTTCTACAACATATTATTTGGTGACCCCGATGTGATTTTAAAGAAGCCTCTTGCCTGACTGCACTTGGGTGTCTGAGCTGCACTGCACAAACAGAGGCCGCAACAAAAAGTTAAGCAATATTTTTGATACTAATTTGATTAATAAAGTTTGTGCAGTCATGGTTTTAGCTCTTTGTTTTTGTTGCTTTTGCTTTTCTTTGCTTTTATTTTTGCACTATATTGCCTTACTTTGTAGTACTTCTTCCACCTATTTATTTATTTATTTATTTATTTATTTATTTGTAATTGGCATTCATGGTGGACAGCAAACTAAGAATTTCATTGTGCAAGTGGACACGTCCTTACTGTGCATATGACAAACACTTTGAACTTGAAAGAATGACTTTCGTCCAGTAGCATTGACAGGCTCATTCTCATTAATTGCAGGTGTGTGTGTGTGTGTGTGTGTGGCCATCGACCCACTTCAGTTTGCCTATAGGAAGGACAGAGCAGTGGTGGCTCCTGAATTTTTTTTCGGGGGGGGCAATTTTCCCCCGTTATGTCTACACGGACCGTAAATGTCCACAGGACTGAAGTAAATTGACCTAGGTAGCAAATCAATTGGCCGAACTTGTTTTTGCCTGGTAAATTCAGATATCAATATAGACAGACAATCTCTTCTCTCCACTAGGTGGCAACACTAAACAAGTTAAAGGTGGCAAACTAAGGTAGCCTAGTAAACTAGACCCACCCGCCTAGCGGCCAAAAATATTTTTGCCTACGAGTGGCAAATATTCACATTTAATCTGGCTTGCCAGGCTAAAACTAAGGAAGATTCATTGTGAAGCCTTCAAAGCAAAACATTTGGCATCACAATCAATTAATATTACATTACTCATTTATTTTCTCATATTTTTCCAGTATTCTATAATAAGTAGACACAAATTCTTAATTATAAACATATTCTAATTTCTTCATTCTAAAGAATGCAATTAAAGTGGCAGGATATAAATCCAAAATAAGTGTTTATTTAAGTTTTGCAAAAGATGAAGAAAAGCATAACCATCAAACAAACATGTGCAGCTTAATTATGTGGGTTTTTTTTATATGGAATTGCACCATTTTAACAACAAATAATAATTCTAAATAAATTCTGCAGGTTTTTTTTCCTAAGAATTCCTCCAGAAAGCCATGCCTTAAAAGGAAATTTAAAGTATTACAAGCATGTCAATGAACACAAAAGGCTTTAGTTATTTAGCTATATACACACAAGGTTACACAAGGTTTTGTAGTCAGTGCAACTTGGCTTAGCAATTGGAAAAAAGGTAAGGTGCTGCTGGCTCCAATGAACACATATACTGTACAATATATAAAAACTGAAAATATGCTTAATTTACACCAAGTCAGAGAGAACTTGAGGCTACTGAAATATTCCAAGCATGGCAATGTTAAACTGCCACTGGCAAAACAAAAACATGGCAATGTTAAACTGCCATTGGTATAGGGTTGCCACCTGTGTCTGACAAAAATCCTGGACATTTCGACCATCCAATCAACCTTTTTGCTTGTAAGCAACGGCGCCCTTCGCACATCTAACCCAAGACAAAAAAAAAATCGCCCTTCTACGCTGAAATTGTATTGCTCTAATTAGTAAAAATGATGCTTTTGCTAGTTATTTGTTTAGTTAATTGCTTTACATAATAAAGCAGGTCTTCATTATTTTGGTTTATTTCCAACAGTTTTTGGTTGTGGACACCTGGGGGCAGTAGTGGGCACAGGTAAAAGGGGAATACATAATTAAGTTCTGTTTGTTTGCTTATGTGGAATAAAAATAATTAATTTTTCATTGTATCTAAGAATACCTGAATGTAACAATGTAAGGTGTAGTGTCAAACAGCTTATCTGGTTGCTTAGAGTGTGGTGTGTGCTTTGCTTGTGCTTGCCGGTGCCTCTGCTGCTTGCTGCTCTTGGCTAAACAAATACATAGGAGGACATGTAACTGATATAACTGGGCACATACAGGAGTATGTACTACACTACACTATTTCATTTAATTCACCAAAATCTTACCTAATCTTATTTTTTTTTTCCAATCTTCCATTTATATTTGGTGTTTTTCTTTGCTGCTGCTGCTATGAGTCCTGGCTGATTTTCAGTGAATGTCTTGAACTCAGTACAGGACAACTGAAAGTTTAGCCTGACTTGAAGCTCAGCCTTCACCATTGCAACAGAGAGTCTGTTTCTTTTATCAGTCCAAGCATCCTCCATTGCCCCTTTTCCACCAAAGCAGTTCCAGGGCTGGTTCGGGTCCAGTGCTTAGTTTGGAACCGGGTTTTCTGTTTCCACTGACAAAGAACTGTCTCTGGGGCCAGAAAAACCGGTTCCAGGCTAGCACCAACTCTCTGCTGGGCCAGAGGAAAGAACCGCTTACGTCAGCAGGGGGCGGAGTTGTTAAGACCAACAACAATAAAAAGACCGCGAAAGATCGCCATTTTTAAGCGACGAGAAGCAGCAGCTGTACAAACGCGAAGTCATCCATCATCATTATTATTGTTGCTGTTGCTGCTGCTTCTTCCGTGTTGTTTTTGCTTTGATATTCGCGCCAAGGTTTATGCAAACGTAGCGCCGTAACTGACGTATACAGTGACGTAAGTGATGTATACAGCGACGTAATGACGTATTCAGCGACGTAATGACGTGGCTCCGCTTAGCACGGCAAGCTTGGAAAAGCAAACTAGTTCTCAGCTGGCTCGCAAGTTGAAATACACATTTTGCCCATTATGTACAAAAAACCAGGACATTCAGTGTCCCGGATTTTTTTTTTTTTTTTTCCGGGACAGACCATGAAAATCCGGGACAATCAGGAAAAACCGGGACAGGTGGCAACACTACATTGGTAACACACACACACAAAAACAACTTTTGCCTAGTAAATTCAAATATCAGATATCACTGTACCGTCTGCTGTGCTACTTCCAGAGTGGAAGAGAACGCAAGGGTAGCAAAAACGAGCATTGACTACATCACAGCCAGCTAGCCAAGTTTTCCGGTGGTACCAGTTCTTGTTAAAATCTCTTGAGTAGGTCTTCTCCCCCTTCGTAGACACTTGCTTGATGTTTAAATTCGGTCTAGGAGGTCCTAGCTGTTTGATTGCCATTTTCTCCTCATTGGTACGATGACTAAAGGGAACTTCTTTCAGAGACGCTATCGTATTGTTGCACTCAACACTCGCCATCTTCTTCATAGAATGTTCACACATTTCCCGCGCAAGTTGCGTTTTCCAGCCCAAAATTATGTTCAAAGCCCGCTAAAATGCACTTAAAACCCCCCAATCTGGCAACACTTGCGCGGTGCAACAGGCATATGATGTAAGCACGCTGCTTGTGCGAGCACATAAAACCTAATAGAAAATGCATTGGGAGCATGATTTTCGAAAAAAAACGTACGTACCATTCGTGTCAATGGGAGATTTGGGGGCAAATCTGAACCTGACAGAAATCGCCCCAAAAGGGCGTGGCTACACCAGGCGCGACCTTAGCCTGATTGGACAATGACATTACTGTTGCCGTGGTAGTAGGAGTAGATTAAAAAAAATCTCCCTCCCTGTTTGGGAGTGCGTCGCCCAAATCGCCCCTATTAACGAGCTGCCAGTGGGATAGAGGGGCAGATGATGCAGTTTTGACACTGCTGCACAGTGTTCACATGCACCTGGACAAACCAGGGAGCCTTGCCAGGCTGGTGCTCATTGACTTTTCATGTGCTTTTAATACAGTGCAGCCTCACATCATGGGCCATAAGCTCCAGAGACTGGGTGTCAGCCCACCCCTGACTCTGTGGTTTCTCTCCTTCCTCACAGACAGATGGCAGTGGGTGAGATTTAATGGCCACTGCAGCTCAGTCCGAACCATCTCAGCAGGAAACCCTCAAGGTTCTGTGATCTCCCCTGTCCTGTTCACACTATACACCAATGACTGCAGTAGTGCGAATCCAGATATGATGCATCTGAAGTATTCTGATGACACAGTCATTGTGGACACCTCCAACTCAGCACAATGACTGCAGTCTGTGATGGATAACTTCTCACTCTGGTGTAAGGAAAATTACCTGAATCTAAACATCTCCAAGACCAAGGAGATGGTCATAGATTTCAAGTCAAGTCATTTGTATAGCGCTTTTAACAATAAACATTGTCACAAAGCAGCTTTACAGAATTTGAATGACTTAAAATGTGAACTAATTTTATCCCCAATCTATCCCCAATGAGCATGCCTGTGGCAACAGTGGCAAGGAAAAACTCCCTCAGACAACACGAGGAAGGAACCTTGAAAGGAACCAGACTCAAAAGGGAACCCATCCCCAGCCGGGCAACAACAGACAACATGACTATAACATTAACAGTCCTAACAAAGTCAGCTTTGTTGATGCTATAAACCCCCCACCAACGGAAACCTGAGCGCAAAACCATTCACGACAACCGCAGTCCCAAAGTCAGCAAGTCAACTGCAGTTCCCAGCCACAAAAACACTACTGCAAGAGTCCAGAGCATCCTCCCGGCACGACCCCCAACTGTCCACATGGGGCCGCCCTCCACAGGAGCGATGCGATGAGACTCCAACCAGACACAGGGCACCAGGATGGACCAGGCAGGTCCGAGGAGCAGAAGAGGCCAGCATCTCGATCCCAGGACCAACATGTAACTCAGAGGGATAGATTTGGGGGGGGAGAAGAGAGAGAAAACACAGGTTGTTAGATATGCCCAATGTCACCTGAATAAGTAATATTGCACTGGGTACAAGCAGGGACTCCGGCAACTAACTATGACAGCATAACTAAAAGGGGAGAGCCAGAAGGTAACACAGGCATGAGGGAGCCCCGAGACATAAAGCAGCCAGCCACTACACCGTCAACAAACTCGAGTGAGCAAGCAAGTGGGGACTGACAGCATCCATACATCCCAGTTTACCAAAATATTCTATGTCTGAGGACCTTCCAGATCTACACCTTTACCTCATAAACACCATTAACAAAAGGCTTGACTAAACAGATATGTTTTCAGCCTAGACTTAAACACTGAGACTGTGTCTGATTCCTGAACACTACTTGGAAGGCTGTTCCATAACTGTGGGGCTTTGTAAGAAAAGGCTCTGCCCCCTGATGTAACCTTCACTATACGAGGTACCAGCAGATAGCCTGTACCTTTTGATCTAAGTAGGCGTGGCGGGTCATAGAGGACCAGAAGTTCACTCAAGTACTGTGGCACGAGACCATTCAGTGCTTTAAAGGTCAATAGTAGTATTTTATAATCAATACGAAATTTGATTGGGAGCCAATGCAGTGTGGATAAGACAGGGGTGATGTGGTCATATTTTCTAATTCTAGTAAGGACTCTTCCTGCTGCATTTTGAACTAACTGGAGCTTATTTATGCACTTATTGGAACATCCAGACAGAAAGGCATTACAATAATCCAACCTGGAGGTAACAAAAGCATGAACTAGTTTTTCTGCGTCATGTAGTGACATTAAATTTCTTATCTAAGCAATATTTCTGAGATGAAAGAAAGCTATCTGGGTAACGTTATCAATGTGAGTTTTGAATGAAAGACTGGGGTCAATAATCACTCCGAGGTCTTTTAGTGCTGCACGCGAAGAAACTGAAAGGCCATCCAGAGTTACTATGTAATCAGAAAACTTACTTCTAACTGCATGTGGTCCTAATACAAGTACTTCAGTCTTGTCAGAGTTAAGCAGAAGGAAGTTAATAAGCATCCAGTGTCTAATGTCCTTTACACATTCCTCAATTCTATTAAGCTGGTGTCTCTCATCAGGTTTTGCAGAAACATACAACTGTGTGTCATCAGCATAACAGTGGAAACTAATACAATGTTTATGCATAATATCACCCAGAGGTAACATATATAAAGAAAAAAGCAGTGGACCCAAGACAGAACCTTGTGGAACACCAAACTTTACCTCAGTACGTCTAGAAATACCACCATTTATATCAACATACCGATAGCGATCAGTTAAATAAGAGCTGAGCCAGGAGAGGGCCGTTCCCTTAACTCCCACAACATTTTCTAGTCTATCCAGAAGAATGGAATGATCAATGGTATCAAATGCTGCACTAAGGTCAAGCAACACAAGCAGCGAGACACAGCCCTGATCAGACGCCAACAGTAGGTCATTTACTACTTTAACCAAAGCTGTCTCTGTGCTATGATGAGGTCTAAATCCTGACTGATACATTTCATGGATGTTATTCCTATGTAAATATGAGCATAACTGCTGTGCCACAGCTTTTTCAAGGATCTTGGAGATAAAGGGGAGGTTTGATATTGGCCAATAATTGGACAGCTGACAGGGATCAAGGTCAGGTTTTTTAATCAGGGGTTTGATAACTGCTAATTTAAAAGGATTTGGGTACATAGCCAATCGTAAGAGAAGAATTTATTATTTTTAGAAGCGGTTCAATTACTTCAGGTATTATCTGTTTGAATAGACGTGTAGGTAAGGGATCTAGTACACAAGTTGAGGCTTTTGATGCCGAGATTAATGAAAGTAATTCAGTTTCTTTTAGGGGAGTAAAACATTCTAATTGATGATCTGATACAGTTATATTGTTGACTACAGGGTCACTTACATTGTCTGACCTTAAATTAGTAGTTTGAATTTTTCCTCAGATATTCTCAATTTTGTCATTAAAAAATTCATGAAATCGTTGCTACTACATACTATCGGTATGCATGTGTCTATAGTGGACTTATTCCTGGTTAATTTTGCTACAGTATTAAATAGGAATCTAGGATTATTTTTGTTATCTTCTATTAGGGAGGAGAGATATATTGATCTAGCAGCACTAAGAGCTTTTCTATACTTCAGGAAGCTCTCCTTCCACGCTAATTTGAACACTACCAACTTTGTTTGACGCCATTTACGTTCCAATTTTTGAGTGGTCTGTTTTAATGTGCGAGTGTCATCATTAAACCAGGGTGCTAATTTTTTGTCTCTGACTATTTTCCTTTTAAGAGGCGTTACATTATCTAAAGTATGGTGGAATGTTGACTCTAAGCATTCAGTTGCCTGATCAAGTTCTGCAGGGGCTGACAGTGACCCAATCAAAGTTGATAACTCTGGGAGATCATTTATAAAGCTCTGTGCAGTAGTTGACATGAATGTATGTTTAATACAGTAGTGTGGTGAGGTGCATATATTATTACTCAGACATAGTTTGAATGAGATGAGATAATGATCTGAGATAACTTCAGACTGTGGAAGTATGACTATATTTTCTATCTTTAACCCAAATGTTAGTATTAGATCGAGGGTGTGACCACCATTGTGGGTCGGTCCTATGACATTCTGATTAATCCCTACTGAATCTAAAATGGACACAAATGCTGTTTTCAAAAGGTCTTCTGGGTTATCGAAGTGAATCTTAAAATCTCAGACAACTAAAGCTTTGTCTAAGGAAATAACCAGATCTGAGATAAAATCTGCAAATTCAGAAAGAAACTCAGAATATGTCCCTGGGGGCCTGTAAATAATAAGTAACGGAATTAACTGGGTAGACTTATTTTTTGAGGCTACATATGAGTATGAAGAACTTCAAATGTATTAAATTTATAACCAGGTTTTTGTGTTACACCTAGATAATCATTATAAATAACCGCAACACCTCCTCCTCTGCCAGTTAGACGAGGCTGGTGCATATAACTGTATCCAGGAGGACTTGCTTCATTTAATGCTTCATTTTATAAAGCTCTGTGCAGTAGTTGATGTGAATGTATGTTTAATACAATTTATACATTTGGCTTAATCCATGTTTCAGTTAAACAAAGTACATTAAACTCCTGATCAGTAGTGCGTTCATTAACCATTTAGCGCTTTAGATGTAAGAGATCTACAGTGAGAGTAAAAAGTATTTGATCCCTTGCTGATTTTGTTGGTTTGCCCACTAATAAAGACATGATCATTCTGTACTTTTAATGGTAGATGTATTCTAACATGGAGTGACAGAATATCAAAAAGAAAATCCAGAAAATAACTTTAGAGAATATATATTAATTGATTTGTATTTCATTGAGGGAAATAAGTATTTGATCCCCTAGTATGCATTAGGAGTTCTGGCTTTCACAGACCAGTTAGACACCCCCAATCAACTTGTTACCTGAATTGAAGACACCTTTTCTAACTAATCACCTGTATGAAAGACACCTGTTCACAGAATCAGACAATCAGACAGATTCCAAACTCTCCAACATGGGTAAGACCAAAGAACTCTCTCAGGACCTCAGAGACAGGATTGTTGACCTGCACAAATCTGGAATGGGCTACAAAAACATTAGCAAGATGCTGGGTATTAAAGTAACAACCATTGGTGCAATTGTGAGAAAATTTAAGAAGTATAACATAACCATCAATAGACCTTGGTCTGGTGCTCCACAGAAGATTTCACCTTGTGGGGTGGCAATGATCATGAGAACTGTGAGAAATCGGCCTGCAACCACACAGCAGGAGTTAATGAATGACCTCAAGGCAGCTGGGACCACAGTCACCAGGAAAACAATTGGCAACACTTTGCGCCGCAATGGATTAAAATCCTGCAGTGCCCAAAAGGTACCCCTGCTTAAGAAGGCACATGTGGAGGCCCGCCTAAAATATGCCAATGATCACCTCAAAGATGTACAAAGTGATTGGGAGAAGGTTCTGTGGTCAGACGAGACCAAAATTGAACTATTTGGCCTAAACTCTACTCGTCATGTGTGGAGGAAGAAAAATGTTGCCTATGACCCCAGGAACACTGTGCCCACCGTCAAGCATGGAGGTGGAAGCATTATGTTTTGGGGGTGTTTCTCTGCTAAGGGCACAGGGCTACTTCACCGCATCAGTGGGAAGATGGATGGAGCCATGTACCGTGCAGTCCTGAGGGACAACCTCCTCCCCTCTGCCAGGAAGTTGAAAATGGGCCGTGGTTGGGTCTTCCAACATGACAACGACCCGAAGCATACAGCAAAGGCAACAAAGGAGTGGCTCAAGAAGAACCACATTAAGGTCATGGAGTGGCCCAGCCAGTCTCCGGACCTCAATCCAATTGAAAATCTATGGAGGGAGCTGAAGGTCAGAGTTGCCAAGCGACAGCCCACCAACCTTAATGATTTAGAGAGGATCTGCAAAGAAGAGTGGGCCAAAATTCCCCCTGATATGTGTGCTAACCTTGTGGTTAACTACAACAAACGTCTGTCCGCTGTGCTTGCAAACAAAGGCTTTGCCACCAAGTATTAAGTGCTTTTGGCTAGAGGGATCAAATACTTATTTCCCTCAATGAAATACAAATCAATTAAAATATATTCTTTAAAGTTATTTTCTGGATTTTCATTTTGATATTCTGTCTCTCCATGTTAGAATACATCTACCATTAAAAGTATAGCATTCTATACTTTTAATGGTAGATGTATTCTAACATGGAGAGACAGAATCATGTCTTTATTAGTGGGCAAACCAACAAAATCAGCAAGGGATCAAATACTTTTTACTCTCACTGTAATATTTAATAGCCCCACCTTTAGATCAAAGGTGCTGGCAGCAGCTGTACAGTCAGTATGATCTAATTTTATATTGATTAGGTTACTGGAACAAACTCTCTGAATATTTCTACCTTTTTGTTTAGCTCGGGGAACAGACACAGTCTCAATGTAGTGGACCCTGAGTGACGACTCTGTGCAGCTAGCAGACAGTCGGTTTAGCCTGTTTATCTGCTCCCTAGCCTTGGCTCTGGATTGTCAGAAATTAACTAAGCCTGTTCTGAGACTATGACCTATGCTGCAGGAAATGAGAGCAGCACCTTCCTGAGTGGGATGGATACCGTCCCGCCCTAACAGGCCAGCAGTGCCCTCAACGTTAGCCCAATTATCTATAAAGCCCACACTGTTTTCAGAGCACCACCTGGACAACCAGCAGTTCAGCGACCATAACCTGCTGTAAGCTATATTGCCACGCCGCATTGGGATGGGGCCAGAGCATACTACAGCATCGGACATCGCCTTCGCTAATTTAAACACCTCTACAAAGTTACTCTTAGTAACCTCAGACTGACAAAGGAGTATATCATTAGCTCCTGCATGGATAACTATCTTTGAGAACCTGTGCTTGCCTAGGAACCTAAGATTACCTGCTATTTCCGGCACCCTGGCTCCCGGTATACACCTGACTAAAGCTGCTGGTGCCCCTAAAGGCTGAGCTAATTTCATGTGCCATATGATAAAGTCCCCTATAACCAGAGCTCTTTCAGGTTTCCCAGCAGGTGCATCACTAAGGAGAGCAAACCTGTTCGACACGTCATGCGGAGGGGAGTGGTGCTCCTGTGGGCGAGCCTCAGCGGTAGCTTTGGCTCTACGCTTATGCCGCCAAGCCGTCACCCATTCGCCCTGCTGTAAGGGCTCTAATGCCGGAGTTGGGGGATTGCTAACTCCACCTAGGGCATCCAGACTTTCCTCTACAGAAACTACACTGTTCTCACACTCACTGACCTTCTCTAAAGCCTGGACACGCGCTTCTAACACTATAATCATCTCCATCAGACAGCTAACTAATCTGCACTTATCACAAATAAGGCTATCGCTAGTGATGGAGGAAGAATGACTAAACATCCTGCATTCAGCACACTGAACAGGCTGAAGGTGTGCCATGATGAAAAGATTCACGTACCTTAATTGAAGATCTGTTGATATTAAAGCAGATCCGATATAGGTGGCCTCCACTTGTGGTCTTTACACAGGAGGAGAAAAAAAGAAAAAGAAAGCTTCTGGTCTCGACGTTCTTCTGAAAAAGAGAGAGAAAAAAGAAAAAGGAAAGCGAAAGTGGAAAGTACAAAAAGGAACGCGACAGTACAATAAAAATGAAGAGCATACTGGAAAATTATTTGTAGAAAAAAGTTAAAGATTAGTAATTAATGCCAACACTTGCAGGGAAAAAAGGACTCGTCGCAAACAACTCAGGAACCAGGAAGTGCGTAGCACAGAATGTGCATGCGCAGCCCAATCACAAACCCAGAACCTTCTTCAGATTTCAGGTGCTCTGCCACCAGCCCCCCTGCTCTTTAAGTAGATGGCCAAACAATTGAGAGGGTGGATGAGTATAAATACCTTAACTCCATCATTGACCATCAGCTGACATTTAAAAATAACACCTACCACGTCTTTAAAGAATGTCAACAACATCTGTACTTTCTTCACAAGCTGCAATGGCTGCAGGTCAATAAGTCCATTCTACAGTACAAGCATTTTACAGTACAACTGCTTCATTCAGTCCACCCTTTGGCATCTTGGCATGGTTTGGCTCCCTGAGTGAGTTGAACAAGGGCCCTTTAAATAGAATCATCAAGATGTGTGCAAAGGCCATTGGACAACCTCAGACCACCCTTTCAGCCATATTTGAGAAACAAGCCATCAGGAAAAGTAAATTAATTACATATGACCCCACTCACAATCTGAACAACCACTTTGTTCTCTTACCCTCTGGGAGGAGATTTCAGTGCCTGCCCCTAAAAACTAAGCAAGCCATGTCTATTTTTGTGCCAGCATCCATCAGACTATTGAACACACAAATAGACCTCTCCCACACGCACACACATCACTAGTTTTTAAGCTTTTTAGGTTTTTTCCTCTTTTATTGAGTATTCATTGTGGACATTAGGGTGATAGTATGTACAGTGCTCAGCGTAAATGAGTACACCCCCTTTGAAAAGTAACATTTTAAACACTATCTCAATGAACACAAACAATTACAAAATGTTGAAAAGACAGAGTTTAATATAACATCTGTTTAACTTATAACATTATATAAACTTATATAAACATTATATAAACATTATATAAACTTAGATTACACATTTTTCAGTTTTACTCAAATTAGGGTGGTGCAAAATGAGTACACCCCACAACAAAAACTACTACATCTAGTACTTTGTATGGCCTCCATGATTTTAATGACAGCACCAAGTCTTCTAGGCATGGAATGAACAAGTTGGTGACATTTTGCAACATCAATCTTTTTCCATTCTTCAATAATGACCTCTTTTAGTGACTGGATGCTGGATGGAGAGTGATGCTCAACTTGTCTCTTCAAAATTCCCCAAAGAAAATAATTTCTTTTCACCACAAAGGTGATGGCTACAAGAAGATCAGCAAAGCTTTACTTATCAGTCAGAATACTGTAGCAAAAGTGGTACAAAAATTTAAGAAAGATGGAACTGCAACCATCTCACAGAGGTGTCCAAGTCATCCACGGAAGTTAACACCTTGACAGGAGCGTCTTCTGATGAGAAGGGTTGAAGAAAATCGGCATGCAAGTTCACTGCAGTTATCTAAAGAAGTAGAAAGCCAAACTGGGGTGACTATTTCACACAACACGGCGTACACCACAGAGGAATGGCATGCATGGATGCTGTCCATGAAAGAAGCCCAGGCACAAAAAAGCCCACCTAGAGTTTGCCAGGGCCCATGCTGACAAAGATGAAGACTACTGGGACTCTATACTCTGGAGTGATGAGACCAAGATAAATGTTTTTGGAGCTGATGGCTTCAAAACTGTATGGCATTGCAAAAGTGAGGAAAACAAAGAAAAATGCATGGTGCCTACAGTGAAACCTGGTGGTGGCAGTGTCCTTCTGTGGGGCTGCATGAGTCCTGTTGGTGTCGGGGAGCTGCATTTCATTGATGGCATCATAAATTCCCAGACATATTGCTCTATACTGAAAGAGAAGATGCTACCATCACTCTGTGCCCTTGGTCGTCGTGCACTTTTCCAACATGACAATGATACTAAACACACATCTGTTAGGACTGGGACTGTTTTGGCCTCTAGAGGCCACTGTTATTTCCTTTGTTTGGTCATGTTTGTTTTGGCCTCTAGAGGTCACCACTGTGTTCTGTGTTTTGTGTTTTTCTTATTGCCTGTTTCCTGCCCCGCCCTGTCCTTAATTAGTTTGTGTATTTATACCCCTGAGTTCAGTCCTCTTGTCACAGAGTCTTTGTGCTGCTATGTTTAGCTCCAGTTACCTCTGTACCGTGCTCCTTGCCTTTGTCTTTTTGGTTTTGCACTTTGCTTTTCTTTTTGGACTTTTTGGACTTAGTATTTACTGTTTTTTGGATCTTCTGAGCATTGGTATTTTTGCCTTTTCTGTTTTTTTGGCTTTTGTTTTGACTTTGAACTTTTGGATTTTTTTTATTTTTCCCTTCATCTTCTGAGCGTTTTGGATTATTTCTTTTTGGACTGTATATATTGTAAATAAACTTTTTGATACTTTTCTACTTCTGCCTCACGCCTCTGCATTTGAGTCATCCCCCTGGTGGCCTAGTGGGGGTTTGCTGGATTATCACACCAGCGAACCAGGTTCGAATCCCAGCAAAACCCTAACAGAAAGACTCCATCATGACCAACTCAGCAGAGGCTTCTTCAACTGTCTACCCGGCTAACCTTCAGGGAATTATGGCCGCTTTAACACGCTTCAGAGCTACCATGGACACTCATGGACGTACTCTTGCAAGCCAACGTGAGACCCTTACTCGCCACGAGGTACTGCTTCAGCAGATTGGAAAAACCCTGGCGCAGCTGACTTCTCTACCCCCATCTCCTCCGCCTGATTCTGCTCCGCCTCCCGCTCCAGTGCCTCCAGCCACGCTGCCTCCTTCACCTCGCGAACCCAGCCTTCCTGCACCACAGTGAGTGTCGGGAGTTCCTTACCCAGTGCCAACTCGCCTTTGAGCTTCAGCCTACCACCTACACTACGGATCACCGCAAGATTGCCTTTGTGATAACCTTGTTTGCTGGTAAGGCGCGGGCCTGGGCCACTGCTATCTGGCAGAGACAGGGACCCAAGTGCTCTGATTTCCAGCTGTTTACTGAGGAGATGCTTCGTGTCTTCGATCAAGCAGACATCAGTAAAGACGCAGCCAGAAAGCTCATGTCCATCCGGCAAGGGGGAAGCGTCACAGACTATGCCATCTTGTTCCAGACGCTCGCAGCAGTAAGTGGATGGAACAAGACTGCCCTGGTGTCAGCCTTCCACCATGGTCTGTCTGACCCCATCAAAGATGGTCTGGCTTCTATCGGATGCCCAAGTGACCTCGAAACTCTGATCTCACATTCTACTCGTCTTGACAACAGGATGAGAGAACACCGCCAAGTCCTGAGCCTTCCCGGCCTCCCTGCCTCTACCTGGAGCCCGTCTACCTCCTCCAGTGACTGTCCAGAGCTCATGCAAGTTGGCCGTACTCGTTTCTCCGCAGCCGAGAGGGAGCGCAGAAGGAGGGACAAGTGCTGCATCTACTATGGCAAGCCTGGTCACTTCCGAGCATCATGTCCCGAGCTCTCGGGAAAAGGACCGCCCCGTCCAGCCGAGGGAGGGTTGTGACAGGGCCTACCCTCTCTCCCGGACTCCCTGGCCAAGGAATCTACATCCCGGTCTCCATCTCCTGGGGTGAGTCCGTCCACTCTTGTCAAGCCTTGTTAGACTCAGGGGCGGCTGGAAACTTTATGGATATCCACTTCGCCCAAAGCATCAATGTCCCAACTGCGCCTCTTGAAGTCCCACTGTCTGTGTCTGCCCTCGATGGCCAAGCGTTAGGTGATGGAAGAGTCACCCAAGTTACTTCTCCAGTCTTTCTCTAGTCTCAAGGTCACAAAGAAGAAATATCCCTGCACCTTATTCATTCACCAGAGTTCCCAGTCATTCTAGGCCTTCCTTGGCTTACTCGCCACAACCCTCGCATAGACTGGGTAACAAGCCAGGTTGTGGAATGGGGTCCTGCATGCCATGCCTCTTGTCTGCTCTCTAGCTCTCCTGTGTCTCCTGCCAAGCCTCCTGATCTCACCGAGTTATCTCAAGTTCCCACAGAGTACTGGGATCTCAAAGAGGTCTTTAGCAAGAGCAGGGCCACCGTTCTTCCTCCGCACCGTGCCTACGACTGTGCCATTGACTTGCTCCCTGGGACTACTCCTCCTCGGGGCCGACTGTTCTCCCTCTCTCAGCCAGAATGCAAGGCCATGGAGGAGTACATCAAGGAAGCCTTGGCCTCTGGGTTCATTCGACCCTCCACCTCACCCGCTGGTGCCGGCTTCTTCTTTGTCGGCAAGAAGGATGGGGGGCTCCGGCCATGTATTGATTATAGGGGCCTGAACAAGATCACCGTGTGCAACCGCTATCCCTTTCCGCTGATGTCCACAGCATTCTACCTGCTCCAAGGCGCCACTATCTTCACCAAGTTGGACTTACGGAATGCATACCACCTCGTCTGTATCCGACAGGGAGACGAGTGGAAGACCGCCTTTAACACCCCGTCAGGGCACTACGAGTACCAGGTGATGCCCTTCGGACTCACCAATGCACCAGCTGTTTTTCAGGCCCTTATCAATGACGTCTTGAGGGATATGATTAATCTATACGTTTTTGTCTACCTCGACGACATCCTGATATTCTCCAAGACCTTACAGGAGCACCGCCACCATGTCCGCCAAGTCCTCCAAAAACTTTTACAGAATAATCTGTTTGCTAAAGCCCAGAAATGCGAGTTTCATGTCCCCGAGGTCTCCTTCCTGGGATTTGTCGTACGAATGGGGCAACTCCAAATGGACCGAGCCAAGACCCTGGGCATCCGGGACTGGCCTACTCCCAAGTCCGTTAAGGAGGTTCAGCGGTTCTTAGGATTCGCTAACTTCTACCGCAAGTTCATCAGAAACTTCAGTTCCGTAGCAGCACCTATGTCAGACCTCACCAAAAGGACTGGTGGATCCTATGTCTGGTCCCCTCAGGCGGAAAAGGCGTTTAATGACCTCAAACACCGCTTTTGCACGGCACCCATTCTGGTTCTCCCGGACACCTCCCAACCATTCATCGTGGAGGTGGACGCCTCGGACAGTGATGTCGGCGCGGTGCTCTCTCAACGCTCAGAAGGGAAGCTGCACCCCTGCGCTTACTTCTCCCACTGCCTGAGCCCTGCGGAGTCCCGCTATGATGTGGGGGATCGGGAACTGCTAGCGGTCAAACGAGCCCTTGAGGAGTGGAGGCACTGGCTGGAGGGAGCGCAACATCCATTCCTGGTGTGTACGGACCATAAGAACCTGGAGTACCTCCAGCAAGCCAAGAGGCTGAACCCATGACAGGCTAGGTGGGCTTTGTTTTTCAGCCGTTTCAACTTCCTATCAACTTCAACCCTATCATACCGCCCGGGCTCTAAGAACACCAAACCGGATGCACTCTCCAGGCTATTCTTGCCCAACAACAGAGAGAGTGAAGTTGGGCCTATTATCCCTGTATCCCGGATTGTGGCTCCTGTCTGCTGGGTTATTGAGGAGACCATTCGACAAGCTCAACGCCGGGACCCTGATCCTGGGACGGGGCCACCGTTCCTCCTGTACGTCCCTCGTCAAGCCTGGGCCAAGGTTCTCCAGTGGGGTCATTCTTCCCCTCTCACCACCCACCCGGGAGCTGGGAGGACCCTGGACTTCCTGAAAAGATGCTTCTGGTGGCCTAACATGGAGAAGGAAGTGAGGTCATTCATCCTGTCCTGTGAGGTCTGCACCAGAACCAAGAACCCGTGACAGCGTCCCCAGGGTCTCCTGCATCCTCTGCCTATTCCCCGGTGTCCCTGGTCCCACGTGGTGGTCGACTTCATCATGGGTCTCCCTGAGTCTCAAGGTAACACTGTCATTTTGGTCATAGTGGACAGATTCTCCAAGGCCTGTCGCTTTATACCACTGTGCAAACTCCCTTCTGCCCTTGACACTGCTAAATTGTTATTTAATCACGTCTTCCGAGTCTTTGGTCTTCCACAGGACATTGTCTCTGACCGGGGGCCCCAGTTCTTCTCCCGAGTGTGGCACGGCTTCTGCAAGCTCATTGAAGCCACTGCCAGCCTCTCCTCTGGGTTCCACCCCCAGTCCAATGGCCAGATGGAGAGGCTCAACCAAGACCTGGAAACCATCCTGCGAGGCCTGGCTATGGATAACCCGACATCGTGGAGCACCTGGCTGCCATGGGCAGAGTACGCCCACAACACCCTGCAGTCATCGGCCACCAAGCTGTCACCATTCCAGTGCCAATTCGGGTTCCAGCCACCTCTGTTTCCAGACCAGGAGGAGGACGCTCGGGTGCCCTCGGTCAACCAATACGTGAGACGCTGTCGCAAGACCTGGAGCAAGGTCAGGAGGACACTCATCCAGACCTCCAGTACCAACCAGACTCAGGCCAACTGCCATAGGAGACCTGCCCATACTTTCCTCCCTGGGCAGCGGGTTTGGCTGTCCACCAAGGACCTTCCGCTGCGGGTGGAGAACCGCAAGCTTGCTCCTCGCTACATTGGCCCCTTCAAGGTTGTACGCAGAGTTAACCCTGTCTCCTACTGGCTCCAGTTACCAAGTACGCTAAGGATCAACCCCACATTCCATGTTTCCCTGTTGCGGCCTGTACTGATGTCCACATATGCCCCTGCCCCAGGAACCCCCCGCCCCCCCGCATCTTCCAGGGTCAGAGTGTTTTCACCGTGCACCGCCTGCTGGACTCCCGCCAGGTTTGTGGGGGTCTCCAATATCTTGTGGACTGGGAGGGCTATGGCCCTGAGGAGTGCTGCTGGGTCCCAGCTCGGGACATACTTGATAAAGAACTTTGTCGGGACTTCCATTCAGCCCATCCTGATCGCCCTGGGAACGTCAGGAGACGCTCCTGGGGGGGGGGGGGGTGTCCTGTTAGGACTGGGACTGTTTTGGCCTCTAGAGGCTGCTGTTATTTCCTTTGTTTGGTCATGTTTGTTTTGGCCTCTAGAGGTCGCCACTGTGTTCTGTGTTTTGTGTTTGTCTTATTGCCTGTTTCCTGCCCCGCCCTGTCCTTAATTAGTTTGTGTATTTATACCCCTGAGTTCAGTCCTCTTGTCACGGAGTCTTTGTGCTGTTATGTTTAGCTCCAGTTACCTCTGTTCCTTGTCTTTGTCTTTTTGGTTTTGCACTTTGCTTTTCTTTTTGGACTTTTTGGACTTAGTATTTACTGTTTTTTGGATCTTCTGAGCATTGGTATTTTTGCCTTTTCTTTTCTGTTTTTTTTGGCTTTTGTTTTGACTTTGAACTTTTGGATATTTTTTTTATTTTTCCCTTCATCTTCTGAGCGTTTTGGATTATTTCTTTTTGGACTGTATATATTGTAAATAAACTTTTTGATACTTTTCTACTTCTGCCTCACGCCTCTGCATTTGAGTCATCCCCCTGGTGGCCTAGTGGGGGTTTGCTGGATTATCACAACAGCGAACCAGGTTCGAATCCCAGCAAAACCCTAACAACATCTAAGGCCACTGTTGGATTTCTGAAGAAGAACAGGGTGAAAGTGATTCAGGGGCCAAGTATGTCTCCTGATCTGAACCCAGTCGAACATCTATGGGGAATTCTGAAGAGACAAGTTGAGCATCACTCTCCATCCAGCATCCAGTCACTAAAAGAGGTCATTGTTGAAGAATGGAAAAAGATTAATGTTGCAAAATGTTGCCAACTTGTTCATTCCATGCCTAGAAGCCTTGGTGCTGTCATTAAAAATCGCAGAGGCCATACAAGGTACTAGATGTAGTAGTTTTTGTTGTGGGGTGTACTCATTTTGCACCACCCTAATTTGAGTAAAACTGAAAAATGTGTAATCTAAGTTTATATTATTAACCTTACTTTCATGTTATAAGTTAAACAGATGTTATATTAAACTTTGTCTTTTCAACATTTTGGAAATTGTTTGTGTTCATTGAGATATTGTTTAAAATGTTACTTTTCAAAGGGGATGTACTCATTTATGCTGAGCACTGTATGTATGCCTAACCACAAATGAAGTTCCCTCATGGGGAAAATAAAGTTCTCTTGAATCTTGAAGCATCTGTTGCCTGCTTACATGACAAATACAAAATATGGGGGCTATCCAGTTACTTGTGCAATACACTGTATATACTTACAGTCTACTTTAAGCCTCGGTCACAACCGGACGTGCGATTTTTGGCGTTTCCCAAATCGCTGCGTTTTTTTTTGTTCGTGGAGAAAGTAGTTGTGGTGACCATGAAGAAGTAAGATCACCACGCACCCAACATACAACCTGGAAGTCAAATGTGCATACCACGCACGAAATCTGAGGCTGCTTGGACATACTGCTGTCGCTTCATTCGTACAGCCAACGCACATAGTTGTAAGACCGATGTCCTTCAAATGTGCACTAATCGTACTGACCGTGCGTTCCATGCAGGATTTGTATGAAGGTTGCAAGAACTGCGCACGATCTGTACGTTGTGCGTACCAACGACGTTGGATTTTTACTAAGAAAATGCCAAAACAGCACCATAATTAGTATTTAGCAGGTCAATACTCACCAGTTGTGTGTAGTTCAGTAGCAATGCCCTGTGCCAATTTCCGTTTGTGGATGGCGTTGCTGTACAGGTCTAAAGTCTTGTTGTAGAAACAAGGGTTGGCACGGAAAAAGTCTACCAACCTCTCCTCGTCTGCTATGCTGAAAGAGTACGACAAACTCCTGGCCCGCTGGCCACTGTCGTGGTCTTCATCCTCCTCCTCACTGCTCCTTGTCCTCTCTCTCTCCTCCCTCTCTACCACCGTCTCTCTCTCCTCCCTCTCTGTCATCCCCTCTCTCTCCTCCGTCTCCGACACCTTTTCTATCCTCCTCTTCCCTTTTGGCTTTGGCATATTGAAGCAATGCAATGAAATGAAATTGGATTTTCTCTCAATTAAAGCCTACATGTACAAATGGCCGTAGGCACCCCTGCAGCTTTATATACCCGAGTTTTCGTGCGATTGACGCCCTCTCGCCGTACGGCCAATGCATGGCCGACTTACTCGACACGCATGGATGATGTACGAAATATCTGAATGTGCGTTGGCCGCACTAATTATGTATGTGGGGCGCACGACACACATACGGAGTCCGCAAGTGCGGCGTACGAAAAAAATTGACATTTTGCCCAAACCTGACACCAGCAAATTGTACGAAAGACGCACATCGGCCATACGGAAGACACACGAGGCCGTAAGTTTGTCTTGCAACCTGAAAAAACATAAGCGCCCGTAGAGTTTGTTTGACATGACAAAGAACCTCTGCGGCCGGTCTGCGGCTAGTCTATGGCTCGAAAATCAGCACGTCACACGTGCGCCCTCCGTGCGTTTCTTTCGTTTTTTGCACGTAGACCGGCCGTAGGAGCACGTATGGCCGGTTGTGACCGAGGCTTTAAGAAGAATACATGTACCCCTGCTCATTTGTGCAATTATTAAATTAGTCAATCATGTGTTAATAGTGCAATTTAAAAAAAAAAGTTGATACATGTCAAGAGCTTCAGTTAATGCTTACATTAAACATCAGAATGGGGAAAATGTGATCTCAATGACTTGTGACTCAGATGTGCTGGTTTGAGTATTTCAGAAACTGGTGATCTGGGATTTTTCTCTAGAGTGTCTACAGAGTCATATGGAACTCACCCAGTGAGTGGCAGTTCTGTGGGCATTAACTGGCCTCTACAGTGGGCAGAGGTTGACTGAAACTGGACAGTTGAAGATTCAAACACCAGGTGAAGTTGACAACTCTGAATATATGTACAACACAATTGAAAGATGAGGGCTGTTCTCGTTTTTACACAGAGAGCAGTAGTTAAAGTAATTTATGTTGTGTCCTTCTAATGTATACAGAATGGCATACTATTGCAATTTTTTACTCAAAGCTTATTCTGAGGCCTGTTAATACTAGCAGTACCTGGTTTAATACTGGCCTTTACTTTTCAAAAGATTGTGATGGCAAACAAGCATGTGTGTGATTGGTCAGTTGGGTGCTGTTGCTGAATTACTAGTATGTAACAGAGCATAAGTTTGCCTGTCTTTTTGGGGTTTGTAACATTAAAATCTAACGAGACACCATCACTGCTTCTGTGTAGTACCTGTAGTATTTAATGAATCTTCAAGACTGTAAACATCACAATAAATCTATAATCTTAGTGCTGGATATTTCAATCAACATGAATGTTGCATAGTAATGAAATTTAATAATGGAACATGATCATCTCCACAGGTATAGGCCATCAAACTAAGGACCTATGTAACTTCAATCCTGTATGCACATTGTTAGAAATGAATGATTTAGCAGTAATTACATTATGACACAATGCTACTTTTTTATATTACATAACATGTGAATAGTATTAGACTAACAGTTGTACATACAGTACATGCATTGATTAAGGACTTGATCTTCAGTTTTGGCTTGTTCAGGCAGCAAACAGATGAATGCAATAAAGTTAAACAAACTATATTTCAAAGTGGGGCTACAGTCCATTTGAGCAAATTCTACTCAATGTTTTTCTATAGAAAAGGTAATGAAAACTGTACAGTGAATGTTTTGGCATGTTTTATGTAGGTCATTAATGAAAATAAATTATTTGTGTGTAATGCACTTTATATATAGTTGATTTCTTTAATCCAGTGCTTCTCATTTCAAAATGTCTATGCTGTGGCAAAAATTCCTTTAATGAAGCAAAACCATTCATAACACATGTAACCATACATAAATTTCTTAGGAACCTATTAGTTTATTCTTGAGGGCAGCACTAAAAATGAACAAATGTCAATATTTAACATTTTAATGATGCCATTTTTTTTTCAATTATACACAGTTGGATTTAAGTCAGTTAAATTAATTAATTCATTAATTCATTTCTAACTACGGGCGAAAGACGGGGTACACCCTGGACAAGTCGCCAGGCCATCACAGGGCTGACACATAGACACAGACAACCATTCACACTCACATTCACACCTACGGTCAATTTAGAGTCACCAGTCAACCTAACCTGCATATCTTTGGACTGTGGGGGAAACCGGAGCACCCGGAGGAAACCCACACGGACACGGGGAGAACATGCAAACTCCGCACAGAAAAGCCCTTGCCGGCCACGGGGCTCGAACCCAGACCTTCTTGCTGTGAGGCGACAGCGCTAACTACTACACCACCATGCCGCCGCATGGAAGACTATCAGATTTAAATATCTTTCAATGACATTAGAAATCTGTCTTATGTAAACTCATAAAAAAGTACAGCACATCTTGGTTGTTTTCCACTGCATTTAATGCTAATTTTGGACTTTTGACTGCTTTATGTTGCAATGTAGCAAGGCATGGCTTTTTTCATGTAGCTCCTCAGGCTCTCATCTCTAAGGCCATAAATGAGTGGACTTAGAAAGCGTGGCAGCAGCACAAAGCAGAAGTAGTTGAAAAATTGAATATGCTCCTGCTTCCATCTGATCTTCAGCACAATCAGGTTTTCAGTAATGGGAAATGTGAAGACCATCATGCTAAGAAGTAGCTGAAATCCATGCAGTACCACAGTGTGCAGGGCTTTGGTTACTGAGGCCCGGTCCTGACGCATCTTTTGAGTCTCCAGAAGGATCCGAATGTATGTGAAAAGGATAATAACAGCCACTGCAGCAAAGAAGAGTACATTCACAGCCACTTTGAAGACAGCCTGGATGGGCAAGCCATTGAGGACTGTGATTTTGCAGACCAATGGGGTGGTGAAGACATCCCAGTGCACATTGGGGCGCATCAGAATGAAATCGACTGCAGGAGGGACACAACTGATAATCCACAAGCTCAAAGCAATCATCCAAATTCTTTCAGGCCTCCAGGAGATGGGTCTGTGCAATGGGTAGAAGATTGCCACATAACGCTCCAGTGACATGGCAGCAAGTATTAGTGGGCCATTCTGAAAGGTGGCAACAGAGACAAAGAGCAGTGGTGCACAATAGATGATGGCAAATTTCACATTGCCCATAACAAATAGAAAGAGCAGCACAGAGGAGAGTAACTGCAGTGTGTCATTGACCAGCATGTAGGCAAACAGGATATAGCGTGAACTATCAAAGAATTGCCGGTGTGAGGCAAGTGTATGCAGCATCAGCAGAATGCAGTAGAGAAAAACACTGAACAGTGGGATCACCACACACACTTTTAGGATGATGGATGTGATGTTGTTGGATGTGGGATTGCTTGGAAATTCAGTCAGATTTTGCATGTCAGGGACTTTGCAGAGCCTGAAATGGAAAATGCTGGAATAAAGTTAATTTTATAATTAAGTGAAAAAACATAAAATAACTGTGGTCTAAAAGGGCTTGACAAATACCTGCTGATTTGAATGAGATGTGTTAAATCTGGGAAAGCATAACACAAACAGCATGAGTTTTCTTGTTGTATGGTCTGATAATAACTTGTTGGATGAAACAAAGAAAATAAATTACGATGGACATTTTAAGCACAGCATCAGTTCATGGCATAAATACAACTGAAAAAATTAAAGTTAAAATGAATTGGTTGGAAATGGAATTTAATAAATTAAAACAATGACAAATTCTGGATTATGTTAAAATTACATTATTAAATACTTACCACAGTCTCTGTTAGCAGAGTAATTAAAGGATACTTTGAGAAGGGTAGCCAAGTTTTATGCATCTTATCTTTGTCCTGTGAGTAAAAGGATTATTCCTTTAGGATTTGCTTTGTCACAATACACTGCTTCTGTAAGAAGAAAAAAAAAACCTTTACTCATCACATGCACACTTCAAGCACAGTGAAATTCATCTTCTGCATTTAACCCATTTGAAGCAGTGAACACACGCACACACTCAGAGCAGTGGGCAGCCACACTACAGCACCCAGGGAGCAGTCAGGGGTCAGGTACCTTGCTCAAGGGCACCTCAGCCCAAGGCCGTCCCACGTCAACCTAACTGCATGTCTTTGGATTGTGGGGGAAACCGGAGCACACCCACGCAGACACAGGGAGAACATGCACAGAAAGGCCCTCGCCGGCTGCTGGGTTCGAACTCGGAACCTTCTTGCTGTGAGGCGACCGTGCTAACCACTACACCACCGTGCCACCCCACGGTGGTGTAGTGGTTAGCACCGTGGTGATTTTATTAAATTCTATTTCCAACCAATTCATTTTAACTTTAATTTTTTTTCAGTTGTATTTATGCCATGAACCGATGCTGTGCTTAAAATGTCCATTGTAATTTATTTTCTTTGTTTCATCCAAGTTATTATCAGGTATTACCGTATAAGTTATCAGCAGGTATTTATCAAGCCCTTTTAGACCACAGTTATTTTATGTTTTTTCACTTAATTACAAAATTAACTGTATTCCAGCATTTTTCATTTTCCATTTCATTTTCCATTTTCATTGGTGGGAAATGCTGTAATTAACAGCATTTCCCACCAACATTTCCCTTGTTTGCATATAGAACATAAAATATCCTGCAATTCTTTTGTTAGCTACAATATGTAATGAAATTTGTTATTCAGTTATTTAAAATCACATCTGTGTCAAAATACAACCCAAAATCAGAAAAAGGTGAAATGGTATTTTGAAATTTAAATTAAAACTGAAAACAATGGTTTGTAAATAATTATTGAACTGTATTGCACTCAAAATAACAGATAATCATTTGATGTTTTACCTCATGAATTTTGTTTATTTTGTTGTTATTTGTTGACAGAAATAAATTATTTTATGTTTATATTTTTAACCACTTTCTTCCAGGCTTGTAGTATTCGAGTCTGACTCGTGCCCTAATTTTACGGTCTTGTGACTCTACTTGGACTCAGACTTGTGCATTAACTGCATTAGGACTCATAGTTTGGAGATGAGGACTTGGATTTTTTTCTTTATTTTTTGGAAGATGCCATAATAATTTCTCATCTCATTATCTCTAGCCGCTTTATCCTGTTCTACAGGGTCGCAGGCAAGCTGGAGCCTATCCCAGCTGACTACGGGCGAAAGGCGGGGTACACCCTGGACAAGTCGCCAGGTCATCGCAGGGCTGACACATAGACACAGACAACCATTCACATTCACACCTACGATCAATTTAGAGTCACCATTCAACCTAACCTGCATGTCTTTGGACTGTGGGGGAAACCGGAGCACCCGGAGGAAACCCACACGGACACGGGGAGAACATGCAAACTCCACACAGAAAGGCCCCCGCCGGCCACGGGGCTCGAACCCGGACCTTCTTGCTGTGAGGCGACAGCGCTAACCACTACACCACCATGCCGCCCCGCCATAATAATTTAGCATAACATATTTATATCTACATTAATTTTTGTACTAATTTTGTGCAAGAGTGTCACACCTGTGTGCCTAGACTCTCGGGCGTGATCCGAACAGTGCGTGTACCAAGCGGACTCTTGCACACATGCCGTAAATGCCTTGCATTTACGCATTTATGCCTCGAATTTGTGCCTTAATGCAAGGCATTAAGGCGCAATTAGTGTTGGGGTTCACCCAGAAAGAGACCCCGATTCCTTCATGAGCCCCCTCAGATCTGAGGACAAGAATGATCAGGTTGAGAGAAACAGACAAGGGAACACCAGAGAGTTCACATGCCAGTTTATTCGCACAGTCACTTCGTCAAAATGAAAACATTTTTTAAAACGTCTTATAGTGTCTCTGTGTTTATGTTTTGTCTTCATGTGTGTGTGTGTGTGTGATGGGTGTGCGTCTATGTGGAAGTGTGTAATGATCTTGAATCAATCATAATATAATAACATTTTTGCTGACAGTAAGGTACAGATAGATATCAGAGTCTTGGCTTATGATCAATATTATGGTTAATAATGTCTAAACACAGAATGTCTAGTCTACGGAGTCTATTCAGAGAAGGTCAAAGACATTAGTTTGCACAGAAAGGATCTAATAATTTAACATAATTTCTTAACACATGAATGTGTGTTAAGTCAGTAAATTACATCTTGATTTCATCAACATAAGTAAAATAACAAATAACAATATGTCTTTAATAATGCTAAAACAAGGAATGTTATAAGAAAATAAACATAAAAAATAAGAACAACTTAACCACAAGAACAATGAGAATATGTCTGAAAGAGAGAGAACAATTAAACAACTAACAGGTTAATTAACTAAATTAGGTTAATGCTTTTAAACTAAAAACCCTTAGAATCATAAGATCTTAATTATAATTATAATGTCATTATGAAACTAATCTAGAACTATAAAACTAACATTAACATTAACTAACATTACGGGATCCAAATCACTACCATAGTATATTTCAATATATTTCAGTATATTTCATAGCTTTTATGAAGCTATGACCTAAGTTTCAACTGAAACATGAACTTTAATTCTACCATTCGATTTAGCACTAAAACAGACCTTGGTGGGTCCTTCAGACACTTCTCTGTTCAAAATACACTCTCATATCAAAGAATAAACAAAATGTTCCCAAACAATGTCCAGCCGAGACATAAGGTCAACTAATATAATTTTGACACAGAATAATTCGCTGAATTCTTAACTAAACTTACATATGTCTACATATATCTTGATTTAACCTACATATAATAAAATTTAACCTAACAATTAGCTTGCTAATATAAAAACTGTGAAAACATACTTTTTTTTTCAAAACAAAGTATTGAGTTGTGTTGCTGACACATTACCGAGCCTTATATGGTTTCCTGATCCCTGATTTCCTGTCTTTGAGTCTGCCTTGTCTACGATAGCCTGCTTGTGCCTTGCTTGACCTGTTTCACCATTTTGCAATTTTGCCTGACATTCTGGATTGTTTACCTGTCTTCACTTGTATTAATAAACACACCTTCTGCACTTACGTCTGTCTCCCAACCGTCTCTGACAGAGTACTTCGCACTCCTTGACAAAGAGAATGTTCATAATGTCATGTTCAGGAACAAACTAATGTTAATGGTGCTAAAACAGCCACCGTCAAATGGTGCAGTTGGAGTCTTGTTTTCAGACTTGACTTGTATCAATAATGGACTTGACTTGGACTTGACTCTGATCAGTAGTGGACTCAACTCAAAATTTTTTTAATGACTTGGACTTGACTCGGACTTGAACACTGAGGACTTGAGACTGGACTCGGGCTCAAGGTTTAGTGACTTGACTACAACACTGCTTTCTTCAAGGGTCCTGATATTCAAAGAATTTAGATAGTGGACCATTCATACCTAATAGAGTATAAACTCAATAACCTACTATCACTAAAACGATCACTGAAACGGAATGATACTGTATTGCATCAAATAATATAGTGTATGGTTTTCTCTGTGCATACATGTCTGAGTGACAAGTAGCTCACAAGTTACATGCACAGCATTTTGGAAAATAAGGCAGGATTGAACAGTGGCCAGGTTAAACTAGGTGCATCTGTTGTTTAGCAATATTTTATGCTCTTCCTGTAATTTAAACATGGGTGCTGTGTGATTCTGAAATATCTGTGGACTTTTGTATCATAGGACTACAGTATAAATACAACCCCGATTCCAAAAAAGTTGGGACAAAGTACAAATTGTAAATAAAAACGGAATGCAATGATGTGGAAGTTTCAAAATTTCATATTTTATTCAGAATAGAACATAGATGACATATCAGATGTTTAAACTGAGAAAATGTATCATTTAAAGAGAAAAATTAGGTGATTTTAAATTTCATGACAACAACACATCTCAAAAAAGTTGGGACAAGGCCATGTTTACCACTGTGAGACATCCCCTTTTCTCTTTACCACAGTCTGTAAACGTCTGGGGACTGAGGAGACAAGTTGCTCAAGTTTAGGGATAGGAATGTTAACCCATTCTTGTCTAATGTAGGATTCTAGTTGCTCAACTGTCTTAGGTCGTTTTTGTCGTATCTTCCATTTTATGATGCGCCAAATGTTTTCTATGGGTGAAAGATCTGGACTGCAGGCTGGCCAGTTCAGTACCCGGACCCTTCTTCTACGCAGCCATGATGCTGTAATTGATGCAGTATGTGGTTTGGCATTGTCATGTTGGAAAATGCAAGGTCTTCCCTGAAAGAGACGTCGTCTGGATGGGAGCATATGTTGCTCTAGAACCTGGATATACCTTTCAGCAGTGATGGTGTCTTTCCAGATGTGTAAGCTGACCATGCCACACGCACTAATGCAACGCCATACCATCAGAGATGCAGGCTTCTGAACTGAGCACTGATAACAACTTGGGTCGTCCTTCTCCTCTTTAGTCCGAATGACACGGCGTCCCTGATTTCCATAAAGAACTTCAAATTTTGATTCGTCTGACCACAGAACAGTTTTCCACTTTGCCACAGTCCATTTTAAATGAGCCTCGGCCCAGAGAAGACATCTGCTCTTCTGGATCATGTTTAGATATGGCTTCTTCTTTGAACTATAGAGTTTTAGCTGGCAACGGCGGATGGCACGGTGAATTGCGTTCACAGATAATGTTCTCTGGAAATATTCCTGTGCCCATTTTGTGATTTCCAATACAGAAGCATACCTGTATGTGATGCAGTGCCGTCTAAGGGCCCGAAGATCACGGGCACCCAGTATGGTTTTCCGGCCTTGACCCTGACGCACAGAGATTCTTCCAGGTTCTCTGAATCTTTTGATGATATTATGCACTGTAGATGATATGTTCAAACTCTTTGCAATTTTAGACTGTCGAACTCCTTTCTGATATTGCTCCAATATTTGTCGGCGCAGAATTAGGGGGATTGGTGATCCTCTTCCTATCTTTACTTCTGAGAGCCGCTGCCACTCCAAGATGCTCTTTTTATACCCAGTCATGTTAATGAGCTATTGCCAATTGACCTAATGAGTTGCAATTTGGTCCTCCAGCTGTTCCTTTTTTGTACCTTTAACTTTTCCAGCCTCTTATTGCCCCGTTCCAACTTTTTTGAGATGTGTTGCTGTCATGAAACGTCAAATGAGCCAATATTTGGCATGAAATTTCAAAATGTCTCACTTTCGACATTTGATATGTTGTCTATGTTCTATTGTGAATACAATATCAGTTTTTGAGATTTGTAAATTATTGCATTCCATTTTTATTTACAATTTGTACTTTGTCCCAACTTTTCTGGAATCGGGGTTGTAGAAACATTTTGGGTTTCATTAGATGCTATTTGTTCTCTATGGATCATTTACATATTTTTTCTCATGGATACTTTACTTTCAAAGCATTTCTTCTTCACTGTAAGACACATGCCAGTAATGTGAATAGAAAGCCAGGATGTACACGATTATCACTTTGTTGTAGTGCACTGACCTTGGTGATGGACATGGGAGCCAGAATAAAGGCAATGTAATATATGCTACTTACATAAGATGGATGATATTCAACATCATTAGATAGAACACAGTATGTATCATTAGATCAGACACAGTATGCAGCACATTGGCACTTATTAGTTAATTAAGCATGTCAACATTGTCCTTAAATCCTGTGTGGCTAATTATATGTTGTGAAAGAAAAGCGGATTTTGAATTATTAAACACATTCACTGGTACAAGTAATATTATATGTTATTTGGGAAAGCCAATGATGTAGCTGTGGGCCACTTGCCCATAAGAGACCTAATTCACTCTCTGTTTCCTTTGATAATTAAAGTGAAGCAGAATGAAAAGAAAGGAGTAAATGACTTTTTGGCACAGATTAGGCCACAGGAGATAACTCTGCACCTCTAATTACTTGAGCATGTCTTTATTTGGTAAACATGCTGATGTAATGTTTGCCCACAGAAATTCATTATATTCATGTTTGTGGTTTTAGGGTTATTACTTATTGTAAAAATAGCACTTGATTTATTCATTCTTCTATAGTAATTTTGGTCAGGGTAGTGAAGGATGGGATATATTTTTGACAGAGACCATGAAACTCTAAGGCAGCAATGCTACCCACGATCATCACAGTGCTACCCACATGAAAATATACGCAACTGGGGTCAAACATTTACAACCCTGATTCCAAAAAAGTTGGGACAAAGTACAAATTATAAATAAAAACGGAACGCAATAATTTACAAATCTCAAAAACTGATATTGTATTCACAATAGAACATAGACAATCAAATGTCGAAAGTGAGACATTTTGAAATTTCATGCCAAATACTGGCTCATTTGAAATTTCATGACAGCAACACATCTCAAAAAAGTTGGGACAGGGGCAATAAGAGGCTGGAAAAGTTAAAGGTACAAAAAAGGAACAGCTGAAGGACCAAATTGCAACTCATCAGGTCATTTGGCAATAGCTCATTAACATGACTGGGTATAAAAAGAGCATCTTGGAGTGGCAGCGGCTCTCAAAAGTAAAAATGGGAAGAGGATCACCAATCCCCCTAATTCTGCGCCGACAAATAGTGGAGCAATATCAGAAAGGAGTTCGACAGTGTAAAATTGCAAAGAGTTTGAACATATCATCATCTACAGTGCATAATATCATCAAAAGATTCAGAGAATCTGGAAGAATCTCTGTGCGTCAGGGTCAAGGCCGGAAAACCATACTGGGTGCCTGTGATCTTCGGGCCCTTAGACGGCACTGCATCACATACAGGCATGCTTCTGTATTGGAAATCACAAAATGGGCTCAGGAATATTTCCAGAGAACATTATCTGTGAACACAATTCACCGTGCCATTCATCATTGCCAGCTGAAACTCTATTCCCTATTCCCTTTAGTCCGTATTCTCTATTCTAATTCCCGTCTTAGTCTTCGGGGGTATTGTCTCCTTTGATGCATTCATTACCAATTCTTCCATCTCATCTAGCTGTAAGGGGTTTGGGTTGTCAATTAGAATTCAATCAAGTCTCGTACTATATGAAGCTTGAATTTCGGGATCGTCTCTCAGTTTTTGAATGTCTGGGTATGAGGGCGTGTTTTCCTTTTTCTGAAGATCTTTTTCACCTCTTTTCTTGTTGAAAAAATGGCCTGCATAACAACTATGCAATGGTCAGATTCAAATATCTGACTTTGCATTGGGTACACATGACAGTTCGTGGTCGCTTGTTTAACATACCAGTCAGCCATTATGTAGTTGAGCCTGCGTTTATAGCCAAGATTGGAATAGAATGACCATCTGTGTTCATCTGATCTTGTTGTGAACATTGTATTCAATAGGTAGAGTTCGTTGCTTTCTGCAGTCTTGATCAGCTTGACGCCATTAAAGCTTGTTGGATCCTTATCATTATATGGCCTTCCAGTGTCCCTGATTGCAGTCTTCTCCAATGGTGGCATTGAAGCCACCAGCAATGATGTTTTTAAACGATGGATGGTCTTTCCTCATCTTCTGGATAGCCTTATTCAGTGTTCGGTAGAAATTCTCTTTGGAGAAAATGCTGTGTTCTTCAGTTGGACAATAACAACAGTATATTCCTAATTTCACCCCATTCACCTTAACCCTCACCATCGTCATTTTTCCCTCTATAATGTGCTCCACATCCAAGAGTGGAACATGTGGTGCTAGCACGAGTGCAATGCCTGCGTGTGTAATAGTCATACCATTATGTAATACCTGCCAACCTTTACGAACCTCGTCATCAAAACATATTTCACTCTCGCCTCACAAGTGAGCCTCCTGCATGCATGTTATATCCTGCATCAGGTTCTTACATTGTGTTACACAATCCGCTAGCTTACTCTCGCATTTACAAGTTCTAACGTTAATTGTTCATAAGCAAAACATGTGACCTCTCTGCCCTGACTTTGAGCTTCCGATGTTCTTCATAGTTGTGTCAAATACACACACCAAAAACACAAAAAAACAGAACGGTACAAATCGTTCTTCCACTCAATCAAGTTGTTACTATCAGTATCAATCAATCAATCAATCAATCAATCAATCAATCAATCAATCAATCAATCAAAACAGCTTCTTGCCTTTTATATCTATATCCCAGAGTGAAAGAGGCTACTTCACAAACTGGTGCCAGAGCTCCGTTCGCTTACCCAGTCGCAATACTAGGCTCCCCGGGATGTACCTGCCACACAAAGTGATGGAGGTGGAGTTGGCTTGAGTGTGAGAGGCGATTAGACTTAGCTGGACTTACAAACACTGCCTTCTAAGCCTAACAGTAAAACTGAGAGTTGCGCATCACACAAATTGGGGACTCCTCAATTATTTCCAGGTCAAGCACGACCTGAAGCTCATCCCAAACTACATTTTTCTTGTCCTTGGGTAGGCAAGGACAAATTCCTGGGGGAATGATGATATGGTGTTCTATAAGGTGTGTACGACCAGGGAGAGGCAAGAATACATTGGAAAATTCGGCTGATAACTTGGCAACCACTGTGAGTTGGGGTAGTGAGAGGTGGTCTCCACAGGGACCATGGTGGATTGAGTGGCTACTTTTGGACTTACTCCTGTTCCAGCACCTCCCTCTCAGGGACCACTTTCGCCAACGCCATGGGGAACATCTTGTTCCATAATTTAAGGAGAATGAGGTGGTATATTTACCAGACCCTCTATCCATTAATTTCACCTCATAGTCATCCCTGACTTGCTGTGTGACCTCAAAGGGCCCTTGCCAACTGGTGAATAATTTTGAATTCAAAATGGACAATCATTTTATCTCACGGTACAAATTCCCATAGGCACACACCCCTATTATGAAGCCAGGACTGATGTTCTTGTGCCTGGATAAAATTCTCCTGGGTTATGTGACTCAGTGTGTAGAGTTTTACTCTCTCTCTCTATTTGGCATATCACTGTAGTGACATGCGATTTTCTTCCAGCCAACAAAATTTCTCGGGAAGAATTACAGTAGTGGTTTCCTGTTGCTTTCTACGGGATTATTATCAAGGTTTTCTCCTTTCAACCATTCACACACATTCACACCTATGAGCAATATACATAGAGTAGCCAGTTAACCTGACTGCATGCCTTTGGATGGTGGGGGAAACCCGAGCACCTGGAGGAAACCCACACAGACATGGGGAAAACATACAAACTCCACATAGAAAGGCCCCCGTCAGCCACTGGGCTGGAACTCAGAACCTTCTTGCTGTGAGGTGATAGTATTAACTACTGCAGCACCGTGACACCAAGAATTAATTTAATCCACAATAATCCATAGAGTTTGCAAAGTGTGTATGACATAAACATGGTGCATTGGTCAGTCAGGACTTCTTTCAGAATCCTGACTCAGGAGATAATGCTAAACAGTGCCTCTGTGACATTGCATGCAGAAATGGTGTGCAGCTGCATGACTTCTAGGTATCACATGGCATAATCCACTAGGACTAAAACAAAGTGGTGCCTTTGTGCAGTCTGATCTAATGGGATGAGATCCATACTAAACCTGATGAGAGCCATACTATTTTTTTCAACGTTGATCTCGATTAGTGGTAGAGGGGCAATGATGCTTTTGAGGTGGCTTGTGGATTCACCAGCTGACATTCACAGCATGTCGCACACCACCTCCGAATAATGTCATGAATACCTGGCCAATGGAAGCAAGCCATGAGACGGTTCAGTGTTTTGTCCTGCCCCAAGTGTCCAACCATGGGATTATGATGAGCTACATGGAACAGGAGTTCCCTATGGCTGTTGGGGACTGAGTTGTCTCTTCCTGTGTCTGAGCATCCAACATCACTCAGTACAATCGAAATAATAATTGAAAAGTACAGATGGGGAAATGGAGTATTAGGCTGGAGGTTTTGACCATCAATTACTTTCACTTGGTTAAAAGCATGTCTCAGAGTTTCATCACATGACTGCTCCACAAGGAAATCACTGAAAGGAATCCCAAGGGTGGGGCCCTCCATTTCCCTCTGACACAGAGCTTACATGGATGTTCCAAGGACTGCTTCCCCAGCTAATACTGAGCACATTCCACACTGTGCCTGCCTACCACTGAAAGCATCCCCAAATATGCACTTCACTAGCATTTTAATCCTTAGCTTATTTGTTCCCAAAATCAGTGCATGGGTGAGTCTGGGACTAGCTGCCGTCTCTACACTATGGTTTTCTCCCCGAAATTGGATCCTGATGCACTCTAGTGGGTATTTCTGAACATCCCCATGTGCACACTGCATGCTCAATACACATGCTGCCCCAATGCCTTGGCTTGAACCAGACTTTTGTGGATGGAGGTGTGGTTACAGCCTGAATCGACCAATGCATGGTATGTACCCCCTTTGATACTCACAACACAATTGGGGGTAGTCTGCAGTGCATTTAGGATCCAGACCAATGCCCCATCACATAACACTGGTCCTGGAAGTGCTGAGGCTCCGCACATTACCAGCACACTACAGGCCTCATTTCTGCACCCATGGCTTAGGGGTCACTCACTTGGGAAAGAGAAGAGACAGGGAGGGAGGGGGAGGGAAGCCATGGGTTTGAGGAACTGGCTTCAGGGGAGTTGGCCCCCACTTCCATGGTGCAAGGATAGGGGTGTGCAGGGAAAAAGGGAAGGATATGAGAGAAAGAGAGGATACAAAATGCCTGCCACAAAAAACTTGACCAGATGGTCCTCAGCCAAGAAGATAACTTTCTTCCATGACCCTGGACAGAGACTGGGCAATGAACTACTCCAGCACCATCACATAAATGCTCCCCTTGGCATCATGCTCTTCTTCTTTTTGGTTGGAGGCTACAGGAATGAAAAAAAGATAAAACGAACAGAAACAAATAAACTAGAAAGGCAATGTTGAGACAATTACCGTACAAATAAAAACCCAAGAATGACGAAACAAAACAAAGAAATAACCACAACACCAGTGTGCACCATCATCCCCCAGCTGCCACCAAAGCAGGGAAGCGACAATGTGGACATGGCAATAACCAACAGTTGCACACCACCAAAATCCAATGGCCCAGATAGGCTGACATTGGGTGGCACATGGCCTGGAGGACCAAGTGCCAGTGTGCAGCATCGTCCTCACCCTGCACTGACTACCTCAGCAGGTAGTAGCTCAATATCTATTTGGCCATGACCACCTTCAACTGCCAGGTTGTCCACAGTGTGCAGGGCACAGTTGGTACTCCAGGTATCAGCACCCACCTCCAGGAGCATTTTTACTGTGGCCAGGTGACCATGTCATAACGTGCTAGGTGGGAAGCGGTAAAGATCTGAACTGTGCATTCTAATATCAGCAGTGGGTCCATAGTGCTTGTGTGGCTTGTTGTAGGCCATAATGTGCAGTGGCGAGCATGGGTCTGGGCCAATTTGATATGTATGTGCTGGTACCCCACCCCACCAGCCAATGGGCAGTGCATTCTTTTGCCTTCAACCACCGCTGGCAGGTATAGCAGAGCTACTAGGCAAATGCAAACAGCTGGCTGACCCCCTCCATAGTCAGAGTGTGGACCCACTAATGGTGCTGCTCTGGGTTGCAGCTGACCCACTGCAGGATGGTTTGTTTTCAGGTCCAGGTACTCCAGCATGTTGTGGGGGGGGGGGGGGGGCAATAGCTGCTGTGCTGCTAGCTGGGCCTCCCCAGACAGGAATGGCAGTAACTGAGTCACTCGCTGCTCATTCCAGCACCCCATGCCTCCAAGGCATACTCAAACAGCTTCAGGAAGGCCTCCGAATTGTCTTGAGGCCCCATCTTTGTGAGGGTAACATGGTGGAAGCTCGTGGCCACCACAGAAACTGCTGCTGGGGTACCTGCTGATGCAGTCAGGCTCTGGAGCACCTTCCAATCTTCCTTCTGGGCCTGCAGTAATGCTCAAAAGTGCTACTTTTGCTCTGTGCATATGGTGATGAGCATTTGGTTTTGGTGGGCAGTGATTAGGACATGGATTAGACTGTGAAGGGCAAGGACTCCATGAAGGTGCTTCAGCTGGGCTTCACAACTTCCTCTCTTATGACTCTTTCATATCAAAAACCAAGGTTGGACCTGGGTTATTTGACCAGTGTTCAACCCTCCTTTTGTTAATTTAAGCCAAGTGAGTCAACATGGGTTAACCTCTGGTCATACAGCAGTTTCATAATCTCATCTCATCTCATTATCTCTAGCCGCTTTATCCTTCTACAGGGTCGCAGGCAAGCTGGAGCCTATCCCAGCTGACTACGGGCGAAAGGCGGGGTACACCCTGGACAAGTCGCCAGGTCATCACAGGGCTGACACATAGACACAGACAACCATTCACACTCACATTCACACCTACGGTCAATTTAGAGTCACCAGTTAACCTAACCTGCATGTCTTTGGACTGTGGGGGAAACCGGAGCACCCGGAGGAAACCCACGCGGACACGGGGAGAACATGCAAACTCCACACAGAAAGGCCCTCGCCGGCCCTGGGGCTCGAACCCAGGACCTTCTTGCTGTGAGGCGACAGCGCTAACCACTACACCACCGTGCCGCCCAGTTTCATAATATTGAATTAATTTTCCTTTCTGTTTTATACATATTGAGCTGCATTTTGAATACAGGAACAGTGCTATAGAAATAATAATTATTACATTCTGAGATAAACCACTTATGACCATTGTTGTGTGATTCTGAAGTTAAACAAGCACGAGTTAATTATTAACTGAAACCTTTCGGGGTTTGACTAAGTGGTATTTGTACTGTATGGCAAGCAAGCAAACAAACAAACAAACAAACAAACCAAAAACCACTCAATTCACTTCCAGATATATATATATATATATATATATATATATATATACATCCATATGTGTCACTGATGTGAATAGCTAGTAGGTGTTGCATGCAGTAATAGGTTTGCTGTAGTTCTGTTGAATCTAGTGATGGACACTGAAGCCAGAATAATCTCAGTGTAATCAACTCTATTTACATAAGAAGGCTGATATTTAACCTTTCACATTCTGAGGCCCTAAAGTACTTCCATCACAGCACCTATTAGTTAATTACAGATCAACAACTTCTCAAATCCTATGTGTCTAATTATGTGTTGTTAAAGACAAGCTGGTTTTAAATTACTAAACATTTGCATTAATACAAGTGAAATGGAAAATGTAGCTGAGGGACACTTGGTCACATGAGACCCAGTGCATCAGCATCTGCTTCCCTTGGTAATTAAACTGAAGCAATATGAAAACAAATGTCCTATTAATTACTTTTGGCTCAGATTAGGCTACAGGGAGACATCTCCATATATCTAATGACCAGTTGCATCTTTGTAAACATACTGATGTCATGCTTGTCCACAGAACATTCATTCGATTAATATTTGTGTTTTTAGGCCTAATAATGATTTTTATATTGTAATCAATTAAATGCATATAATATACACATGAAATAGATTGACCATAGGTGTGAATGGTTGTTTGTGTTTTGCTGGGACTTGAACCTGGTTCACTGGTGTGATAATCCAGCAAACCCCCACTAGGATGACTCAAATGCAGAGGCATGAGGCAGAAGTAGAAAAGGTATCAAAAGGTTTATTTACAATATTTACAAAAAATCCCAAAAGTATAATCCAAAATGCTCAGAGGATCTTAAGGGAAAAAATAAAAAAATCCAAAAGTTCAAAGCCAATACAAAAGCCAAAAAAACTAGAAAAGAAAAGGCAAAAATACCAAACGCTCAGAAGATTCACAAAGTCAAAAAACAAAATCCACAAAGTCCAAAAGAAAGCAAAAATACAAAGAACACAAGGACATGGACGAGGAAATCGGAACAAAGGTAACTGGAGCTTACACATAACAGCACAAAGACTCCGTGACAAGAGGACTGAACTCAGGGGGTATAAATACACAAAATAAATTGGAAACAGGTGACACTAAAGAAAACAGGCAATCAACACCAACCCAAAACACAGGACACAGTGGCGACCTCTAGAGGCCAAAACAAACAGACAAAAAACAGGAAATAACAGTGGCCTCTAGAGGCCAAAACAGTCCCAGTCCTAACAGGACCCCCCCCCCCCCCCCCCCGCTAGGAGCGTCTCCTGACTTTCCCAGGGCGATCTGGATGGGCCGAATGGAAGTCCCGACACAGTTCTTTATCTAAGACATCCCGAGCAGGAACCCAGCAGTGCTCCTCAAGATATTGCAGCCTGCCACAGACCCGGCGGGAGTCAAGCAGGCGATGCACGATGAACACAGTCTGACCCTGGAAGATGCGGGGGGGGGTTTCCTAGGGGCAGGGGCATATGTGGATGTCAGTACGGGCCGCAACAGGGAAACATGGAATGTGGGGTTGATCCTCAGAGTCCGGGGCAACTGGAGCCGGTAGGAGACAGGGTTCACCCTGCACACCACCTTGAAGGGGCCAATGTAGTGAGGAGCCAGCTTGCGGTTCTCCACCCACAGCGGAAGGTCCTTGATGGACAGCCAAACCCGCTGCCCAGGGCGGAAAGCATGGGCAGGTCTTCTTTGGCAGTTGGCCTGAGTCTGGTTGGTTCTGGAGGTCTGGATGAGGGTCTTCCTGACCTTGCTCCAGGTCTTGCGACACCGTCTCACATATTGGTTGACCGAGGGCACCCCCGCGTCCTCCTCCTGGTCCGGGAACAGAGGTGGCTGGAACCTGAATTGGCACTGGAATGGCGACAGCTTGGTGGCCGATGACTGCAGGGTGTTGTGGGCGTACTCTGCCCATGGCAGCCAGGTGCTCCACGATGTCGGGTTATCCATAGCCAGGCCTCGCAGGGAGGTTTCCAGGTCCTGGTTGAGCCTCTCTGTCTGACCATTGGACTGTGGGTGAAACCCAGAGGAGAGGCTGGCAGTGGCTCTGATGACCTTGCAGAACCCGTGCTACACTCGGGAGGAGAACTGGGGCCCTCGGTCTGAGACGATGTCCTGTGGGAGACCAAAGACTTGGAAGACATGATTAAAAATAAGTTTCGCTGTTTCAAGAGCAGAAGGGAGTTTGCACAGTGGTATGAAGCGGCAGGCCTTCGAGAATCTGTCGACTAAAACCAAAATGACAGTGTTACCTTGAGACTCAGGGAGACCCATGATGAAGTCGACTGCCACGTGGGACCAGGGACGCCGGGGAATGGTGAGAGGATGCAGGAGACCCTGGGGACGCTGTCGCGGGTTCTTGGTTCTGGTGCAGACCTCACAGGACAGGACAAATGACCTTACTTCCTTCTCCATGTTAGGCCACCAGAAGCGTCTTTTCAGGAAGTCCAGGGTCCTCCGAGCTCCCAGGTGGGCGGTGAGAGGGGAAGAGTGACCCCACTAGAGAACCTTGGCCCAGGCTTGATGTGGGACATACAAGAGGCCTGGTGGCCCTGTCCCAGGACCGGGGTCCTGGCGTCGGGCTCGTCGGACAGCCTCCTCAATACCCCAGAGGACAGGGGCCACAATCTGGGACACAGGGATGATAGGCCCAACTTCACTCTTCCTGTTAGTGGCAGAGAACAGCCTGGACAGTGCGTCAGGTTTGGTGTTCTTGGAGCCGGGGCGGTACGAGAGGGTGAAGTCAAACCGACTGAAAAACAGGGCCCACCTAGCCTGTCGTGCGTTCAGTCTTTTGGCTTGCGGGAGGTACTCCAGGTTCTTGTGGTCAGTCCAAACCAGGAATGGATGTTGCGCTCCCTCCAGCCAGTGCCTCCACTCCTCAAGGGCCAATTTGACCGCTAGCAGTTCTCGATCCCCCACATCGTACCGGGACTCCGCAGGACTCAGAAGCTGGGAGAAGTAAGCGCAGGGGTGCAGCTTTCCTTCCGAATGTTGAGAGAGCACCGCGCCGACACCACTGTCCGAGGCATCCACCTCCACGATGAATGGTTGGGAGGTGTCCGGGAGGACCAGAATGGGTGCCGTGCAGAAGCGATCCTTGAGGTCTTTGAACGCCTTTTCCGCCTGAGGAGACCAGACATAAGATCCACCTGTCCCTTTGGTGAGGTCCGACATGGGTGCTGCTACAGAACTAAAGTTCCTGATAAACTTGCTGTAGAAGTTAGCAAATCCTAAGAACTGCTGAACCTCTTTGACGGACTTGGGAGTGGGCCAGTCCCGGATGGCCAGGGTCTTGGCTGGGTCCATTTGGAGTTGGCCTGTCCGTACAATAAAACCCAGAAAGGAGACCTCGGGAACATGAAATTCGCATTTCTGGGCCTTGGCGAACAGATTGTTCTGTAGCAGCCTCTGGAGAACCTGGCAGACATGGTGCTCCTGCACGGTCTTGGAAAAGATAAGGATGTCGTCGAGGTAGACAAAAACGTACAGGTTAATCATGTCCCTCAAGACGTCGTTGATTAGGGCCTGAAAAACAGCTGGTGTGTTGGTGAGTCCGAAGGGCATCACCTGGCATTCGTAGTGCCCAGACGGGGTGTTAAAGGCAGTTTTCCACTCATCTCCCTGTCGCATACGGATGAGGTGGTATGCGTTCCATAGGTCCAACTTGGTGAAGACGGTGGTGCCTTGGAGCAGGTCGAAAGCTGTGGACATCAGCAGAAGGGGATATCAGTTGCACACAATGATCTTGTTCAGGCCCCTATAGTCAATACATGGTCGGAGCCCCCCATCCTTCTTGCCGACAAAGAAGAAGCCGGCACCAGCAGGTGAGGTGGAGGGTCGAATGAACCCAGAGACCAGGGCGTCTTTGAGGTATTCCTCCATGGCCTTGCGTTCTGGCTGAGAGAGGGAAAACAGTCTGCCACGAGGAGGGGTAGTCCCAGGGAGCAAGTCGATGGCACAGTCGTAGGCCCAGTGTGGAGGAAGAACGGCGGCCCTGCTCTTGCTGAAGACCTCCTTGAGATCCCAGTACTCTGTGGGAACTTGAGATAACTCGGTGAGATCAGGGGGCTCGGCAGGAGACACAGGAGAGCTAGAGAGCAGACAAGAGGCATGGCATGCAGGGCCCCATTCCACAACGTGGCTTGTTACCCAGTCTATGCGAGGGTTGTGGCGAGTAAGCCAAGGAAGGCCTAGAATAACTGGGAACTCAGGTGAAGGAATCAGGTGCAGGGATATTTCTTCCTTGTGACCTTGAGACTGGAGGAAGACTGGAGAAGTAACTTGGGTGACTCTTCCATCACCTAACGCTTGGCCATCGAGGGCAGACACAAACAGTGGGACTTCAAGAGGTGCAGTCGGGACATTGATACTTTGGGCGAAGTGAATATCCATAAAGTTCCCAGCCGCCCCTGAGTCTAACAAAGCTTGACAAGAGTGGACAGACTCACCCCAGGAGATGGAGACCGGGATGTAGATTCCTTGGCCAGGGAGTCCGGGAGAGAGGGTAGGCCCCGTCACAACCCTCCCTCGGCTGGACGGGGCAGTCCTTTTCCAAAGAGTTCAGGACATGATGCTCGGAAGTGACCATGCTTGCCACAGTAGATGCAGCACTTGTCCCTCCTTCTGCGCTCCCTCTCAGATGCGGAGAGGCGAGTACAACCCACTTGCATGGGTTCTGGATAGTCACTGGAGGAGGTAGATGGGCTCCAGGTAGAGGTAGGGAGGCTGGGGGAGCTCAGGACTTGGCAGCGTTCTCTCATCCTGTTGTCCAGACGAGTAGAATGTGAGATGAGAGTTTCGAGGTCACTTGGGCATCCAATAGAGGCCAGGCCGTCCTTGATGGGGTCAGACAGACCATGGTGGAAGGCTGACACCAGGGCAGTCTCGTTCCATCCGCTGCGAGCATCCGGAACGAGATGGCGTAATCTGCGACGCTTCCTCCTTGCTGGATGGACATGAGCTTTCTGGCTGCGTTGGTACTGATGTCCGCCTGGTCGAAGACCCGAAGCATCTCTTCAGTAAATAGTTCAAAATCAGAGCACTCGGGTCCCCGTCTCTGCCAGATAGCTGTTGCCCAAGCTCATGCCTTACCAGCTAACAAGGTTATCACAAAGGCGATATTGCGGCGATCTGTAGTGTAGGTGGTAGGCTGTAGCTCAAAGGTGAGTTGGCACTGGGTAAGGAACTCCCGGCACTCACCGTGCTTGCCGTCATACCTCTGTGGTGCAGGAAGGCTGGGTTCGCGAGGTGAAGGAGACAGTGTGGCGGGAGGCACTGGAGCAGGAACAGGAGCAGGATCAGGAGATGCAGGCAGAGGTGTCAGCTGTGCCAGGGTTTTCCCAATTTGCTGAAGCAGTTCCTTGTGGCGAGCAAGGGCCTCACGTTGGCTGGTGAGCGTTCGTCCATGAGCTTCCATGGTCGCTCCGAAGCGTGTCAAAGCTGCCATAATTCCCTGAAGGTTGGCCGGGTAGACAGTTGAAGCAGTCTCTGCTGAGTCGGTCATGACGGAGTCTTTCTGTTAGGGTTTTGCTGGGATTCGAACCTGGTTCGCTTGTGTGATAATCCAGCAAACCCCCACTAGGCCACCAGGGGGATGACTCAAATGCAGAGGCGTGAGGCGGAAGTAGAAAAGGTATCAAAAGGTTTATTTACAATATTTACAAAAAATCCAAAAAGTATAATCCAAAACGCTCAGAAGATCTTAAGGGAAAAAATAAAAAAATCCAAAAGTTCAAAGTCAATACAAAAGCCAAAAAAACTAGAAAAGAAAAGGCAAAAATACCAAACGCTCAGAAGATTCACAAAGTCAAAAACAAAATCCACAAAGTCCAAAAGAAAGCAAAAATACAAAGAACACAAGGATATGGACGAGGAAATTGGAACAGAGGTAACTGGAGCTTAAACATAACAGCACAAAGACTCCGTGACAAGAGGACTGAACTCAGGGGGTATAAATACACAAAATAAATTGGAAACAGGTGACACTAAAGAAAACAGGCAATCAACACCAACCCAAAACACAGGACACAGTGGCGACCTCTAGAGGCCAAAACAAACAGACAAAAAAACAGGAAATAACAGCGGCCTCTAGAGGCCAAAACAGTCCCAGTCCTAACAGTTTGTCTCTGTGTCAGCTCTGCGATAACCTGGCAACTTGTCCAGGGTGTACCCCGCCTCTCACCCATAGTCAGCTGGGATAGGCTCCAGCTTGCCTGCGACCCTCTACAGTAGAACAGGATAAGCGGCTACAGATAATGGATGGATGGATGTTGTATATTACCCACGCACACATGCAAAATATATATATGATATGTTTCCCATGCATCAGTGACTGTTTGAGGCAGAATTTCCTGGATATCAATGAAGCAGAATCTCTTTCGCAGCAGAGCTCCACAGTCCCATACCCATACTTTTATGGTCTGGGAATATATAGCTCTGCTGCCAAAGGGATTCTGTCTCAGTCACTGACACATGCCAAACATATACTGTTTATATATATATATATATATATATATATATATATATATATATATATATATATATATATATATACTAGTGCATCTCAAAAAATTAGAATATTGTGAAAAAGTTCAACATTTTCCATCAGTTATTTAAGAAAGTGAAAATGTTATATATTATAGACTCATTACACATAAACTAAAATCTTTCAAGCATTTTTCTATTTTAATTTTAATCAGTATGGCATACAGTATGAAAACATTAAAAAAAAACCATCTCAAAATATTAGAATATTTCTATACTGTAAGCGCTCTGGTCGAACTTTTACCTGCTGACTGTTTTTACTTCAACTCCCCGTGGATGTCGGGTCATGGAGGGGGAACGGCGATAGTTTACAAAAAAATTTTTAAATGTAAACAGCGCACCGTCTCATCCCCACCCTCCAGCTTTGAGGTGACTTTATTTGAGGTGGGTCATTCCGACCCAGTGCTGTGCGCCGTCATCTACCGACCCCCCAAATACAACAAGGACTTCGTGAATGACTTTTCTGCTCTTCTGGCTGAAATTATGCCGAAGTATGACCGTGCCCTTTTTCTCGGGGACTTTAACATTCACGTGTGTTGTCCTGAAAAGCTGTTGGTGAAGGAGTTTTTAGGCCTTATTGAGTCATTTAATTTGGTGCAGTGTGTGTCTGGTCCCACACATGAACAAGGGCACACATTAGATCTTGTCCTCTCTTATGGTCTATCTGTGTGTAACTTGGAGATCTGTGACAGTGTGATTTCTGATCATATGCCTGTTTGAAGTAGACTTTGCCACTCCTAATATTGTAGCAATTTCTCGGATGGGTTTTTTCTGTTTTCTCAGCTTAAGGATGGCTTGTTGCACCTGCATGGAGAGCTCCTTTGACTACATGTTTTCTTCACAGCAAAATCTTCCAAATGCAAGTACCACACCGGCCTGCATCTGTTAACACAGAGGAGCTCAGCTCCTGGTTTCATTCCTCCTGCCGTACCATACTGGACTCTGTGGCTCCAATAAAAACTGTGCAGTCCAAAACTAAATCTGAGCCGTGGTTCAATGAGGAAACTCGCGTGACTAGGCGGGAGTGCCGCAGAGCTGAGCGAAAGTAGAAGAAGGACAGGCTGGAAGTTTCCTTCCAAATCCTAAAAAACTGCTGGTGATGCTACCAGAACACTGTTGAGGAGACCAAAAGACAATACCTGTCAAATATCATTGAGTCCAATCGTCAAAACCCACGAGTGCTACAGTTAGGTCCATATATATTTGGACACTGACACAAATTTAGTTTTTTTTTACCTGTTTACTGAAACATATTCAAGTTATAGTTATATAATGGACATGGATATAAAGTCCAGACTTTCAGCTTTCATTTGAGGGTATCCACATTAAAATTGGATGAAGGATTTAGGAGTTTCAGCTCCTTAACATGTGCCACCCTGTTTTTAAAGGGACCAAAAGTAATGAAGTTTGAAGTTGCCTTTTCCAGTGCTGAGGTTAAAACTGGTGCTCCTGTTCAGGAATGTCGGATTGTTAACTCTTGTACTGCTGGTCAGTTCTCTGTTGCTTTTGATCAGCTCTGTGACCGGCCTGCATCTGTTAACACAGAGGAGCTCAGCTCCTGGTTTCATTCCTCCTGCTGTACCATACTGGACTCTGTGGCTCCAATAAAAACTGTGCAGTCCAAAACTAAATCTGAGCCGTGGTTCAATGAGGAAACTCGCGCGACTAGGCGGGAGTGCCGCAGAGCTGAGCGAAAGTGGAAGAAGGACAGGCTGGAAGTTTCCTTCCAAATCCTAAAAAACTGCTGGCGATGCTACCAGAACACTGTTGAGGAGACCAAAAGACAATACCTGTCAAATATCATTGAGTCCAATCGTCAAAACCCACGAGTGCTACAGTTAGGTCCATATATATTTGGACACTGACACAAATTTTGTTTTTTTTACCTGTTTACTGAAACATATTCAAGTTATAGTTATATAATGGACATGGATATAAAGTCCAGACTTTCAGCTTTCATTTGAGGGTATCCACATTAAAATTGGATGAAGGGTTTAGGAGTTTCAGCTCCTTAACCTGTGCCACCCTGTTTTTAAAGGGACCAAAAGTAATTGGACAATTGACTCAAAGGCTATTTCATGGGCAGGTGTGGGCAATTCCTTCGTTATGTCATTCTCAATTAAGCAGATAAAAGGCCTGGAGTTGATTTGAGGTGTGGTGCTTGCATTTGGAAGATTTTGCTGTGAAGAAAACATGTAGTCAAAGGAGCTCTCCATGCAGGTGAAACAAGCCATCCTAAGCTGAGAAAACAGAAAAAACCCATCCGAGAAATTGCTACAATATTAGGAGTGGCAAAGTCTACAGTTTGGTACATCCTGAGAAAGAAAGAAAGCACTGGTTAACTCATCAATGCAAAAAGACCTGGACACTCACAGAAGACAACAGTGGTGGATGATCGCAGAATAATTTCCATGGTGAAGGGAAACCCCTTCACAACAGCCAACCAAGTGAACAACACTCTCCAGGAGGTAGGCGTATCAATATCCAAATCTACCATAAAGAGAAGACTGTATGAAAATAAATACAGAGGGTTCACTGCACGGTGCAAGCCACTCATAAGCCTCAAGAATAAAAAGGCTAGATTGGACTTTGCTAAAAAAGCATCTAAAAAAGCCAGCACAGTTCTGGAAGAACATTCTTTGGACAGATGAAACCAAGATCAACCTCTACCAGAATGATGGAAGGAAAAAAGTATGGTGAAGGTGTGGTACAGCTCATGATCCAAAGCATACCACATCATCTGTAAAACACGGTGGAGGCAGTGTGATGGCTTGGGCATGCATGGCTGCCAGTGGCACTGGGTCACTAGTGTTTATTGATGATGTGACACAGGACAGAAGCAGCTGGATGAATTCTGAGGTATTCAGAGACATACTGTGTGCTCAAATCCAGCCAAATGCAGCCAAACTGATTGGTCAGCATTTCATAATACAGATGGACAATGACCCAAAACATAAAGCCAAAGCAACCCAGGAGTTTATAAAAGCAAAGAAGTGGAATATTCTTGAATGGCCAAGTCAGTCACCTGATCTCAACCCAATTGAGCATGCATTTCACTTGTTAAAGACTAAACTTCAGACAGAAAGGCCCACAAACAAACAGCAACTGAAAACCGCTGCAGTAAAGGCCTGGCAGAGCATTAAAAAGGAGGAAACACAGTGTCTGGTGATGTCCATGAGTTCAAGACTTCAGGCAGTCATTGCCAACAAAGGGTTTTCAACCAAGTATTAGAAATGAACATTTTATTTACAATTATTTAATTTGTCCAATTACTTTTGAGCCCCTGAAATGAAGGGATTGTGTTTTAAAAAATGCTTTAGTTCCTCACATTTTAATGCAATCATTTTGTTCAACCCACTGAATTAAAGCTGAAAGTCTGCACTTCAACTGCATCTGAATTGTTTTGTTCAAAATTCAATGTGGTAATGTACAGAACCAAAATTAGAAAAATGTTGTCTCTGTCCAAATATTTATGGACCTAACTGTATTTAAGACCATTGACACTGTTCTTAATGCCCCACAGCCTGTCAGCGTGGAGGCATCTCCTGAAATGTGCAATAGCTTCCTCCACTTTTTTATTGATAAGGTTGCTACTGCTAGGGCTCTCATCTCAGCTCCTGCATCAGACCCCTCATACTCTGCTCCTTGTTCTGTAGTTTTTGATAAATTTGAACCTGTGTCTCTGTAATTTTTAGAAGATCTGGTCGCCCATATTAAGCCTTCAGGTTCTCCCTGTGACGCTGTCTCTCCTCGTCTCTTTAAAGAGGTTTTTCCTAGTATAGGGCAGTCAGTCCTGGCTATCATAAACAGCAGTCTGTCTTCTGGTGTTGTCCCTCTGAGTTTTAAACATGCAGTGGTGCAACCACTACTTAAGAAACCTGGCCTTGATCGTAGTGTGCTGGCCAATTTCAGACCCATCTCTAAGCTGCCTTTTATTTCAAAAATTTTGGAGAAAGTTGTTCATGCTCAATTGAAGTAATTTTTAGATGAGCATGGTGTCCTGGAGGTCTTTCAGTCCGGTTTTAAAACTCTGCATAGCACAGAGTCAGCTCTATTAAGGGTTTTTAATGACATCCTCATGGCTAATGACTCTGGTGACCATGCAATTCTTGTTCTGTTGGACCTAACTGCGGCCTTTGACACCGTGGACCACAACATCTTAGTGGCTCGGTTACACCGCCTAGTGGGTATTCATGGTACTGCTTTGGAATGGTTAAAATTATATCTGGCTGACAGAAGCATGAGTGTAAGCCTTGGAAATTTGGAGTCCAGTTCTGCTCCACTGTTATATGGGGTCCCACAGGGGTCCATTTTAGGGCCGCTGCTTTTTTCTTTGTATTTATTGCCCCTGGGCTCCATCCTGAGAAAGCATGGCATCTCCTTTCATTGTTACGCAGACGATAGTCAGATATATGTGCCACTGAAGAAAAAAATGCTTTCTCCCTCACACCACTTCTGTCATGTCTCGAAGACATCAAGGCCTGGATGGCCTTGAACTTTTTAAATTTTAATGAAAATAAAACAGAAGTGATGGTGTTTGGCCCCAGCGGCTCTTGTGAACCCTTGCCCGTTGATTTGGGCCCTTTGGCAGACAATGTAAAGCCAACAGTCACAAACTTGGGTTTTAAGTGGACAGTGATTTTAAATTGGATCGGCAAATTAGTTCCGTAGTGAAGTCTACCTTCTTTCAAATTAGGCAGCTGGCAAAGGTGAAGCCTTTCCTTGCACAAACACACTTTGAGACAGTAATCCATGCCTTCATAACATCTCAGCTGGATTACTGTAATGCACTTTATTTTGGAGTTAGCCAGTCCTCCCTCGCACATCTCCAGCTGGTGCAAAATGCAGCCGCTCACCTCCTAACTGGAGCACGTAAGAGGGAGCACATAACTCCCATCCTGGCCTCCCTCCACTGGCTGCCTATGCACTTTAGAGTCCATTTTAAGATTCTTTTATTTGTTTTTAAGTCTTTAAATGGTCTCGCCCCCCCCCCCCCCCCCCCACCACCACCACCACCTCTCTGAGCTCCTTCAACCCTACGCTCCTGCTCGGTGCCTCAGGTCAGCTGACTTGCTGCTCCTGGAGGTACTGAAGTCCAAACGGAAGCTTAGCGGGGACAGAGCTTTCTCCATTGCTGCTCCAAAATTATGGAACGAGCTACCATTGCACATTAGGCAAGCTTCCTCACTGTCCATTTTTAAAACTAGTCTTAAAACCCATTTTTACTCCTTGGCTTTTAACTCCCCATGAGACTCTGCTCTTGTTTTAGTGTTTTTATGGTTTGCTTTTATTTATTGTTTTATTGTTTCTAATTGCTTTTAAAAACAATGAAACAACTGTTTGACTGTTTTTATTTATTTCATTGCTTTTAATTGTTTTATGTCTTTTATGTACAGCACCTTGTTTTCAACTACAGTTGTTTTAAAATGCTATATACATAAAGTTGAGTTGAGTATTTCATTTCGAGTTTGAGTAAAACAGTATGAACACAGTGTATCTCTTGGTCTAATTCAGTACACACAACCACAATCATGGGGAAGACTGCTGACATGACTGTTGTCCAGAAGATGATCACTGATGCCCTCCACAAGGAGGGTAAGCCACAAAAGGTCATTGCTGAAAAGGGTGGCTGGAAAAGGTGCACAAGCAATGGCCGCAGTCTTGAGAGGATTGTCAAGAAAAGTTGATTCAAGAACTTGGGAGAGCTTCACAAGGAGTGGACTGAGGCTAGTGTCAGTGACTACGTTTACATGCACATCCAAATTGAGCTGCTGTCGGTAACCGAGCTGAAGGTCCCAGCAGGGTGCCAGAGAAATCCAATCGTACATGCACACAATTAAATCGGGCTATTGTGTGAGGTGCATTGTGCACCCGAGCCACAGGTGGCGCTACACACCCCATCGTGTTGGTACACTTCCGGTTGTCATCATGAAGAAGAGCTATTCAAGAGTGTAAACAAAGTTATCAGTTCCGTGTTCTCCATTGCGCGTTTTTCTCCCGTCCATGAATTTTAATATATTCAACTCCTTAAGCTGAATGAGCATGAACTCTGTCTCCTCATTGCTCCAGAAGTGCACGTTTCTGCTTGCCTGTGGCAGTGGGGGCGTGGTCAAGTGTCGGTCTGTGACAGGAGGGCGGAGCCAGGGAAGGTGAGTGGCAGAATCACTACACCTGACGGTAATTAACCTGTGTTTGTGTGTCTTCCCAGTAACCGCGCCCTATTTAAGGAGGCAGAGGGAGAGCAGAGGGGAAAGCTCATCCCGGGACTAGAACACAGCGCGCACGCGTGTGTGTGTGTGTTTCTCTCAAGAATAAAAGTAGGCTGTTAAACTGAAAAGTCTGACAATAAAAAGCCTATTAGTACCAGAAGCTTTGTCCTGCCGTCCTCTGTGCTCCACCCACACTTCAGAGAGCTCTACATCGCCATTTTCTCTTCTTCGTTTGTTCCTCCTGACCTCTTCTGCTGCTCGCTACTACTGTTGTTATGCCGACCGAGGCTGTTGTGTTTCCCGCTTGTGGTCTCATCACTCGTCACTTCCGGAAGGGGCAGTAAGTAGCTCGACTACTAGCTTGATAGGGTATACATGCACTAAGTAGCTTGGCAGAAATCGCATAATCTAGGTCGTGTAGCTCGATTCCGAGAAATCAAGTTCGGTTCAATTTCAGCCGAATTAAGGTGTATACATGGCATTTTGAACTTCGATTTCAGTCAAGCAACGGCAGAAATTCGATTCTCTCTATGTGCATGTAAACGTAGTCAGTGTATCAAGACCCATCACAAACAGACATCTTCAAGAAAGGGGATACAACTTTCACATTCCTAATATCAAGCTACTCCTGAGCCAGAGACAATGTCAGAAGTGTCTTATCTGGGCTAAGGAGAGAAAGAAATGGACTGTTGCTCAGTGGTCCAAAGTCCTCTTTTCAGATGAAAGTACATTTTGCATTTAATTTGGAAATCACGGTTCTAGAGTCTGGAGGAAGACTGGAGAGGCACAGAATCCAAGGTGTTTGAAGCCCAGTGTGAAGTTTCTGCAGTCTGTGATGATTTGGGGTATCAAAGCAACCTGGGCTTCAGTAACACCTCAACAGTGCCACAGACTGATCACCTCCATGCCACACCGCACTGATACAGTAATTCATGGTAAAGGAGCCCCAACCAAGTATTGAGTGTATAAATGAATATACTTTCAGAAGTTGGACATTTCTGTATTGTAAATCCTTTTTTTTTTATTGATCATAGGTAATATTCTAATAATTTGAGATACTGGATTTCTGATTTTCATGAGCTATAAGCCATAATCATCAAAATTAAAACAAAAAAGGCTTTAAATATCTCACTTTACATGTAATGAATATAGAATATATGAATTAAATTTTGAATTAAATTATGAAAAAAGTTACTTTTTCATGGTATTCTAATTTTTTGAGATGCACTAGAATTTTCTATATTTCTGCATAAATATGACCTAAAACAACATCAGATTTTCACACAAGTGAAAATAGACAGCAATTTGTTCAGATGGGTGCTATTAAGTCTACTCTCTTAGACATCAAATGTGGTGTACCACAAGGGTCAATTCTTGAACCAAAATTATTTATATTGTATATCAATGACATATGTAATGTTTCAAAAATATTGAGATGTTATTTTTCCAGATGACACAAATGTATTCTGTGTAGGGGAGAGCCTTCAGCAGCTATTGGAGATAGTCTCAGAAGAACTAGGAAAGCTAAAGCTGTGGTTTGATGTAAAAAACTAAACATATGTTTTAAGCCAAGACTTAAACACAGACTGTGTCTAATTCCCGAACATTACTTGGAAGACTGTTCCATAACTGTGGGGCTTTGTAAGAAAAGGCTGTGTCCCCTGATGTAGCCTTCATAATATGAGGTACCAGCAGATAGCCTGCACCTTTTGATCTAATTGACATGGCGGGTCATAAAGGACCAGAATTTAGCTCAGATACTGTGACTCGAGATCATTCAGTGCTTTAAAGGTCAAAAGTACACTGCAAAAAATTATATCTTAGCAAGTGAAAATATCTTGAAAATAGTTGAAATGATCTAGCATTTCCTATTAGAAGAATACAAGAGATCAATATTGAGATTAAACCGAGTTCTAGACTGCAACCAACTTATTCTAAGATGTCTTATCAAGTAAAAATATCTGTCCATGCAGCAAGATAATTTCACTCGTATTAAGTAATGTCTCATCTCATTATCTCAAGCCGCTTTATCCTGTTCTACAGGGTCGCAGGCAAGCTGGAGCCTATCCCAGCTGACTACGGGCGAAAGGCGGGGTACTCCCTGGACAAGTCGCCAGGTCATCACAGGGCTGACACATACAGTAGACACAGACAACCATTCACACTCACACCTACGGTCAATTTAGAGTCACCAGTTAACCTAACCTGCATGTCTTTGGACTGTGGGGGAAACCGGAGCACCTGGAGGAACCCACGTGGACACGGGGAGAACATGCAAACAGAAAGGCCCTCATCGGCCACAGGGCTCGAACCCGGACCTTCTTGCTGTGAGGCGACAGCGCTAACCACTACACCACTGTGCCACCCCAGAGGTAACATATATAAAGAAAAAAAGCAGTGGGCCTAAGACAGAACCTTGTGGAACACCAAACTTTACTTCAGTATGTCTAGAAAAATCACCATACTGATAGCGATCAGTTAATCCAGCCACTGGGGGTGCATAAGCATACTCTTGGTGCTGGTCCCAAGCCCGGATAAGTTGGAGAGGGTTGCGTCAGGAAGGGCATCTGGCGTAAAACTGTGCCAAATCTAACATGCAGAATGAAAAGAGAAATACCATACCGGATTGGTCTGGGCCCGGGTTAACAATGACCGCCTCCGTTACTGTTGGTCAACAGGGTGCCGATGGAAAGTATGCTACTGTTGTGTCAAAACAGAGAAGGAGAAAGAGAGGGGGGAGGCATGTAGGAGAGAGCATGAAAGATGGAAGGGAAGGAGCTTACAATTGAGGGTAGGAACACTGAATGTGGGAACCTTGACTGGCAGAGTGAGAGAGTTAGCAGGTATGATGGAAAGAAGGAATTTGGACATTTTGTATGTGCAGGAGATGAGGTGGAAAGGAAGCAAGACCAAGAACATTGGAGGTGGGTGCAAGTTGTTTTATTATGTAGTCAATGGAAAGAGAAATGGTGTTGGTATTGTTTTGAGGGGAGAGTTGGTCAACAGTGTGAGTGATGTGAAGAGGGTGTCAGATAGAGTGATAGGCATGAAGTTGGAGATTCAAGGAGTGGTAATCAATGTTGTGTATATGTACGCTCCACAGGTTGGATGTGAGAATGAAGAGAAAGAGTCTTTCTGGGAAAAGATGGATGAAGTGGTAGAAAGTATACCAAGGGAGGAGCTCGTGCTGATAGGAGCAGATTTCAACGGACATGTTGGCGAGGGAAACAGAGGAGATGAGGACGTGATGGGCAGATATGGTGTAAGAGAGTGAAATGTGGAAGGGCAAATGGTGGTTGATTTTTCAGAGAGGATGAATTTGGCAATAGTCAATACATACTTCGAGAAGAAAGAGCAGCACAGGGTGACGTTTAAGAGTGGAGGAAGATCTACACAGGTGGACTACATACTCTGCAGAAGGGGTAACCTGAAGGAGATTGGAGACTGTAAAGTGATGGCAGGGGAGAGTGTAGCTAGACAACATTGAGTGGTTGTGTGCAGGATGAGCTTGAAAGTGAAAAAGAGGAAGCATGAAATAGTGGAGCCGAAGATTAAGTGGTGGAAACTAAAAGAGATTGATCATCAGAAGGAGTTTAGGGAAGAAATGAGACAAGCATTGATTGATAATGGAAGTCTGCCAGAAGATTGGGATACTACTGCTATACTAGTAAGAGAAGCAGCAAGGAAGGTGCTAGGGTGGTCATCGGGAAGGAGGAAGGAAGACAAGGAGACATGGTGGTGGAACAAAGAAGTGCAGGAAATTATAAAAGAGAAGAGGCTAGCAAAGAAGAATTGGGATGATTAGAGAGACGAGGAAAGCAGGCGGTTATACAGAGAGATGAGACAGAAGGCAAAAAGAGCAGTAGCAAAGGCGAAAGCAGATGCATACCAGGAGTTGTACAAAAGACTGGAGACCAAAGAAGGAGAGAAAGACCTGTACAGACTAGCTAGGCAGAGAAACAGGGAAGCCAGGGATGTACCGTATAGCAGGTAAGAGTGATGAAAGATGGAAAAGGAAATGTGCTGACAAAGAGAGTGTATGAAGAAGGTGGAAAGAGTATTTGAGGATTTATTAAATGAGGAGAATCCAAGAGAGAAAAGGTCAGATTCATTGGAGACAGCAAATCAGGAAGCAGAGTTGATTAGTAAGGATGAGGTGAGGGCAGCCATGAAAAGAATGAAGACTGGGAAAGCAGTTGGACCAGATGGTATCCCGATTGAGGCTTGGAGATGTTTGGGTGAGACAGCTGTTGAGTTCCTAATGTCATTGTTTAATAAGATCCTAGAGAATGAGAAAATGCCAAATGAATGGAGAAAGAGTGTGCTAGTCCCAATATACAAGAATAAGGGAGATGTACAGAGTTATTACAGAGGGATAAAATAGATGAGCCACACCATGAAGTTATGGGAAAGGGTATTGGAGACAAGATTGAGAAGAGAGGTAGCAATATGTGAACAGCAGTATGGGTTCATGCCAAGGAAGAGCATGTCGGATGCAATTTTTGCTTTAAGAATATTAATGGAGAAGTACAGGGAAGGCCAGAGAAAGCTACATTGTGTGTTTGTAGACCTGGAGAAGGCATACAATAGAGTGCTGAGAGATGAGTTATGGTATTGTATGAGAAAGTGTGGAGTGAATGAAAAGTATATCAAAGTGGTGCAAGACATGTATGAGAACAGTGAAACAGCAGTGAGGTGTGCAGTTGGAACAACTGAATGGTTCAAGGTGAAGGTGGGACTTCATCAAGGATCTGTTTTGAGTCCTTTCTTGTTTGCCATAGTGATGGATAGCTTGACGGACGAAGTGAGGCAAGAGTCACCATGGAACATGATGTTTGTGGATGATATTGTCATTTGTGGTGAAAGTAGAAAGGAGGTTGAGCTGGGTTTGGAGAGATGAAGGTATGAATTGGAATGAAGAGGAATTAAAGTGAGCAGTAGCAAAACAGAATACATGTGCATCAGTGAAAATGGGGATGAGAGTGTAGTGAAGATGCAAGGAGTAGATGTAAAGAAAGTTGGTGAATTCAAGTACCTAGGGTCAACTGTGCAGGAAAATGGGGGCTGCAATAGTGAGGTGAGAAAGAGAGTGCAGGCAGGGTGGAGCAGTTGGAGAAGGATTTCGGGAGTCATTTGTGATAGGAAAGTCCCAGCAAAAGTGAAAGGTAAGCTGTATACGACAGTAGTGAGGCCAGCTGTGATGTATGGATTGGAGACAGTACCCTTAATGAAGAAACAGGCAGAGGTGGAAAGTAATGAATTACATTACTCGTGTTACTGTACTTGAGTAGCTTTTTGTGTACTTATACTTTTTCAAGTAATTTTAAAAGTGTGTACTTTTAGTTTTACTTAAGTATGTTTTCTTTTAAGTAGTGTACTTCAGTACATTTTACATCACAACCTTTACTGAGTAAAAAAAATAAATAAATAAAAAATTAAAAAAGGCTAAAATGGAGAAGAGGAAATGCGTTCTGGAAATGAATCACGGGAAGGACAGTTGTCATGCGCGCGAGTCTCACACAGATGATGGCGGACATGCACCGGCGCTTTAAGGGGGGGGCTTCGGGGGGCTCAAGCCCCTGGGCCACAGCCAATCAGGGGCCTTGTAATATTAATAAAATAATAAACTGTCGGAATCATGGGCCTACATTAATGTACGGATAGAAATAAGGTTAGAAATAAATGAGCGCACAGTAGCCTGCTGTAAGAGACATGGTGGATGTGGTTCGCGAAATGAACCCCCACAACTGTCCCAGAATAAAATGTAACAAAATGTAATGTCACGCACAAAAGCGCACCAAAGACTGCAGACTACAGACTACTGAGGCACAAATTTAGAGGCTTTGAAAAATGAAGCTTTCACATGTTAGCGGGGTGCATAAAAGGAAAAAAAGAGAGAGATGCAGGTAATGATAGAATCGTTGCCTGAAGTCACAGACTTTTTTAAGGTAAGGATCACCAATCTGTTCAGAATATCAGCTACTTATCAGTTATCAGCCTACCAGCAGCTAGGCTATGTGCAGCTAGGCTAGATATGCTATGATCTGTCCAACAGTAAAATAAATCAGTTGTGATTTGAATACGTGTCGTGTGATTTGAGTTATAATCCTGTTAGTATAATAGCATATTTCGATGGGGATAATAAACTGTCTAAAACGGCATCTACTGAAGAAATTGATGAAAAGATTGTAGCCTATAATTTTCACAGTTCGGGCAGCAGACAGATTAAGCATACTGAGGGGAATAGCAATACAAAGCTAGCGCAGATCCACATTTCTCGCTAGCTGTGTTGGGTGTGGTGTTAGCCCGTGTGGATTTAAGTGAAATACTTGAGAAGTTCTGTGGTCAAGACAACGTTTTACGGTAAGGACACTTGATTATTAATGTTTGCCCGCCGTGGCTTGTTGTTGACGAAAGGCCCACATGATTTTGCCTTATGCAGCTACTGCTAGCGTCATGCTTTGAACTAGGTTAAGCTCATTTGCGCTAAAGGATGGGTTTATTGAAGGACTTTGATGTAACTAGTTTCTTTTTAAAAAATTGTATGCTCAAAACAGTATGCCCGTGTTCATCATGTTTAACTTTTTTCTTGATGGAGTGCGTGAAATATTGTTGCAAGTGGTATTTCAATGCAGTCATGTCAAAAAGGCAGTTGAATGCACGGTCTTCTTCAAGGAGAAGGAAGACTTGCATGATGCTTGAACATAGATCGGTAAAATAGACCCTAGTAGGACTTGGTTTCGTGTATTTCGGTCTGTAGAGTTATGAGTTTGGCCGCTGTCCATGGTGTTTACGTTTCATGTGGCCGCCGAGCCAAGTACCTTCATCATCATCATCATGTTCCCCTGTCAAAAGTTAAACTATCTAGGGGTGCTTCTGCTGTAGCAGTTGCAGCAGTTGCTCAAAGTTTGATTTGTCTATCATCATATGTCTTATTTGTTGGGTGTCTATGCCCAGCAGATTTTCCCATTTCATCCATTTGTAACCATTTTTGTCAAACAGGAGCTGCTTTTGCACTTGGTTATTGCCCATCCGGCAAACGTGAGCAATATATTTTAGTTGTTGTACGTAGCAGGATAGTTTTATATCCTGGGTTCCTGTCAGTTTCCGGAGGTCAGCATTGGACATCTTGTAGCTCCAGTCTATATCTTCATTTGTAGTGTTCTTTTGGTCAGGGGCAATTTCGTTTATATCCACCTTTAATCATTTTCCTTAGGAAGCCGTGCCACACTACCTCAATTTTGTGAATTTCACTGGATGATAGTTGCCATGCCTGTGTGCTGTACAGGAGGCGAGATCGAACGAATGCCACTAGGAACTTTATATGGGTTTTTAGTAGTATTCGGTGGTCGGTTAGAACGTGTTTCAGTTCATTCCATTTCATGAATGCAGCACTTATCCTAGCATGCAGGAAGTGTGAGGATTCATCACAGTTGCTGACATTATAACCAAGATATTTAAAGGTGCGGACGTTTTTAATATTAGTGCCGCCAAGGGAAACGATACTTGGTTTACATTTGATATCCTCATTGACGTTAAAAGCCATTGTTTCTGTTTTGACATATGATATTTGTAAACCAAAGCGGGTGTAGGTCTTATCATACAACTGAAGAATATTCTGAAGCTCCTCGATGGATCCAGCGAGTATGGCCTGATCATCTGCGTATAGAATCTCTGTTATGCAACCCTCTCCTGATGCTCGTGCTTTCGTACGCATTTCTCTTGTGGATACCTCATTTGGAATGCAATATCTGAACTTGAAGCCTGTATCTGGGTACAAAACTTTTGATATCTCATGCTGTGCAATCCTGACAACAAAGTCCATATAGATATTAAAAACTGATGGCGATTCTAGGGCACCTTGTCTTGCAGTGAATGTTTGTTTTCATGCCGCCGAGCTATTTTTATGTATTTTATTTTTTAAAAAGACTTGTCTGTAGGTGTGTGTTTTATGTTTACAACACATAGGTCTACATTAGCGCACGCGCGCTTGTGTGCTTATCTCTGGCCATGCCCCTGCATGAAAGTTACGCAGTATCCTGTCCGTGGTAATAATCAGAACTGGCTCTGTAATGATAATGCGCGCGTTCTTCTCTCCCTCTGTGGTCGGATGTGTTGAGCGATGTGAGCGTGGGCCTTGCGCAGCTACGCTGAGCCAAACGTAACCTATCGTAGGCTTCTAGGCTAATTACGCGCTTACACTGTAAATGCTTGACACGTATTGCAAATAAAATAAGAGTGTTTTCCTGGCCAACGGTAAGGGTAGGGTTGACAGGTAGCCTATGAGGGGCCTAGCCCCTGGGCCACGGGTGTTGATAAAGCGCCCCTGTGGACATGGAGGAGACCGAGGAACCTGTGGTGGACGACCCTGCAGAAAACGCAATTTCTTCCAGTAATGAAGTGCACCCCTGGCCCTACATACGTGATCACTTCAACTTCGTAGAGAAAAGGGGTGACAGTTTCATTATGCAATGCAGATTATGTGTGCCCAAGAAGACAACCATTGCAGCATACAAAAATTCGACGTCTAATCTGCGCAAGCATGTTGAGGTAAGTATTGTCATTGGCATCATAATCACGGGCGCAGATAGAGGGTGGGACGGGTGGGATTCGTCCCACCTAGATTTAAATTCACCTCATTCGGTCCCCCCCACTTATAGGGAGGAAAAAACGTCTATGCTGTCTTTCTTTGCATAAGGCAAACCTCACGGAAAAATCAAAAGACTAATTACCATTCGGTTTATTGAGGTGCACAGCAGTGTATACATAGTTGCAACAACTCACATAAAACAAAACAAAGACTGATATTCGGTTGGTTGAGCTGTGCAGACTGCACAGGTTGCGAGCTCGAGCTTGGTTGCTAATGGTTATCCACAACAAGTTTGACAGGCATATCGGGGTTGGGGTTGGTTTGCTGGCAGCTTTGTCCCCCCCAGTTTTTTGTCCCCCCCAGTTCAAAAAACGTATCTGCGCCCCTGATCATAATGTTTCCTTTCCATAGTAAAACCGACAATAGGCTGGTTATATTCCAAAAATAGTGGATGGCATTGCTAATGTTGAAGTAGCAACCTGTTGGTACTGTAACATAACGGTAACTAGTCTGTTATTCGGTTGGCTAATCATGCAAGCAAGTTAGCTCGCCAACCTGACATGATCAGTCCTCCTACCATTCTACATCCAACAGGCCAGAAAGGAATACTAAGCAAAACAAATAATGTTTGAATTGAATTGTTCAATAACACACAGTGCACACAGGCAAGCTACGAGATTTCGGTGCAACATTTCACTTTCATATTCCGTGTACAATGCTTTGTGTGTGGTCAGGGCGATGTAAACGCCATGACTGTGTGTATTGACCTTTTTTGTTTGTCTCAGTTTTAATGCAGCATTATCCTAAGCATTCAATTTGATACACTTCCTTTAAATAAAACATCTGGGTTGAGATGTACATATATCCTTGTTTCCTCTTCTTTTTCATTTTTGCACAACACAATGGAGGCAGAAAACACCCATTGTTAAAAGTAACATTTTACTTTTACTCAAAGTACATTTTAAATGATCTACTTTTTACTTTTACTTGAGTAGATTTTTTGTCTGGTAACTTTACTTGTACTTAAGTAAAATTTCATCAGAGTAACAGTACTTGTACTTGAGTATAATATTTTAGTACTCTTTCCACCTCTGGAAACAGGAGGCAAAGTTGGAGGTGGCAGAGTTGAGGATGTTAAGGTTTGCGATGGGAGTGACAAGGTTGGACAGGATAAGGAATGAGCACATCAGAGGGACAGCACATGTGGGGAGCTTGGGAATTAAGTTAAGAGAGATGAGACTGAGATGGTATGGGCACGTTCTTAGAAGAGGTGCAGAGCATGTTGGAAGGAGAATGTTGAGGATGGAGCTGCCAGGCAAACGAAAATGAGGAAGGCCAAAGAGGAGATACATGGATTTGGTGAGAGAGGACATGAAGGTGTGGTAAAGAAAGATGCAGAAGACAGGGAGCAATGGAGATGAAAGAGCCACTGTGGCGACCCCTAATCGGGAGCAGCCAAAAGAAGAATAAGAAAGAAGACTGATAGCGATCAGTCAAATAAGAGCTGAGCCAGGAGAGGGATGTTCCTTTAACTCCCACAACATTTTCTAGTCTATCCAAAAGAATGGAATGATCAATGGTATCAAATGCTGCACTAAGGTCAAGCAACACAAGCAGCAAGACACAGCATTGATCAGACACCAACAGTAGGTTATTTATTACTTTAACCAGTGCTGTCTTAGTGCTATGATGAGGTCTAAATCCTGACTGATACATTTTATGGATGTTATTCCTGTGTAAATATGAGCATAACTGCTGTGCAGCAGCTTTTTCTAGGATCTTGAAGATAAAGGGGAGGTTTGATATTGGCCAATAATTGGACAGCTGACAGGGATCAAGGCCAGGTTTTTTAATCAGGGGTTTGATAGCTGCAAGTTTAAAGGATTTGAGTACATAGCCAATCCTAAGAGATAAATGTATTATTTTTAGAAGCGGTTCAATTACTTCAAGTATTATCTGTTTGAATAGACGTGTAGGTAAGGGATCTAGTACACATGTTGTGGATTTTGATGCAGAGATTAATGAAAGTAATTCAATTTCCCTAAGGGGAGTAGAATATTCTAATTGCTGATCTGATAGTTTTATTGTTAACTACAGGGTTACTTAAATTGTCACGTAAGTTGTCTGACCTTAAATGTTTTAATGTTTTGTCAGATATTTTCAATTTTGTCATTGAAAAAAATTCATGAAGTCGTTGCTACTACATACTGCAGGCGTGCATGTGTCAGGTGTGCATGCATGGTTTTTTCCCCCTGGTTAATTTTGCAACAGTATTAAATAGGAATCTAGGATTATTTTTGTTATCTTCTATTAGGGAGGACAGATATGTTGATCTAGCAGCACTAAAAGTTTTCCATACTTCAGGAAGCTCTCCTTCCAAGCTAATTTGAACGCTAACAAATTTTGTTTGATGCCATTTATGTTCCAATTTTCGAGTGGTCTGTTTTGAAGTGCAAGTGTCATCGTTATACAGGCCTAGAAATTCAGATATTTTTTCACCAGCCAGCTGGACTAGTTACCTTCCAAAGTAACTAGCCAAACAGAAAATCAACTAGCCAAAATTTGTTCATGTATGAATTTTACTTCTGTCAAAAATAATGTAAAAGAGAGTAGTTACCATTGTTCATGACTACTGTGCATTTATTTCAAGACCCGAGTATTTTGATACTGTTGTTAAATACATAAATGAGAACAACACAGAGCACCATAATACAATATCAACAAATAATAATATATTGGAAAACTTGGCAACTTGGTGTATGAATACTGAAAACAAATATACTTACTATCATGACTATAGCACCCAAAATATGTCCAACATGCTTTCTGTATTTAACCATTTATGAGAAAGAAAGCATTAGGAGCTTCATATTGACTAGGAATCAACTTGAAAAAAATTAATTATTCCATAAAAATCGTATCGCAGCCAAGGCCTACCCTGCTCCCACGTTTGCTTATAAGTCCTTTGACGTTTCTCCTTCTCATACGCTTTATCAGTGGCCTTTTTCTCCTCTTCAGATCGAGGTTGCTTTGTCCCCGTCTCTGGTGGTTTCTGTACACCTTTCAGAAAATTCCACATCGCAACATAGCTTTGGCAGATGTAGATGTAAACAACAAAAAAACACATGTGTTTAAATGGGCGATAATGTGGCCACATCTAATGAATTTGATAATATGATGTGGCAGCAGGGGCGTGGCCAAGCATCGGTCTGTGAATGGAGGGCGGAGTCAGGGAAGGTAAGTGGTGGAATCATTGCACCTGATGGGGATTAACCTGTGTTTGTGTGTCTTCCCCAGTGACCGTGCCCTTTAAAAGGAGAGGAGAGCAGAGAAAGGGAGCTCTCCCCAACCAGAACGTGTGTGTGTGTGTATACGCGCAGCTGGGAAGTGATAAAAGACTGAAAAGCTAGCAATAAATAGTTCATTGAGAACTCAGTTCTGGCCTGCCTGCTTTTGTGCTCCACCCACCTGGTCCAATACTACATGTGATTACCTCGATATTCAATGAGATGCGTTATATGCATGCACAGTAGTGAAAAAACCGACAGCCTGACTCGTACACAATATGATTCGGAATTCTTCGGTAGTTTCTGTCCTGCCGATAAACACATTGATTAACACAGACACGGCACTCGCTTAATATTAGTTGACAGTGTATCTGAATCTTCGCTTCATATATATTTTTTATTTTCAACTAGCCAGCCGGGCTGGCTAGTGACAGGAATTACCCGTCAAATGACAAATTAAGTCGCCTCGGGCGACCGGACCACCGCAAATTTCGAGCCCTGTTATACCAGGGTGCTAATTTTTTCTCTTTGCTGATTTTCCTTTTAAGTGCAGCTACATTATCTAAAGTATAGCGGAACATTAACTCTAAGCATTCAGTTGCCTGATTAAGTTCTGCAGGGCTGACAGTGACCCAATCAAAGTTGATAACTCTGGGAGATCATTTATAAAACTCTGTGCAGTAGTTGACGTGAATGTACGTTTGATACATAGCGTGGTGAGGTTCATATATTATTACTCAGACATATTTTGCATAAGAAGAGATAATGATCTGAGATAACTTCAGACTGTTGAAGTGTAACTACAACCCCGATTCCAAAAAAGTTGGGTCAAGTACAAATTGTAAATAAAAATGGAATGCAATAATTTACAAATCTCAAAAACTGATATTGTATTCACAATAGAACATAGACAACATATAAAATGTCAAAAGTGAGACATTTTGAAATTTCATGCCAAATATTGGCTCATTTGACATTTCATGACAGCAACACATCTCAAAAAAGTTGGGACAGGGGCAATAAGAGGCTGGAAAAGTTAAAGGTGCAAAAAAGGAACAGCTGGAGGACTAAATTGCAACTCATTAGGTCAATTGGCAATAGGTCATTAACATGACTGGGTATAAAAAGAGCATCTTGGAGTGGTAGCGGCTCTCAGAAATAAAGATGGGAAGAGGATCACCAATCCCCCTAATTCTGCACCGACAAATAGTGGAGCAATATCAGAAAGGAGTTTGACAGTGGGGCGGCATGGTGGTGTAGTGGTTAGCGCTGTCGCCTCACAGCAAGAAGGTCCGGGTTTGAGCCCCGTGGCCAGCGAGGGCCTTTCTGTGCGGAGTTTGCATGTTCTCCCCATGTCCGCGTGGGTTTCCTCCGGGTGCTCCGGTTTCCCCCACAGTCCAAAGACATGCAGGTTAGGTTAACTGGTGACTCTAAATTGACCGTAGGTGTGAATGTGAGTGTGAATGGTTGTCTGTGTCTGTGTCAGCCCTGTGATGACCTGGCGACTTGTCCAGGGTGTACCCCGCCTTTCGCCCGTAGTCAGCTGGGATAGGCTCCAGCTTGCCTGCGACCCTGTAGAAGGATAAAGCAGCTAGAGATAATGAGATGAGATGAGATGAGTTTGACAGTGTAAAATTGCAAAGAGTTTGAGCATATCATCATCTGCAGTGCATAATATCATCAAAAGATTCAGAGAATCTGGAAGAATCTCTGTGCGTAAGGGTCAAGGCCAGAAAACCATACTGGGTGCCCGTGATCTTCGGGCCCTTAGACGGCACTGCATCACACACAGGCATGCTTCTGTATTGGAAATCACAAAATGGGCTCAGGAATATTTCCAGAGAACATTATCTGTGAACACAATTCACCGTGCCATCCACCTTTGCCAGCTAAAACTCTATAGTTCAAAGAAGAAGCCGTATCTAAACATGATCCAGAAGCGCAGACGTCTTCTCTGGGCCAAGGCTCATTTAAAATGGACTGTGGCAAAGTGGAAAACTGTTCTGTGGTCAGACGAATCAAAATTTGAAGTTCTTTATGGAAATCAGGGATGCTGTGTCATTCGGACTAAAGAGGAGAAGGATGACCCAAGTTGTTATCAGCGCTCAGTTCAGAAGCCTGCATCTCTGATGGTATGGGGTTGCATTAGTGCATGTGGCATGGGCAGCTTACACATCTGGAAAGACACCATCAATGCTGAAAGGTATATCCAGGTTCTAGAGCAACATATGCTCCCATCCAGATGACATCTCTTTCAGGGAAGACCTTGCATTTTCCAACATGACAATGCCAAACCACATACTGCATCAATTACAGCATCATGGCTGCGTAGAAGAAGGGTCCGGGTACTGAACTGGCCAGCCTGCAGTCCAGATCTTTCACCCATAGAAAACATTTGGCGCATCATAAAACGGAAGATACGACAAAAAAGACCTAAGACAGTTGAGCAACTAGAATCCTACATTAGACAAGAATGGGTTAACATTCCTATCCCTAAACTTGAGCAACTTGTCTCCTCAGTCCCCAGACGTTTACAGACTGTTGTAAAGAGAAAAGGGGATGTCTCACAGTGGTAAACATGGCCTTGTCCCAACTTTTTTGAGATGTGTTGTTGTCATGAAATTTAAAATCACCTAATTTTTCCCTTTAAATGATATATTTTCTCAGTTTAAACATTTGATATGTCATCTATGTTCTATTCTGAATAAAATATGGAATTTTGAAACTTCCACATCATTGCATTCCATTTTTATTTACAATTTGTACTTTGTCCCAACTTTTTTGGAATCGGGGTTGTATATTTTCTATGTTTAACGTGAATGTTAATATTAGATCAAGAGTGTGACCACCATTATGGGTCAGTCCTATGACATTCTGGTTAACCCCTATTGAATCTAAAATGGACACGAACTCTGTTTTCAAAGGGTCTTCTGAAGTATTGAAGTGAATATTAAAATCTCCGACAACTAAAGTTTTGTCTAAGGAAATACCCAGGTCTGAGATAAAATTTGCAAATTCAGAAAAAAACTCAAAATATGGCCCAGGGGGCTTGCAAATAATAAGTAATGGAATTAACTGGGTAGACTTATTTTTCGAGGCTACATACATTATATTAGTATGAAGAACTTCAAATGTATTAAATTTATAACCAGGTTTTTGTGTTACACCTAGATAATCATTATAAATAACCGCGACACCTCCTCCTCTGCCAGTTAGATGCTGCTGGTGTATATAACTGTATCCAGGAGGATTAGCCTCATTTAATGCTATTTTTTCATTTGGCTTAATCCATGTTTCTGTTAAAGACAGTACATTAAACTCCTGATCAGTAATAAGTTCATTAACAATTCATGCTTTTGATGTAAGACATTTTTTAGTTTTTTTAGTTTAATTTAGTTTAATTTATTTGTCACATAAAATATAGATTACACATAAAGTATAAATTACAACAAAAAAATAAATATATACATATGTATAGCAAAAATAGGAAAAAAAAAAGAAATAGATACAAACATGACAGGAGAAGAAAACAGGGCGTAAGCCCCAATTGACATTCAACCCCCACAGATTACAAAAATATAAAAACTTATGATGCATTTAGAATAGTAAAAAAAAAAAAAAGGGGGGGGAAAGGGGGGAAATATACGTTACGGAGGATGGTACAAAGCGAGTTTCTCAAAGAAGTGAACAGATATTTGTCTTTTGAAGGAGATTGGCGTGGGGGAGAATTTTATAGCAGATGGAAGGCTGTTCCATAATTTAACAGTTCTTGGAAAGTAAGAGTTCCGATAGTAGTTTTGCTTGTGATTGAAGAAGAAGCGGAGATCAGCTGGATGGAAGTTTCTGGTGCAATATCTAGATGTAGTTGGAATGAGCAAACTAGCTAAACTATCACTAACAGTACTGTTTTTAATTTTGTAAAGCAAGACAGCGTCACTGATTTCTCGGCGATACTCTAAAGGGAGAAGACTGAGCGACTTAAGGCGATCGGTATAGGACACATCAGGGGGGTAGTTCAGGATAAACTTTGTGGCGCGGCGCTGAATGTTCTCTAAAAGAGCCTTGTGCTTAGCAGTTGAAGGTGACCATATGCTTGAGGCGTACTCCAGGCAAGGTCTAACTAAAGTGCAATAAAGCAATTTCCTTGTACTTTGGTCATAGATGTCGTGACAGACCCGCCTCACCAGCCCAAGCATCCTGTTAGCTTTTGCACACATGAGCTCTATATGTGGACCCCAGGACAGATCATTTGTTACAGTGACTCCGAGGTCTATTACTTGCGCTGCTGCATCCAGAGTGCGGCCACACAGCTGGTAACAATGTGGTGGACGCTTTGTCGAACGCTTCTTGGACATATGTATAACCCTACACTTAGATGCGCTGAACTCCATACCGTGCTCTATACTCCAATTGTACAGTGAGTCAAGGTCACCCTGCAAGGAGAGAGACGAACTTGCAGACTCTATAGAGCGGTAGAGCTTGGAATCATCAGCATAAAGGGCAATATCCGAACCATGCTGCACGTAGTTTGGCATGTCGTTTGCGTAAATCAAAAACAGCAGGGGCCCGAGGATAGATCCCTGCGGGACCCCTGATGTCACCGGCAGCCAAGAGGAGGTAACACCCTCAAGGACAACGCGTTGTCGTCTTCCACCCAGGTAGGACTCAAACCATTTCAACAAAGGACCTGCAATCCCATACCGCTGTAGTTTGAACAAGAGCAGATGGTGAGGGACCTTATCAAAAGCCTTTGAGAGATCTAGATGAATAACATCAATGTCATCCCCTGCTGCTAACCTGTTCACAATGTCATGATAGACTTCGACAAGTTGCGTTACAGTAGACTTTCCCTTAAGGAATCCGTGTTGTAGATGGTAGATGAAAAGTGAAATGTAGCTGAAGCAGTGATTGTAGACGCAGCGCTCAAGGACTTTTGATACAATACAATACATCTAATATTTAATAGCCCTACCTTTAGATCAAAGGTGTTGGCTATACAGGCTGTACAGTCAGTCTGATGTAATTTTATATTGATTAGGTTACTGGAACAAACTCTAAGTATTTCTACTTTTTTTCTTTAGCTCGGGGAACAGACACTGCCTCGATGTAGTGGACACTGAGTGATGACTCTGTGCAGCTAACAGACAGTTGGTTTAGCCTGTTCGTCTGCTCTCTGGCCTTGGCTCTGGATTGTCAGAAGTTAACTAGACCTGTTCTGAGACTATGAGCTGTGCTGCAAGAAATGAGAGCAGCACCTTCCCGAGTGGGATGGATACTGTCCCGCCCTAACAGGCCAGCAGTGCCCTCAAAGTTAGCCCAATTATCTATAAAGCCCACACTGTTTTCAGAGCACCACCTGGACAACCAGCAGTTCAGCGACCATAACCTGCTGTAAGCTATATTGCAAAGGCAACGTCCGATGCTTTTAGTATGCTCTGGCCCCATCCCAATGTGTGGTGATATTAAATTAGTGAAGGCTAATTTAAATACCTCTACGAAGTTACTCTTAGTAACCTCAGACTGACGAAGGTGTATATCATTATGTAAGGCCCTTTTCAAATAGCAATGATTTGGCCTTTACTATGTTAATAATTTTATGTAAATTAATTACACTATGTTTATGGAAAAGGACTGCAATTACTACTATGCATTGGTTTGTTTTATTTTGACATGATGCATGTTTCCTGCTGAAATGTCTAAAAAAAACCCTTGATGATGTAACCAATCCTGTGTTGGTTTAGAAGTAGTGATGTGTATTGGGCCAATTAGAATTTAGGGATGATTAATCTCGAATCTGCTGCTACCTACGACACAGAGGTGAAGGAGAGAATACGTTTGGGCTACGAAGTTCACGGATGTAAAGCTGGAGCAGTTAAGTTTGTAAAAAGAGGCTTATTTAACATTTTTGGAGACTGACTACAGCTAATGGGCTACTGGCCTAAAGGTTAATGAGTGTCTGTAGTGATAGGCTCCAATGTGTTTGCTTTCATCTGTTAAGTTTAAAAGTGTACTACCAAGCTAATCATTTTCTCGGTTCTTTTCCTGTATTCGCGGATATATTGAATGCTGTAGCGTATGTTGTAATGGCAAGAAAAGTGTCAAGTTTTGAACCTTCATTGCAACAAGACATCAAACTAAGTGAACACAAACTCTGATAAAGCTAGTGAAGCCACATTTGGAAGAAGAGCTTGCTCGTCAAAGGCTTATTGTTATTGGGACTGCCTGCTGCTACAGGGAGCTAGCCTCCATTGCCACCATCTTGTTTGCCACATATCCTGGACTGCTGAGTTTGTGAGTAGTTTGTTTGAACTGCCGTTTCATCCACCAAGCATGATAATCGCATGAGTGAACTTTATTTTGTGTCAGTCGGATTTCATCTGCCATTGGAACTTGCATTGTGGATTTTTTTTTTTTCTCATGTGCACCAATGTTTAATGGGCTCCTACTTTTTTTGCAAGCTTGCTATTATAATTTCATAGAGACATATTAAACTGATTATGGCTGAGTATTATTGACTGTTAGCATTGAAAACAGTGTTTAATTGTCACTTCACCACTTAACCTTTTGTTAAGGGTATTTTTCTTTTCTTCTTTTCCATTAGGGGGATTAATAGCGCCACTCAGCATAGTGGTTGAATAGGGGTACTGTCAGGATTTGTGATATGTTTCTGTTCCTTATACAGTTGTGTACAAAGGTGACCCAGATAGCAAATGATGTTATTTCAATGTTGATATTTGGTCAAGATGGTTGATTTACAGTTATAGTTGAACACTGATGGTGGATCAACCATTAATCAACCACTGATAAAATAAAAAGTTGAAAAAATGTGTTCGAATCAATGTAATGGTTGAAGGAAACATTTGATCAATGTTGAATATATGTTTTTGTTGTCATCATACACTGCACCACTGGACGGGAGCCTGGGGTGCACTCTGGGTGAGACCATTTTGTGGGAGGGGGGTTTCCTATATTTCATTGAATTTCATTTATTTAATTTAGAATTTTAATAGAGCACAAGGAACTATGAAGAATAGATTATTATTTATGGTTATGTGCAAATCTTGTGTGTGCAACATGTAAGGAAAAAACGAACAGAAAATTCTGCTGTACCGGCCGCTATTTGGAATGGTCCAAATAACCGTCTCTCAGAAGAACTTTCAGAAGAGCTCGAGCTCCGTTGACGACGAGACTTGCGACCATAGACTGTCTGTGCTTGCGACTGAAGAAATTTGCTTCAACAACACTGGCCAGTTCTCCTCTTTGTGGTAGTGTGGTTAAAAATAGTGGTTAAGTGAACATGTGCTTGTACACATGGTACTCTGATGGACAAGAACCCCATCCCACCTCACGCCCAGTGTTCCTGGCATAGGCTCCAGATTCACCACCATACTGAGTAGGATAAAACAGTGACTGAGGATTACTATACAGACTTATTATGACATGTATTCTCATCTCATTATCTCTAGCCACTTTATCCTTCTACAGGATTGCAGGCAAGCTGGAGCCTATCCCAGCTGACTATGGGCGAAAGGCGGGGTATCTACACCCTGGACAAGTCGCCAGGTCATCACAGGGCTGACACATAGACACAGACAACCATTCACACTCACATTCACACCTATGGTCAATTTAGAGTCACCAGTTAACCTAACCTGCATGTCTTTGGACTGTGGGGGAAACCGGAGCAAATATTCAAATATTTTGTTAGTCAGGCAGTTATTTGAATTGTACAGTAAGTTTAACTGCTAGTACTGTATTTAGGCAATATTTTATTGTCCAGGTAAAGACTGTGTAATCCTTTCTGGTTCATATCATATCTGGTTCATGTCCACAGACAGGCCTTTCCATCATTGTGTACGGTGAAACATCAACATCAACCCAATTTCTCATGGTGGTGCAGTGGTTAGCACAGTCGCCTCACAGCAAGAAGGTTCCAGGTTCGAACCCAGCAGCCGGCAAGGGCCTTTCTGTGTGGAGTTTGCACATTCTCCCCGTGTCTGTGTGGGTTTCCTCCACAGTCCAAAGATGTGCAGTTAGGTTGACGTGGGGCGGCCTTGGGCTGAGGTGCCCTTGAGCAATTCCCAGATAGCAAAAATCAATTGAATCAACATTGAAATAGCGTTTGGCAGAAAACATTGAAATAATGTTGAAATGATATTGAAAGTGTCCCCTTGAATTTGGGTTGAATCAACGTTGAATTTTCAACCCTATCAGCATTGAATCAATAGTGATTCAACCATCATCATTCCTGGTAATAAGAATGACTCTTTACATTTACTGGGTTTTTTTTAATTGTACATAAATTCTGAAGAGTTACATGGTTTCTGCCAGGGACCACTGGTAAAGTATTTCTTCAGTGGAGGCACTGCGCTAGTTACTTACTAAATTCATACAGTACTTACCTATTCTAATTTTGAGACTAAATCTTCAAACTTTAATGGTAGACAGGAAATCCAAGCAATTCACCATCACCAGCTGGAAACTCAGGATCCTATTTGTCTTAAATGAGTGTGACCTCAGTGTAGATTAAAACACTAGGGAAAAAGGGGTTACATTTAGCTCCTACATGGAGAACTATCTTTGAGAACCTGTGCTTGCCTAGGACCTGAAGATTACCTGCTATGTCTGGTGCCCTGGCTCCCGGTATACACCTGACTAAAGCTACTGGTGCCCCTAAAGACCTAGCTAATTTCACCTGCCAGAGCTGGCAACAAGGAGGAGGTGCGAGGAGTACAGCGTGAACTGACAGCAATGATCAGGGAGACCAAGGAAAATTACAGGAGGACGTTGGAGTGGAAACTCCAACAGAACAACATGAGAGAGGTGTGGAGTGGAATGAAGACCATCACTGGTTACAAGCCAACCAACAGTGAAGAAGTGGATGGCAATGTGGAAAGGGCGAATGAGCTGAATCTTTACTTCAACAGATTCGATGGCGCGACCCCAACCCACCACCACCACTCTTCTGCAGGATGGCTACAACCACACACTTCACATTCTCTCCCCTCCCCCACCGTTTCTTGCCCAACCTCATCCCCATTTCAGGATCTGGCTTGCACCTCCTCAACAGACGCCCTGGCTGAGCACACCCCCCCAAGAAACACCTTCATCCCTCCCCCACCCGTCACCTCCACACCGATCATCAGCGAGGAGCAAGTGAGAAGACAGCTGAAGAGACTCCATGCAGGAAAATCAGCAGGCCCAGATGGTGTTAGCCCCAGGGCCCTGAAGACCTGTGCCCTCCAGCTAAGTGGAGTACTTCAGCATGCCTTCAACATGAGCCTGGGTCTTCAGAGGATCCCAGTGCTGTGGAAGACGTCATGCTTCATCCCTGTACTGAAGAAACCACGTCCCAGTGACCTCAAAGACTGCAGGCCCGTGGCGTTGACGTCACACATCATGAAGACCCTTGAGAGACTCATCCTGGAGCAGATCCGGCCTATGGTCCAACCACTTCTTGACCCCCTTCAGTTTGCCTACCAGCCCCGTCTTGAAGTAGAGGACGCAATCATCTACCTGCTCAACAAAGTTTACGGCCACCTGGACAAGCCAGCCAGCACTGTGAGGATCATGTTTTTTGATTTCTCCAGTGCTTTTGACACCATCCGGCTGGCTCTGCTGGGTGAGAAGTTGACAGCGATGCAGGTGGATGCCCCACTGGTGTCCTGGATTGTGGATTATTTGACTGGCAGACCACAGTACGTGCGCTTGCATTGCTGTGTGTTTGACACAGTGATCAGCAACACCGGGGTTCTGCAAGGGACTGTCCTTTCTCCTTTCCTTTTCACTCTCTACACCACTGATTTCAACTACTGCACGGAGACCTATCACCTCCAGAAATTTTCTGATGACTCTGCAGTGGTTGGATGTATTACTGGTGGTGATGAGAGCAAGTACAGGACGGTGGTGGACAACTTTATCACGTGGAGCAGGAAGAACCACCTACAGCTCAATGTGTTGAAGACGAAAGAACTGGTGGTTGATCTGAAGAGAATCAGGGCTTTGGTGAACCCTGTTAACATCCAAGGGGTCAGTGTGGATGTGGTGGAGGGATATAAGTACCTGGGGGTGTACTTGGATAATAAACTGGACTAGTTCAAAAACGTGGACACTGTATACAAAAGGGGCCAGAGCCGTCTCTATTTTCTGAGATGGCTGAGGTCCTTCAACATCTGCCGAATGATGCTGTGGATGTTCTATGAGTCTGTGGTGTCCAGTGCCATCCTGTATGCTGTCATCTGCTGGGGCAGCGGCTTGAGGGTGAAGGACACTAACAGACTTAATAAGATCATCAGGAAGGCCAGCCATGTTGTAGGCATGGAACTGGACTCTCTGACAGTGGTGTTGGAGAAGAGGACACTGTTTTTATTTTGGACAATCTTGCACTGTCCTTCCCACCCTCTACATGAGGAGCTGATCAGCCACAGGAGCATGTTCAGTAAACGGCTGATTCTTCCACGCTGCACAACTGAGAGACACAGGAAATAATTTCTGTCTGTTGCAGTCAAGCTGTACAATGCCACTGTATAACTGTGGTACACTGTCTTACCATGTATATTGTATCCTTAACTCAGGTGCAATATATGTATATAGGAATCATTGCATATAAAATCAATTCATTTTGCTTTTACTTAAGTTATTGAACTTTGTAGCAGTTCGTAGGGGTGGAGCACAGAAAAGACAGCAGGCCAGAATTAAGTTCCACAAGGAAAAACTCTTTATTTAGTACTTTTCAGTAACTATATTCACTTTCTCAGCCACACACACACACACACACACACACACACACACACACACACACGAGTCATCAGGTCAGGGAGAGAGCTTCCCTCCTCTGCTCTCTCTCTCTCTCTCTCTCTCTCTCTCTCTCCTTATATAGGGCATGGTCACTGGGGAAGACACACAAACATAGATTAACCAACATCAGGTGCAGTGATTCTGCCACTTACCTTCCCTGACTCCGCCTTCCGGTCACAGACTGATGCTTGACCACGCCCCCGCTGCCACCTACCCCCACCACCTGACTCAGGCCGGGCAGCCATCTGGCCTGCAGCTGACACCCACCCCCTTGACGGGAGAGGAAGTCCGCCACGACTATCTGCTCCCCCGGCCTGTGGACCACCTTGAAATTAAAGGGCTGGAGTGCCAGATACCAATGGGTGATCCGCGCATTGGCATCCTTCATGCGGTGGAGCCACTGGAGGGGCGCATGGTCCAAACAGAGGGTGAAAGAGCGCCCCAGGAGGGAGTAGCAGAGGGTGAGGACCGCCCACTTGATCGCCAGGCACTCCTTTTCGATGGTGCTGTAGTGCCCCTCACGCACCGACAGCTTCCTGCTTATGTACAGGACAGGGCGGTCCTCCCCCTCCACTTCCTGAGACAGAACAGCCCCCAGCCCTCTGTCCGACGCGTCTGTCTGCAATGTAAAGGGGAGAGAAAAGTCAGGGGAGTGTAACAGTGGCCCCTCGCACAGTGCAGCCTTCACCTCAGAGAAAGCCCGCTGGCATTGCTCTGTCCACTGGACCGGATCTGGTGCCCCCTTTTTAGTCAGATCAGTCAGCGGGCTGGTGATGTCCAAATAATTAGGCATAAACCTACGATAGTAGCCAGCCAGCCCCAGGAACTATCTCACCCCCTTTTTGGTCTTGGGCCTCAGGCAGGCCGCAATTGCTGCTGTCTTGTTAATTTGGGGATGCACCTGCCCGTTGCCCAAGTGGAAGCCTAGATACCGTACTTCCACCCGCCCAATCACACACTTCTTCGGGTTGGCTGTGAGACCCGCCCGCCTCAGCGACCTAAGGACGGCCCTCAGGTGTTGTAGGTGCCGCTGCCAGTCATTACTATAAATAATGTCGTCTAGGTACACGGCATCATAGGTGGCGTGGGGACGGAGGACCCTATCCATCAGTCTCTGGAACGTAGCGGGCGCCCCAAACAGCCCAAAAGGAAGTGTGACAAACTGGTGTAAGCCGAACGGTGTGGAAAAGGCCGTTTTTTCTCAGGATAATGGAGTCAAGGGGATCTGCCAATAACCCTTTGTCAAATCCAGTGTCGAGTAAAAGTGAGCCATGCCTAGTCGATCAAGCAACTCATCAATACGAGGCATTGGGTACACGTCGAATTTAGACACCGCGTTGACTTTTCTATAGTCCACACAGAACCGGACCAACCCGTCAGTCTTGGGTACCAAGACCACCGGGCTGCTCCAGTCACTGTGGGACTCCTCGACGATGCCCATTTCGAGCATGGCCTCGAGTTCTTCCCGAACCACTTTTTTCTTGTGTTCGGGTAACCTGTAAGGGCGGCTGCGCACTACCACCCCTGGGGGCGTCTCAATGTGGTGCTCTATGAGGTCGGTGTGGCCGGGCAGGGCCGAAAACACGTCCGAAAACTCGGTCTGCAACTGGGCGACCTCCACGAGGTGGGTCGGGGAGAGGTGGTCTCCACAGGGGACCGGAGAGGTATGCGATGCCAATGTTCCCTTTTGAACCTCTGGCCCTAGCTAACCAACGACACCAATGCCATGGAGACCTCCTCGTTCCAGACTTTGAGGAGCTTGAGGTGGTAAATCTGTAGCGCCCCACCCCTGTCCGTTTGCCTCACCTTGTAGTCGACATCCCTGACTCACCGTGTGACCTCACTTGCCACTTGTCCTTGCTACTTGGCGATTAATTTGGAGCTCGATGTGGGCAACAGTACGAGAACTTTTATCTCCCGGTGCGAACTCCCTAAGCCGCGTACCCCTGTCGTACAGGCGGGTTTGCCATTCTTGGGCCTGCCGCAAATTCTCCTGGGTTAGGTGTGTGAGTGTGTAGAATTTTGTGCACAGGTCCATAACGTATTGAATTTGATTTTTACTGGGCGAAGGTCCCTCCTCCCAGTTTTCTCACAGCACATCTAGAATGCTGCGCGGCTTACGCCCATATAACAATTCGAGTGGGGAGAACACTGTGGAGGCTTGGGGGACCTCTCGCACTGCAAATAACAAGGGTTCGAGCCATTTATCCCAATTACGTGTGTCCACACTTACAAATTTTTTAATTATATTCTTGAGGGTGCGATTGAACCGTTCAACTAAACCGTCCATTTGTGGGTGATACACGCTGGTGTGGATCGGCTTAATACCTAATAACCCATACAGTTCGTTCAGTGTACGTGACATAAACGAGGTGCCTTGGTCAGTCAGAATCTCTTTCGGGATTCCAACTCAGGAGATGACGCGGAAGAGCGCTTCCACAATACTGCGTGCTGAGATATTGTGAAGAGGCACTGCTTCCAGGTATCACATTGCATAGTCCACCAGAACTAAAATAAAGCGGTACCCTTGTGTTGACTGATCTAATGGCCCAACGAGATCCATCCCAATTCTTTTGAATGGGGTCTCGATTAATGGGAGAGGGCACAAAGATGCTTTTGGAATAGCCGCTGGATTTACTAACTGGCATTCCCAGCACGCCATACACCACCTACGGACATCACCGCGAATCCCTGGCCAATAGAACCGGGCCATTAGTCAGGCTAGTGTCTTAGCCTGCCCTAAGTGTCCAGCCATGGGATTAAAGTGCACCGCCTGGAATACCAATTCCCGGCAGCTCTTTGGAATCAAAAGCTGCGTGACTTGCTGTTTAGTTTGAGTGTCCTGCGTCACTCAGTATAACCTATCCTTCATAATAGAAAAATAGGGGAAGTGGCATTTGGCTGGAGCATTTGACCATCAATTACTCTCACTTGGTCAAACGCATGTCGCAGAGACTCGTCTCGCGATTGCTTTAACAGAAAATCCGCAAGGAATTCCCCGAGAGAGGGAGGAGGAGCCTGCTGATCCTCACTCTGACGTGGAGATGACATAGATGGCTCTGTGACAGCTGCTCCCACCAAAGCAACACCAGGACCTCCCCCTGCTAAACTACGGCAGGACCCACTCTTCACTAGATGGCTCATTAACTCCCCGAATCCTGGCCAATCAGTCCCCAAAATTATCGAGTGGGTGAGGCGAGGATTAACCGCTGCCTTTACTCTCGATTTTTCCCCTCGAAAAAGAATGTGGACCCACACTAAAGGGTAGCTGTGAACATCCCCGTGCACACACACCTTCACCCCCTGTGCTCCCCCCAATGCCTCATCTTGCACCAGGCTTTGGTGAATTGAGGTCTGATTACAGCCAGAGTCCACCAAAGCCTGATATGTATCCCCTTGGATACTCACCGGTACGCGATATGCTCCGGCCCGATCGAGGGCGGCTCCTGGCGCATCGGGGATCCAAACCACTGCGCCCACTTCCATTGCTGAGCACTGCTGTTGGAGGTGGCCCATCTCCCTGCAGTGCCAGCAAACCGGCCCAGGCTTCCTCTCTGCACTGGCGCTCTGGGGCTCACTCACCTGGGGAGGGAAGAGACAGACACAGAAGGGAAAAACGGGAGGGCACCGCGGGTGCGACGGGCCAGCTGGGGTGGGGGAACGGGGCAAGGATGAGACACAGGAGGAGAGAGGGGGAGAGAGAAGAGGAGAGAAGAGGATGTCCGCTGTCCTGCTGTCGGAACAGCCACCAAATGGTCCTCCGCCAACTCGATGGTCTGATCCAGCGATGCCGGGCGGTGGCACTGGACCCACTCCGCAGTTTCCTCTGGTAGGTGGGCGATGAACTGCTCCAGTACCTGATCGATGATCCCCTCGGCGTTGCGGTTGTCGGCCCTCAACCACAGCCAGCAGGCATCCCGGAGCTGCTGGCCAAACGCGAACGGCCGGCCGACTTCCTCCAGATGCAGAGCGTGGAAGCGCTGTCGCTGTTGTTCAGGGGTGCACCCCACCCGCTGGAGGACAGCCCGGCAAAGGTCTGCGTAGACCAGTCGGCGGGGAGCTGTAGCGCAGCCAGCTTGACTCGCCGCGCGCTGTTCCACTGGCCAGCCCGAGGCCTCTGCTGCCTGCTCGAAGAGCGTGAGGAAGGCCTCGGGGTCGTCATGCGGGCCCATCTTAGTGAGGGTGAGGGGAGAAGGGCCTGCGGCGGTGGTGGACCCCGCCGACGCGAGGAGGTGCCGGAATGCCTGTTGGTCTTCCTGCTGCGCCAGCATCAGGGCCTCGAACTGGTGCTCCTGCTCCTTTTGGAGGGTGACTAGCACCTGGTGCTGGCTCTGCTGGGCTGTGGCAAGGGTGTGGACCAGGTCCACGAAGGGGGAGGACTCCATGGGGCTGTTCTTTTTCCTGTGCTCGAATCTGGGTTTCAGCACCACTGTAGCAGTTCGTAGGGGTGGAGCACAGAAAAGACGGCAGGCCAGAATTAAGTTCCACAAAAAAACTCTTTATTTAGTACAACCCCGATTCCAAAAAAGTTGGGACAAAGTACAAATTGTAAATAAAAACGGAATGCAATGATGTGGAAGTTTCAAAATTCCATGTTTTATTCAGAATAGAACATAGATGACATATCAAATGTTTAAACTGAGAAAATGTATCATTTAAAGAGAAAAATTTGGTGATTTTAAATTTCATGACAACAACACATCTCAAAGTTGGGACAAGGCCATGTTTACCACTGTGAGACATCCCCTTTTCTCTTTACGACAGTCTGTAAACATCTGGGGACTGAGGAGACAAGTTGCTCAAGTTTAGGGATAGGAATGTTAACCCATCCTTGTCTAATGTAGGATTCTAGTTGCTCAACTGTCTTAGGTCTTTTTTGTCATGCCTTCCGTTTTATGATGCACCAAATGTTTTCTATGGGTGAAAGATCTGGACTGCAGGCTGGCCAGTTCAGTACCCGGACCCTTCTTCTACACTGTAAAAAGTTTCTGAAGATTTACACCAAGATTCCAACATTAACCACAGGTTATTTTGAATAAACTGGGATTTCGTGTTATCGGTGAGATGAATGGGTTAAATGACAGTCCAGCGCTGTTAATTACCATGCCCATAATGTTTTTTCGAAATACACGTTCTTCCTGTTAATCCACGCTTGGGCGAGTCAGGGAGAGGTGGAGTGGAACAGAGTTTACCGCCAAAGAGAGTAACCCTACCAAGATCTTTGTTCCCGCCTCCTGGAAACCTGCCTGCAGTTGGAGTGTGTCAATTGGAGTGAGAAGGTGAATTTTCTGTCTGTTTTTCAGTCTCTCAAAGTTTGAAGCTATCATTTCGTACTCACAATTAATTCACAGTTAAGCCTGGTTCCGGCGAAAGGTCGCATTGTCCAGAACCTGTAGCTGCTAGCTAACTTTTACTTGTTAGTGAAGTAGGCTACTTGCTAGCAAGCACGGGCTGCCCCGTACTGGCTAGCTAGTGAAGGTTTTGATTTATCTCATCTCATCTCATTATCTCTAGCCGCTCATTTCTAATATTTGTTATACGGTAATCTTTTAAAATCAGTTCTGTGAATGTTGATGTGTATGTATGAAATCGATTCAATTTGTGTTATTTGGTGGTGTTATTCAGAGCAGTGGTGTTATTTAGAGCAGTTCACTTCGTAGGTCAGGACACTTGACTTCAATGCTTCCTTGAGCTCATACGAGCTTGCTGGATGGTACAGCATGTTTTCTTGTAAAATATGTGGGCATCAGTCCACCACAGCCATTCGTTATGTCAACCATACAAAAATCCATGCCAACATACCCAACATACAGCTTCCATGCTGTGCTCCAGACTGTCAACTCAATTTCAAAAGACACTCTGGTCTCAAGACGCATGTCTACACACACTATAAAGAGTGTGGCTTTGATAACAGATTGGGTTTAGTGGATCTGTCATGCCATATTGATTTGTGCACTGATAAATGCGACTCCCTCAGTGCATTTTATGCTCATCTTAAGGGTCACATCAAAGAGGGACGCAGTATTGTATGCCCTTTTATAGGTTGTGATAGTACTTTTACTGTAGTATCCACATTCACATCGCATCTATCCCGAAAGCATGCAAACTGTGCACAGAAAAACTTTTTGGAATCCATTTCTAGACCTGCAAGTGAATCCATCTCAAATGATGACATTGAATCATGCCATGATCATGATCATCATGACCAAGATATTCCTGATGCTGCAGAGCATCCTGATGTTTCTCCGGACAACATAAATGACTCTATGTTTTTCAGGAATCTAGCTTTATTTTACTTAAAGCTACAGGCTAAATTGCTCCTCCCAGCTTCCACCATCCAAACAATTGTTGAGGATTTTCAAGCAATTTATGATTTAAGCCAATCCCATTTACTGTTTAAATTAGATGAAATGTTGCGTGCAAAAGGAATGCCAGATGACCACATTAAGACAATTACAGATGACCTGAAAGCAGATGATATTTTTCGGAGGCACAACACCACATTGAAAATAGATGCGCGGCGAAAGAGCGTTTTCAAAGCAGAGTTCAATTATGTTGATCCAGTAGCAATTTGTCTGGGAAACAATGAAGCAGGGAAAGAGAGTTTCGCTCGTTATGTCCCCATTATACAAACAGTGGAGACTTTACTCCAGTCACCATCTGTTTTTGAACAATATAAACTTGTTCATGCACGGACACAAACTCCAGGCATTTTTAAAGATGTCTGGGATGGAGAGAATGTGACTGAGAGCTCTGATGATAAATCTTCTTTGGGCTTAATCATTTATCAGGATGCATTTGAGGTGGCAAATCCTCTTGGCTCAGGAAAGAAAAAGCACAAAATCCTCTCCTTCTACCTGACCTTGGCAGACCTTTTGCCCCACCATAGATCTAGTGTAGATCAAATGCAGCTTGTCCTTCTGTGTAGCGAGCAGGATTTCAAGTATTTCGGGCAGGATTTAATCCTAGGTCGCCTTATAAATGACTTGAAACATCTTGAGAGCAATGGCATAATGTTACCAGATGGGCAAGTGTGTAAGGCAGTTCTGCAGGCCATTTGTGGTGATAACCTAGGATCACACAACATTGGAGGCTTTGTCGAAAACTTTAGTTCAAGTAATTATCTCTGTAGATATTGTGAACTAGAGAGAAACAGCTTTCTTGCCGACCCTCTCAGCAGTTCTGATAGTCGCACTGTGTCATCATACAGAGGCCACATTCAGCAGCTTGACGGGGGTTTAGCCCAAAGTGGAGGGGTGAAATTTGACTCTGTTTTTAATGGATTGTCATCATTTCATGTAGCACAGCCTGGATTGCCGCCATGCTTGGGGCACGATTTATTTGAAGGTGTTGTTGCCTATGATCTGGCCTTGTACATCCAACATCTGGTGAAAGTGGACCAACAGTTTACTTACCAGGAAATGAACAGAAAGATAAATCAGTTCAAATATTTAGGAAATGATGCAAAGGACACACCTTGCGAAATCAATTTGAGCAGTGAGAAACTGAGCGGCCATGCAGTTCAAAATTGGTGCCTGTTGAGGCTATTGCCAGTGCTAATGGGTGAAAAAATTCAGAGACCCAGTGAGAATGCAACTTGGCAGCTGATCCTACAGCTTCGTGAACTGGTGTCTCTTATCTGTGCTCCAGCTATTTCGGAAGAACAGGTAGCTTATCTGAAAGTCATCATCGACGACTATCTGCACTTTTGAAAAGTACAGTACCCAAATAAGCACCTCAGGCCAAAACACCACTTCCTGAGGCACTATCCTGAGCTGATTTTTTGCTTCGGCCCACTCATTCGGTTGTGGACACTAATGCCGCTTTTCCACTACAAACGCGGCTGAGCCGTGCCGTGCTGAGTCGAGCTGAGTCGAGCTGAGCGGGGCTGTTGGAGTTGCATTTCGACTACAACCGCGCTGAACCGTGCTGGCTGGAAGTGGGTGGACACATTGGGTGGAGTTAGCGAAAGTGGGTGGACGTCACGTGATGTCGTTAAGCAGCGCAAACAGTGACATCAGTGACAGTGGCGGAACAAGTCAGAGCCGGGCCGGGGGCGGGGCAAATGACCGGGCCCTTTATTAAAGCTTATCATAACATCATTTTAGGCTACAAAATGTCCGCAACTGCGGTGTTTACCAATTTCAACACTACCGGGTGCAACTATGTTATTTAGTACATCAAGTCCTTCAAACGAACATGTAACTCAGAAACAAAAAACATTAGGATACTGTACATGGCTCATAATAAAACATCAATAGCCTATACTGCGCACATTATTTGAAGGGCATACGAATGAGCGCTCAGAGGTTGCAACGGTGACAGGAAGAGTCAGAAATAAAAGGAGGGCGGTGCAAACCTCACTGAATGCACTGTGTTTACCAGTTTCAACACTACGGGGTGCAACTATGTTATTTTGTACATTAAGTTCTTCAAACGAACATGTAACTCAGAAACAAAAAAACATTAGGCGACATACTGTACATGGCTCATAATAAAACATCAATAGCCTACTGCGCGCATTATTTGAAGGGCATACGACGAGCCTTGCGCTCCGCGAACTCGTCCACGATGCTCTGTATGTCACTGATTCAGTGAGCTTTTAAGTGGTAGTCTCACGACCCGAATAGTAAACAATAAACATGGAGTCGTTAGTGTTGCTGGTCTTGGTGCTGTGGCTTGTTGTCACCGACAACGCCAACAGATACTGGCAAGAGCGTATAGATGAGGCGAGGCGCATAAGGCTTCAGAAATTCTCGTAATTCATAATTATTCTTCTTCCGGGTTTGCGGTGTTTACAGATCCCAGCGCGCTCGCGGGGCGTGTGTGGGCATGTGAGGACACTCCTCCTCACCAATCAGTGCACAGGGGAGTGTCTGCTCACGCCCCCAACCTCACTCGGCACGGTTTGGCTCGCTTCAGCCCCACTCCAAAACCGTGCGAGTTTTAGGGGCTAAGCAGGGCTGAAACGAGCTGAGTTGTGCTGGTTTTTGGTAGTCGAAACGCGAGCCGTGTCGGGCTGAAGTGAGCTGAAGCAAGCTGAAGTGAGCTGAAAAAGGGTAGTGGAAAAGGGCCATAAGATTTGAGAGTAAGCACTCATATTTTAAGCAATGCGCCAGGAAGCTCCACAACTTCAAAAACTTGCCCATGACACTCTCTGAAAGGCACCAGCTTCTTCAAGCGTACTTGCATGCTGGTAGTGTCTTTCCATCAGACATCCATGTAGAGAAGGCTGTTGAGTATTTGCCTACAGAGCTTGATGACCGAGTCAGGGGTTGTGTTGCAGACAAGGGGTTTTCCCCTGGCAACACCATGATTGCACCACAGGCCACGGTGAAGGGCACACAATATAAAAAAATATGCTTGTAGTGATGGGAGAGAATGCAGATGGATACACAATGGGTAAAATTGTGGCGCTTGTCATCCACCAAAGCAATTCAGTCTATTTTGTATGTGAAAAATGCATGGCTGTGCCTCTCCATGACATGGGTATCTATGCTTTCAGGTCACTTGGTAGCTACAACTGTGTAAACCAGGAAGACCTCCTGGATTATTATCCATTGCAGCAGTACAAGTTCTCTGGCATGCCTGTAACCGTTTTACACCATGCTTGTCTTCCAGATGTCAGCTGTGGACGAGGTGAGGGAGGTGGTGAGCAGGGCTTTGCCCGATGCAGCGGAAGTGGAGGCCATCATGGTGCGCCTTTTGGAGATGGGGCTGCGGACAAAGCATGATCTTAAATATGTGACTCAGGTGGACCTTGAAGGTCTAATTCCTGTTTTGCAAGTCCGGAGACTCCTGGCTGTTTTCAAAATGGGTATGCATTGTCTTTTACACAATTTAAGTGTACAGTGAAGCTTATGTATAAAGCAGAACACAAATACACCAACAATATCTCTTAAATAATCTGCAAAATCATTTTTGCATAATGGAATTAGCCCTACTGTACAATAGTGTGAAAGCGTTTTAGCACTTATGATATCAACTTAAAGGGGCACAATGGAGGATTACGTAGTTTGTGCGGTGCCCGTGGCATGCCTGTCTCAAAATCTACACCGTAATGAAAAAATGCTGTTTAAATAAGCTCGCTGTGAGAATGTTTTTCATCCGACATTGCCAGCAGTTGATACAAATGTAAATATGTCTGTGGCGGTACGTAAAGTGAATTTTTCGTATGGTACGTTTTTCCCGCGAAGCTCATTAGGGCATACCAAAAATTACATTCGGGGTTTAATGACAGCGGACCCTGTTTTTTTAGCAGAAAATACACAGTCAGGAGGCTGTAAAAGATTTTTACATTGTTCATTAAATAAAGAATTAATTGAGTGTGAGTGCTGGCAAAGTTGAGTGAAGCATGGTGGTTGATGTACATAGATGTACATAGTGTATATATATACATACAATTATTTTGTGTTTCTTTTTAATGTTATTGCTGTTGACCACAGATTATGTGGATGTGTTCAATCATTTTTGTATTTGTAATATAAAGACAAAGAAAAAAGTACACAAAAAAGTAGGCCCAATCTGTTCTATTCAACTGTATAATTCATATGTTCTACTTTGTAATTATTACATCTTTCGTTCATATAGTGAAGAAAAGAAAATATGTAGTCCTCCATTGTGTGTGTTGATATTTTAAGTAGGCCCAGTATTTCCATACAACTGTATCATTTATATTTGTGTTTATTACATTGTTCCATCATACAGTTAACATATAATCTCATATTTCTCATTTTCAGAATCAGAGGTAGTAACTTTAGACCTCACTGTCCTGCCAGACTTCCCTGTGATGCCACCACTGGTTGCACCGGCAGACTTCTCCCCTACCCACAACAGCCAGGCTTCTCCACAGCCTACAAAAAAACCCTGGGCAGAGGGTTTCCAAGTCCCATGGTCCCATATGCCAGCTGAGATAACCTTCGCTGTTACTTCAGAAAGAAGACCATCACCAGCTGCCCGTCGCCAGTTCATTCAGATACTGTCCGATGAAATAAGGAAACATCAGCCAAACCCAACTCGTGCTGAATGTCTTACCGTTTGCCGAGGCATAGTGCAGCAATATCCTAAAAGCTTCACCGATGTCCGTGAAAATGGGCACGTGATTGACGGAGGCTACCTGTCCTTGCTAGTGCAAGTGAAGAACCGGATTGACAATCTGAACAGGAACAGCTCCATCCGTCAATACCGTGAAGCCAAGTCTCCAGCAGAAAAACGTGGCCCAAAAGACACATATGGCTGTACACAGTTTCAACCAAGCCTCCCTGAAGGCCAGACTGAGCAGTCAATGGAGGCCAGTCGTCAACACCTGGAAGACATTTACAGCCAAAGTGGTGCACAAGGTGCTGATAGAGCAGAGGTGAACCAACTGATGGCCACCACATTTTATTTGCAGCGCCGCCATGTAAATGCTATGCCTTCACCAACGATAGCCCATCTGAAAGCAAAATGGCCCTATTTGTTTTCTCAAAGTGGGCTTATCGCTCACTTCCAACGACTCACTGATGTGCAAGTTCTCCGTGCCCTTGAAGTAGCCATAGACGATTGTGGGAGCATCATAGTGGACATGTTCAAAGCCAAGCCAACGAATGCAGGTGTGAAGGAGGTCCTAAATACTTATGGTCTCAGTGCCGACCTTCCCTACAAGATCATCAAACTTCTGTTGGCCCATTTCTGTGAAGATGTCTCGGGACTTATTCTTCAAGGAAATGTAAGTCCCTATGCTTTTCCTCTTTAACTCACACACACCTCACTTTTCATCCCTGTTTCACTTGTTCAGACACATACTGGACACATGCTTAAGCCACAAAACCACCCTTTTTTTAAACATTCATTCATTGAAAAACTAGCATTTTGCACAGACTCATGAAATACAGCCCATTCTGTCCTTGTGTACACACCTTTGCACACCCATCTCATTGTTTAGGCTCTTTCCGTACTTCATTTACTGTACACACACACACACACACACACACACACACACACACACACACACACACCTTGTAGACATCCTTTCATATTCATGATGAGTTACTACAGGGTTAAAGTTAGTAAGGTTACAGTCCCGGGAGCTGTGGGGTTAGATGCCTTCCTAAAGGACACTTTTAAGCCATGGAAGAAGGCTTAGATGCAACATCATGATTCATTTTCTAATGCAGTGGTTCTCAACCATTTTTGAACAAACGCCCCCTTGACCTCATCCTAAGCCTGCCATTGCTCCCGTAACATCATAACATCATCAAAGCCCCCCTCCCCCTTTGTATTACAAAAATTAATTAACTGTGCGTTCCCCCTCTCTGTCGTCTCCTTCTCAAGGCCCCCCTAGGGCTCCTTAAAGCCCTCGTTGAGAAATACTATTCTAATGGAAGAAAAGGAAAAATAAGTGTGTGTATATATATATATATATATATATATATATATATATATATATATATATATATATATATATATATATATATATATATATATAACAAAAAACAAAACAAAACTAATCCTAATGAGCTGACACCTTGCCGTGGTGGATTAGCTTGCGTGTCTCTTTCCATGCCAGTTGAACTTTTTGTTTCACCATTTGTGAATTTCTTTGGCAGAGACCAGACAAAGATCAGCTCTTTATCATTTTCATGGTGATTGCATTTTCCATGATTTGGAATGATGCATGACATGCGGGGGGGCTGTAGAGCCCCCGTTGAGATAAAAACATTATGCAATTAAGAGTCTAAATAACATCTTATGGTTGCGCAGACATATTGGAAGAATGTTTACTTTTGTAGACATTTTTCAGAGAATATGAATGATAACAAATCCTTTTCTATCACTTATTGTTTTAATGACGCCATTTATACATACCCTGGTGAGTTAGCCTCAGAAAATATAAAATGAAGGTCCTGGAGTGACCATCTCAGTCTCCTGGCTTCAACATCATTGAGCCACTCAGGGGAGACCTCAGACATGAGGTACCGGACAGACATAACATATAACAACAGACATAGACTTGCAAATGTTCAAAGTCATTGTCTCCATTCATTACACACACAGACTGAGACCACTCACTGAGAAAACACACACACACACACACACACACACAAACCAACCATGAAGACTTAATTGTGTTTTTTTTTGTTTTGTTAAGGGATGTGCAACTGTAGCAGATGTCGAATCGTCCAGCCTGTCCGTGACTCCTCGCGTGATATTGCTAGGTAATTTTTTTTTTTTAGACATTTTTTCTAGGGGGTGCTACATTTCTCAACAAATGCATTTAGGCTCATCTCTTGGTGTTTTGGCCATTCTGATTCCACCATAAATCCTTGCAAACATGATCAATCCTTGCACAATTCCTATAGAAAGTAATGAAGTTTTGTTCCATTAAAGTTTATTAGGAGGTTTGGTGACAATGAAGAGAAATGAACCTGCATTGCTGTTTACAACTATGTTTTAAATGTATTTTTTTTTTTAACAAATCCGCAAAAGAAATCCACCAATCATCGGTGACATGCATCTACAGGTATACACTAAATTGAATAAGATGAACTCTTTTTTTTTTTTTTTTTTTTTTTTTTTTAGGTGAACTACAAGGCAACCACCAAAGGTGGATGGTAAGCGCCGAGTGCTGTGTGGTCTGTGAGGGGACAAGTATGGGGACATTCCTCACTGGCCTGGGGACGTTGTTTGCAGTTTTCTACAATATGAACCTGCAGTATCAGGAAGAGGCAGCTTGCACCCTGGAGTTCATCCAACGGTAATTTCATTTCACATGTTCAACTTGAATTCTATGTTATGTCATTTACCTTGTCCATCAAAACGGGGTTGTGTCAAACCAGTGGATGGCATTTTTTAACCATACTGGACCTCACTTGCTGAAGCTTCAAAAGCCTGCTGTGAGCTTATTGCCTGTAAATGTATAAAAGTCTGTATTAGGTGATGCAAATGCAAAGCAGCATCACTGCATTGCACTGCTTTATGTTTATGTGAGGGAGGTTGCCACAGACTGGAAGGTTTTTGTGCTTCTGGACTGAGATTGGTCGTTGGATTGGAATGGTGGTTGAATTCAATGTGACGTCTTGATGTACTGTACATAGGCTTATGTCATGTTGGGAGTTGAATCTAGTATGAATGTTCAAAGCTCAACTGCTGAAGGGTTGAGCCACTGGTTCTGTGTTCTGTCTGCAGTCCTACATCAACCTCTGAAAAACACCCATGGGACAGTTTGCAGCATTTTCAATGTTTACCTCCGCCAAGGAGGTAATGTTTTTGGGAGGGTCTGTCTGTCTGTCTGTTAGTTAGCAACATAACTCAAAAAGTTATCGACGAATTTTGATGAAATTCTCAGGGTTTGTTGGAAATGGGAAAAGGAAGAAATGATTAACTTTTGGGGGTGATCCAGAAGAAATCCTGGATTCTAGATCACTTTAAAATTTTCTTTAACATTGTGGTAAATGGGGCCCAAATTTTTGTTCCTCAATATCTCGCTTAATTATTGGCCAAAACTCATGACATTTCTCTCAGTGCCTGACAATGGGGTCCTCTGTCAGCCAAAGGCTGATCCACAATATGGAAGGAAATGTTGTGCTTGGCGGAGGTCTGCGCTCTCCGAGTGCTTTTCTAGTTCTTATTGTGAAGTAGACATATGGCTGAGTCTTTAAAAAAAAAAGGTTTTGGCAACACGGGGTGTTTGAGAACCCCCTCTGGTAACTAGACTATATGGCTGATCAAGGTTAAGTAATCTCTAGCTGAACTCCATTGTGCTTAACAGATTCATATCAGATGGTTATCTTCTCAGGTGTCTTGTGGGCATCAATCCCGAAAGGGGGACGAAGGCCAGTGGGAAGAGGAGGAGAAACTCCCCCTCCAAGGTTTCATCCTTGCTGAGGAAGGTGATGGATTACCGCTACGCCCTGGTGTGAAAATGGTAAGTGAAACGTCTTCAGAAGTACAGTTACTACAGTTACAAGTAATCAGTTTTGACTAACATAGCATTATCAGCGAATGTGCTTTTTAGCCTGTATTACTTAGGTGCATAGGTGCATGAACTTTCCATCCACGTTAAATGGAAAGAAGATTACTTCTGTGTGCTTTGTAAAATTTGTACCCTCTGGTGTGAATGTACAGTAAATCATTGGTAATTGATAATGTGTGGCACACAACACATGGATAATTTTGGCACCATTTTCCTGTTAATCAGGCTGTAATTCTCTCCCGATCCCTGCTTGTTTCTCTTTTCTACAGGCTGAATTGACCCATCAACTATCCAACAGGCTGAATTGTCCTGACCAATAGAAGAAAAAAATTGTTAATTTCAGAGTGTAATTGTTAATTTCAGAGTGTAAGTGTAAAATTTTAAGTTGAAAATACACTGCAAAAGTTGATTTTACTGTAGGAGTGTAAACAAATAACAAATATGTAAGGGAAGAGTGTTGGTCTGATGTAATATTTATTTTGGTTTCCACTGCTTTATAGTTTCTGTAATCACAATTAGGCTTTCAATAATTCGTTTTGTATGTAAGGAATCAATATAACATGAGGTTTTTTTTATTATTATTGAATCGATGAAATATGAAAATTATAATTTTCTAATTATAATTTTATTTGAAATGTAAAGGAGGATGATCCTCCCTTTCCTCAATGGAAGAGCCTCCATGAATTGGTAGTTGTTGAAAATGACTTGAGTAATTGTGATTTTAATGACATATGTATGAATTGATATCTTAATATATGAAATAAAATTATTTTGTGTTTACATAATACTGTTTTGTACTATTATTGTCATGCTTAGTATTTAAACAAAGCACTGTTAAAAAAAACAGGAATCTCCTTGAAACTCTGCTGCAGGTCATTCCTGTTGTTTAACAGTATTATTGTTTTTACACCGTTTAATAACAGGAAGATACTGAAAATCATAACGGGTGATTCCTGTTAGTTTACAGTGAGTTCATGTTGTTATTTTACATGAACTTAGTGTTAAACTAGAGCACCGTTAAATAACAGGAATCTCCTGGAAACTCTGCTGCAGGTCATTCCTGTTTAACAGTATTATTGTTTTTACATCGTTTAATAACAGGAAGATACTGAAAATCATAACGGGTGATTCTTGTTAGTTTACAGTGAGTTCATGTTGTTATTTTACATGAACTTAGTGTTAAACTAGAGCACCGTTAAATAACAGGAATCTCCTGGAAACTCTGCTGCCAGGTCATTCCTGTTTTTTAACAGGGTATTTTTTTTACAGTGTACACAGCCATGATGCTGTAATTGATGCAGTATGTGGTTTGGCATTGTCATGTTGGAAAATGCAAGATCTTCCCTGAAAGAGACGTCGTCTGGATGGGAGCATATGTTGCTCTAGAACCTGGATATACCTTTCAGCATTGATGGTGTCTTTCCAGATGTGTAAGCTGCCCATGCCACACGCACTAATGCAACCCCATACCATCAGAGATGCAGGCTTCTGAACTGAGCGCTGATAACAACTCGGGTCGCCTTCTCCTCTTTAGTCCGAATGACACGGCGTCCCTGATTTCCATAAAGAACTTCAAATTTTGATTCGTCTGATCACAGAACAGTTTTCCACTTTGCCACAGTTTAAATGAGCCTTGGCCCAGAGAAGACGTCTGCGCTTCTGGATCATGTTTAGATACGGCTTCTTCTTTGAACTGTAGAGTTTTAGCTGGCAACAGCAGATGGCACGATGAATTGTGTTCACCGATAATGTTCTCTGGAAATATTCCTGAGCCCATTTTGTGATTTCCAATACAGAAGCATGCCTGTATGTGATGCAGTGCCGTCTAAGGGCCCAAAGATCACGGGCACCCAGCATGGTTTTCTGGCCTTGACCCTTACGCACAGAGATTCTTCCAGATTCTCTGAATCTTTTGATGATATTATGCACTGTAGATGATGATATGTTCAAACTCTGCAATTTTACACTGTCTAACTCCTTTCTGATATTGCTCCACTATTTGTCGGCGCAGAATTAGGGGGATTTGGTAATCCTCTTCCCATCTTTACTTCTGAGAGCCACTGCCACTCCAAGATGCTCTTTTTATACCCAGTCATGTTAATGACCTATTGCCAATTGACCTAATGAGTTGCAATTTGGTCCTCCAGCTGTTCCTTTTTTGTACCTTTAACTTTTCCAGCCTCTTATTGCCCCTGTCCCAACTTTTTTGAGATGCGTTGCTGTCATGAAATGTCAAATGAGCCAATATTTGGCATGAAATTTCAAAATGTCTCACTTTCGACATTTGATATGTTGTCTATGTTCTATTGTGAATACAATATCAGTTTTTGAGATTTGTAAATTATTGCATTCCGTTTTTATTTACAATTTGTACTTTGTCCCAACTTTTTTGGAATCGGGGTTGTACTTTTCAGTAACTATATTCACTCTCTCAGCCACACACACACACACACACACACACACACACACACACACACACGAGTCGTCAGGTCAGGGAGAGAGCTTCCCTCCTCTTCTCTCTCTCTCTCCTTATATAGGGCGCGGTCACTGGGGAAGACACACAAACATAGATTAACCAACATCAGGTGCAGTGATTCTGACTCCGCCCTCTGGTCACAGACCAACACTTGACCACGCCCCTGCTGCCACAAACTTATTTAAATTTATTTCATTTCATTTTATTTTATTTATTCTTTTTCAGACGATTTTATCTTCTATTTTTAGACATGTTTACTTCTCTGATTCAGGAGCTTGGTAGCAAATTTGAATTTCCCTCTGGGGATTAATAAAGTAATTCTGATTCTGATATGATAGAGTCCCCTATAACCAGAGCTCTTTCAGGTTTCTCAGCTGGTGCATCACTGAGGAGGGCAAACTTGTTCGACACGTGAAGCGGAGAGGAGTGGTGCTCCCATGGGTGAGCCTCAGTGGTAACTTTGGTTCTATGCATATGCTGCCGAGTTGTCACCCTGTGAGAGCTCTAATGCCAGATTTGAGGGATTATTAACTTCATCTAGAGCATCCAGACTTTCCCCTGCAGAAACTACACTGTTCTCATTCTCATTAGCCCTCTCTAAAGTCTGGATATGCACATCCAAAGCTGCAATCTTCTCCATCAGAGAGCTAACTAATCTGTACTTGTCACAAATTAAGCTATCACTAGTGACAGAGGAAGAATGACTAAACACCTTGTACACAGCACACTGAAGAAGCTGACGGTGTGCCATTATTCACGTACCTTAATCGAGGATCTGTTGATATTAAAGCAGAGCCGATGTGGATGGCCTCCGCTTATGGTCTTTATGCAAGAGGAGAAAAAAGAAAGCTTCCAGTCTTAGTGTTCTTCTGAAATAATTTAAAATGCAGAAAAAGGAAAGTGAAAGTACAATAAAAATTGAAAAGGATACTGGAAAATTATTTGCAGAAAAAATAAAAAAAAAGATTAGTGATTGACATTTACCATGGCCCTTAGAGTATCATTCAGGCTTGTTCTTGTGGGTTTACATGCAAAAGGCTGAGCCGATGTATGGGGGATCAGGGTGCACACTACACACAGTTCTGTAAAGTTTAGACTCTTCACTGTGTAGTTTGCATATTTCCAAAACTCATTGTGGACCACAGGTGCAAAATGATTTGGGTCTGTTTCACTTTGTCTTTGTTGTAGTATTTTTGGGAGCAAACAGGATAAGATCACTGCAACCCCAAGCACAATTAGTGCAGCCCATACAGCTTTTATGTGGTGCTGGAATGGATTCTTCATGATGTCAGACACGTAAGGAGAGGCTCCATACAATAAAACCTTGCCTATAGCTGGCACTGACTGGTGCTCTGAGTGCAGGCATGCCTGTTTATGCACTCTTCCCACAGTCAGTGAGGCGCAGTAATACTCTACGCAGCCACTAACGTACTGCCTGTGTCTTGTCCTCTCCTTCTAGGTGTGGTGCTTTCTTGCAGTGACTAGCATGTATCCATGTTGCTCTTTCCTTTACCTTTACAGCTGTCTGAGTTGTAAGCACCACCTAATACAGTCCTAGTGACCTTCCATCTCTCCAGCATTTTCACCTGAAATCTTTCACCACTATCCAATCCCCAGGCTTCCCCATGTAGCATAGTTTCAGCTGTACTTGGTAGTGCCTCCTTTTACCTGCTCATGGATGAGACATAATACAGAAGTGAGTTCTGCACAATAACACATCATTTCATCTTTGCATAGGCCTGTAGTCAGCTGTGGAATTGGCTGAGGGCCTATCCCAGTATTTGGTGGTCTGCCAAAGAGTGTTTCAAATGGGCTCAAGTTTGTTCTTGCTCTGACTCTCGTGTGCATATACAAAAGTACAATGGGCGGGGTTAGGATAGGGCAATGGGCAGGGATTGGGGCAGTGCCCCATCTGGGAATGATATCAGTTAACAGAGCTTTCGCTACAGCTCCTGCTTGTTTGGAAGCGGGGAATGCCTCTGCCCATTTAGAGAACATATCTACTATTACCAGACAGTATTTTTCCCTTCTGCAGGTGTCAATTCAATAAAATCCATCTGCAAATATTCAAATGGTGTCTGTGGTTGTGGGTGTGCAGCCTTGTGTTACCTGTTGCCCCCAACCTATATTGTGTTTAGCACAAGTGACACACTTCTTGCAAAATTTTTGGGCAAAATTCATGAATCCTTTTGTAAACCAGAAGCGTGCAGTGGTGCTGCTCATTCCTCCCTTTGAGACATGGTCATGACCATGTGTCAATTTTGCAAAATAAGGGAAATTAACACTTGGGCATACATGGCTTGAATCCATCTGGACCATACCAAATACGTTGTATATGAATACAACCTGCTCTTCTCCAAATGTGGTATTCTTCTGATGTAGCTTTTGCCTGTCGATCATATAAGTCAGCAATAGGTGTCACAATAAGGTTAGTATTTGTTAGTATTTGTGTTAGTACTCAGCATGAGTTTGGAAGGCCCTTGGGACACGGCTTGCTTGGACGCTGCATCTGCTGCTGCATTTCCTGTGGAGATAGGATCTGAATCAGTGTGAGCATCATACTTACAAATGGCAAGTTGCTGAGGTAACAATATGGCTTCCAGGAGTGAAGGGTAATTGTTTTTCCTGTAGAAGTAAGGTACCTCCTGAAGTCAAGTCAAGTTATTTTTATAGCGCTTTTAACAATAAACATTGTTGCAAAGCAGCTTTACAGAATTTGAACGACTTAAAACATGAGCTAATTTTATTCCTAATCTATCCCCAATGAGCAAGCCTGTGGTGATGGTGGCAAGGAAAAACTCCCTCAGACAACCTGAGGAATAAACCTCGAGAGGAACCAGACTCAAAAGGGAACCCATCCTCATCTGGGCAACAACAGACAACATGACTATAACATTAACAGTTTTAACATGAAGTGAGTTTTGTTGATGTTATAAACTCTTCACTGATGGAAACTTGAGTGCAAAACTGCTCATGACAACTGCAATCCTAAAGTTAGCAAGTCAACTGTAGTCCTCAGCCATAAAAGCATTACTGTAAGTGTCCAGAACGTCCTCCAAGTGTGACTTTCAACTGTCCACATGGGGCTGTCCTCTACAGAAGTGATGCAATGAAACTCCAACCAGACACAGGGCACCAGGATGGATCAGGCAGGTCCGAGGAGCAGAAGAGGTCAGCATCTCGATCCAGGACCTACATCTAACTCAGAGGGACAGATTGGGGGGGAAGAGAGAGAAAACACAGGTTGTTAGGTATGCCTAGTGTCACCTGAATAAGTAGGAACAGTATACATATTGCACTGAGTACAAGCAGGGACTCCGGCAAAACTAACTATGACAGCATAACTAAAAGGGGAGAGCCAGAAGGTAACACAGGCATGAGGGAGCCCCAGGACATAAAGCAGCCAGCCACTACACTGTCAACAAACTCAAGTGAGCAAGCAAGTGGGGGATTGACAGCATCCATACATCCCAATTTACCAAAACACTATTTCTGAGGACCCTCCAGATCTACTCCTTTACCTCATAAACACCATTAATAAAAGGCTTGACTAAACAGATATGTTTTCAGCCTAGACTTAAATGCTGAGACTGTGTCTGATTCCCAAACATTACTTGGAAGGCTGTTCCATAACTGTGGGGCTTTGTAAGAAAAGGCTCTGCCCCCTGGTGTAGCCTTCACTATATGAGGTACCAGCAGATAGCCTGCACCTTTTGATCTAAGTAGACATAGCGGGTCATAGAGGACCAGAAGTTCACTCAGGTACTGTGGAGCAAGACCATTCAGTGCTTTAAAGGTCAATAGTAGTACTTTATAATCAATATGAAATTTGATTGGGAGCCAGTGCAGTGTGGATAAGACAGGGGTGATGTGGTCATATTTTCTAGTTCTAGCAAGGACTCTTGCTGCTGCATTTTGAACTAACTGGAGCTTGTTTATGCACTTATTGAAACATCCAGACAGTAAGGCATTACAATAATCCAACCTGGAGGTAACAAAAGCATGAACTAGTTTTTCCATGTCATGTAGTGACATTACATTTCTTATCTTAGCAATATTTCTGAAATGAAAGAAAGCTATCCAGGTGATGTTTTCAATGTGAGTTTCAATTGAAAGACTGGGGTCAATAATCACTCCGAGGACTTTTACTGCTGCACATGAAGAAACAGAAGGGCCATCCGGAGTTACTGTGTAATCAGAAAACTTACTTCTAGCTGCATGTGGTCTGAGTACAAGTATTTCAGTCTTGTCAGAGTTAAGCAGAAGGAAGTTGATAAGCATCCGGTGTCTAATGTCCTTTACACATTCCTCAATTCTATTAAGCTGGTGTCTCTCATCAGGTTTTGCAGAAACATACAACTGTGTGCCATCAGCCTAACAATGGAAACTAATACAATGTTTACGAATAATATCACCCAGAGGTAACATAAAGAAAAAAGCAGTGGACCCTAGACAGAACCTTGTGGAACACCAAACTTTACCTCAGTATGTCTAGAAAAATTACCATTTACATCAACATACTGATAGCGATCACTTAAATAAGACCTGAGCCAGGAGAGGGCTGTTCTCTTAACTCCCACAACATTTTCTAGTCTATCTAGAAGAATGGAATGATCAGTGGTATCAAATGCTGCACTAGGGTCAAGCAACACAATCAGCGACACACAGCCCTGATCAGCACAGACCTCCTGTGCTTCCACAGTGTGCCAAAATCATGTGCTACCCCAAAAGCATACCTACTGTCAATAAATATCATGGCTGTCTTCCCTTGTGCTAATTTGCATGCTTCAGTGAGGGCAACCAACTCCACAGCTTGAGATGGAAGTGAAGCAGAAAGCAGGGTTTCATGATGTGTAATGACAGCATACCCTACCTTATTCAGGCCTGTTGCCATATCCCTCGAGGCTGAGCAATCTATAAAAAGGACAAGGTCAGGGTTGTGAAGAGGAATCTCTTGTAAGTCAGGATGAGGAGAACAGACCTGATTAACCATTGCTATGCAACAGTGGGTTTCCCCATTTCCTTTGACAAGAAGCAGAATAGCTGGGTTCAAAACAGTACAGCATTTCACTGTGACGTTGGGCATTTCCAGGAGGACAACATTGTATCTCAACCACCTAGCAGCAGATAGGTGAGATGTTTTCTGTTCAAGCAAGAGGATAGAGACAGTATGTGAAACCAAAGTGTTAATTCAGAATAACCCACGATATCACGTGATGCTACAATAGCCTTTTCAGGAGCTGCGACTGCCCGTCGACAAACTGGCAACCCTGCTGCTACCAGATCAAGTTTTGCAGAGTAACAGGGCTACCGGCCGTAACTTACCTCCATGTTCTTATAAGAGAACAGACATCGTACAACACTTTTTCTCATCTACTGTCTGAATGAATGGACAAGACGGAACAGGAATGCCCAAGGTGGGTGTGGCTTGGAGTGCCAATTTGAGATTGACAAAGGCTTCTTCAGCTTTGTCTATCCACATGACAGCATTGTGTGCCTGCAGTCCTTTCCCATGAATCAGACTGCTGAGGGGAGACTCAAGAACAGCATAATTAGGTATGAAAGTTCTGCAATATGAGCACATGCATAAGAATGACACTATCTGTTTCTTTGTGACAGGTTTTGGGAAATTCTAGATCGCGACCACCCTATCTTCTCCCAGCACCTTACCTTGTGCAGAGATACCGTGACCCAAAAACTTAATCTCAGTTTGAACAAATTGCAATTTGTGTAGACTAGCCTTAGCATCACGGTGGTGTAGTGGTTAGCGCTGTCGCCTCACAGCAAGAAGGTCCTGGGTTCGAGCCCCGGGGCCGGCGAGGGCCTTTCTGTGTGGAGTTTGCATGTTCTCCCCGTGTCCGCGTGGGTTTCCTCCGGGTGCTCCGGTTTCCCCCACAGTCCAAAGACATGCAGGTTAGGTTAACTGGTGACTCTAAATTGACCGTAGGTGTGAATGTGAGTGTGAATGGTTGTCTGTGTCTATGTGTCAGCCCTGTGATGACCTGGCGACTTGTCCAGGGTGTACCCCGCCTTTCGCCCGTAGTCAGCTGGGATAGGCTCCAGCTTGCCTGCGACCCTGTAGAAGGATAAAGCGGCTAGAGATAATGAGATGAGATGAGATGAGCCTTAGCATTTCATTGCAAATGATGGGTGACTCACAGTAGCCCTGACACAAATGCATGAATGTGTATGACTTGCCCTCAAAGTGAAATGCAAACCAGAAGTGACTATCTGGATGCACAGGAATGTGTTTACCAGGTCTACCACAGAGAAGTGTGTGCTTCCTTGTGGTATTTGTGACAAAATAGTGCATGGATTTGGTACATTAGGGGCTCTAGGCTGGACCGCAACATTTACTGCTTGCAAGTCTTGCACAAAATGCCACTCTTCAGGTTCACCTGGCTTTGTGTGCTTTTACTGGGAAAATCAGTGATAGGTAAATTCATAGAAAGTGTAGCAAGTATTTCTTCATTGCAAGAGGGCAGAGAGAGAGAGAAAGAAAGAAGAGGAAAGAGTGTCTTCCAGTCAGTCACTGCTGTTGTATGCCTGCCAATTTGCACTTGCTTTAGAGCAATCCTTTGCCCAGTGCCCCATTTTACCACAGTTGTAACCTCCTCGTTGGCCACCCACATTTTGTCCTCTTCCCCTGCCTCTGCCCCGACCCCGTCCTCTCCCACATCCAATGTGTGGACGCTCAAGGTGGGTTAGGACCATGGTGAGCATGGCTTTGTGCAGAGTGTCTTCCTTCTTTCTGTTGGCCTTTTCAGTCCATTCTTTCACCTCTTCTCTGCATGAACTGCGTGGCTAATTAGTTCTGTCAGTCTGCACATTTCCCAGGTGACACAGCTGTCTTTACATCCTCAAGCAAGCTCTGGTTTCATGTCATTCAGCCAGGCATTCTTCACGTGCACATGTCCAGGCCCAGCTGCAATGTATAGATGCACCAGAGCTCAAAGGACGTGGGCTTAAATTCAGCGCAGAAGACTCGCAGTTGTTCTCCAGCCTTCTCTCCTCCCACAACCTTAGGATCTGCCAGATGACTACTAGTCAGCTGCCTGATGTCTTCATTCATCCAGGGTCAGTGGACAAGCACTGGGCCTCCTTCCGATCCTGCCACTTCAACCATTGGCATGGTCATGTCGACATCTCCCTCCATGGCTCCAAGTCCCTTTTTGCTGTGGGTGTGGCTTGCCATAGGAGAAAAAGCTGTCTCAGCCTCTGCTGGATATGGTGGCAGGTCCTGTTCTGGTCGCACGTCAATATTTTCCTGCTGAGGAGGTGTCTGAGGCAGGCATGAATCTAATGAGTCTAAGTCCGGATACAGTCTGGAGGTTGAAACCTGCTTAACACACAGCATAGAAGAAAAAAAGGGAGAAGACAGAACAAGAGCAGAAGTAGCAGTAGCATCAGTGACCCCTTTCTCTAGTGGTTATGAGCATCTATTTCTTGTCTGTGCTTCTGCCATCCACATGTCAAAGGTGGGCCAATCTATACATACTTTATCCTAATTTTTTTCTTTTTTACTTTTTTCGTTATCTTATTCAACTTGCTTTAATCCATCTCTGAGTGCATTTAATTACTTCAAACTAAAAACTTCCCCCTTCAGGGAACCCACACTTCTCTACCCAAAATCTGAACTGGGAATATGACTCCCGGCCATAATTGGTGGTCATAAAAATAATATTGGGTGACCATGGTAGCGGAACCAAACCTTTCTCCTGCTTGGACCCCTTTTTGTGTCATTTTATATTATGCCAATTCAATAATACCCTAGTATTTGTTGTCTGCTATCTGGAATGTGAAAGTTTATTCTCTGTACTGTGTCCCAGACACATGTATGTCCACACCAATACTGTATCTTCATCAAAATACAGGCAACATTTCCACAAACCTTAAAGAACAGCGGACCTTTTATCTCTTTATTTATATGTACACATTCACATAGCACTGTCGCCTCACAGCAAGAAGGTCCGGGTTCGAGCCCCGTGGCCGGTGAGGGCCTTTCTGTGCAGAGTTTGCATGTTCTCCCCGTGTCCGCGTGGGTTTCCTCCGGGTGCTCCGGTTTCCCCCACAGTCCAAAGACATGCAGGTTAGGTTAACTAGTGACTCTAAATTGACCGTAGGTGTGAATGTGAGTGTGAATGGTTGTCTGTGTCTATGTGTCAGCCCTGTGATGACCTGGCAACTAAGGGTGTACCCCGCGTTTCACCCGTAGTCAGCTGGGATAGGCTCCAGCTTGCCTGCGACCCTGTAGAACAGGATAAAGCGGCTAGAGATGATGAGATGAGATAATGAGCTGTGGCTTGTTCAGATTCTTCATTAGGAAAGGTCAGATGATGCAGATTTCAAAGCTGTATAAATTCTCTGAATCCTCAAACTTGTCCCTAAAATCAACAGCCATGGGCTCCTCGAAGCAACTCCCTCACATTCTGAATAATAAAATAATTGATGCTCACAAAGCAGGAGAAGGTGACAAGTGTTAAGGGTGGCGAGATGTGGTGAGTTAGGATCCAATAGCAGAACACAAACCAGAAAATCCAATGAATAAAAAATGATTTAATTAAAGTCCAAAAAAAAGAGTCAACAAGCAAAATAGCAAAAATAACCCAGACAACAACGAGGTAGACAAAGACAAAGTGCTAATATGAAAAAAACATGAAAAATAGTTCAGACGACAACTATCATGCAAAAAAACAAGAAAAAAAGACAAAACGTGAGTACAAAAAACTGTGGCTAAGACAAGGCAAAACAGAAAGCAAAAATCAGGAAGCAAAAAATGGCACAGAGATGACATGAGAAACAGACAAGACATTCTGGCAAAGTCCCCTTCTGAGAACGGCCTATTTATATACAGCAGAGCAGACCAGGAAGTGAATGCCGGCAAGATGGAAGTCCCATCCTGGATCCAGATTGCGCTGAACTGGGAGATAGTAAATCTCCAGAGTGGAAGTCTGGGGTGGATCATGACAACAAGAACATAGCAAAGTGTTTTCAGGTAGCTGTTTCCTCATATCGTAATGTTATTAAGAAATGGCAGTTAACAGAAACAGTGGAGATCGGTGAGGTTGTGACGAAATACATTTCTGCCCCTGAGACATAACGTTTTCCCCCTGTGACTGTCACCTTCAAAAGCACACTAACATGACACAGCACTCACCTCATTAACATTGTTTCATCACACAACACGCAACACCTGCGAACGCTGATTGGGAGAGTGGCCATGCGTGGTTGACGAAGAGCTTGCTTTCAATGTCACTATGCTGCATCCGTAGCTAGGAGAGCAGTGCAGAGCTCCGTTTGGTTCCTGGGCAAGCAAAGCGTGAAGGTGCAATTCTGGAGTAGAAGCTAAACCTTGTGGAACACTTGTACACTGTTGCCGATGACGGAATTTGCAGCGGAGATTGCAAGCCAACCCAAGCAAGATTTCCGTGATGGAGGAACATCGCAAGCCACAGGTGAGAGGGGCTAACAGCTACTTCAAGCCCAATGCGGGAAGCGGATGGCTAAGGTCTGTTGAAGCTTCGGATCCAGGACAGTCCAGTTTACACAGCCAGCTCCAGAACTGTGAGTTAAACCATAATCCACACGCACCTTGCTGCTCGTTTACTAAGTGCTACAACTCACTGGAACTACAAACACTCTCTCCCTCTACACACGCTAACATTCACAAACATACAAGCCCAAACACACACACACACACACACACACACACATGAACACTGGGTTTACACGACATTTTTGATTATTTTTCATGCCCCTTTCGCCGTATTGGGTGCATAAGTGTGTTGAACATTAAGTTTGAACTTTGAAAAACGTGCATACATTGAAAGAGACTGAAGTATCCTATTTTTGTTTGAGAGTGCTACGTGCCCGGCTTGTTATGGAGTTGTATTGATGCCATTATTTTTTTTGTGAATAAGTAAACAGAATATGCACGTTTAAAACCTACTTTTTGTTATTGCTTTATTATTGCTGGCGGTGGTTACTTTTAGTTAAGTGGCAGGATTTTGGGCCTGCCTGGCACCCGAACTAAACTTATACTTAAACCTTGGGTAGCACCGTTACAGAACTAACTCTTAGCGGTGGATCACTTGGCTCATGCGTCGATGAAGAACGCATCCAGCTGCGAGAACTAATGTGAATTGCAGGACACATTGATAATCGACACTTCGAACGCACATTGCGGCCCCGGGTCCCTCCCGGGGCTACGCCTATCTGAGGGTCCAGGGTTCAAGTCCCTGTTCGGGTGCCAGTTCTGTAACGGTGCTACCCAAGGTTTAAGTATAAGTTTAGTTCGGGTGCCAGGCAGGCCCAAAATCCTGCCTGGCACTGGACTGTCCTAGATCCGAAGCTTCAACAGACCTTAGCCATCCGCTTCCCGCATCGGGCTTGAAGTAGCTGTTAGCCCCTCTCCGGGTCATGGCACCAGAGAGGGGCTAACAGTTACTTCAAGCCCGATGTGGGAAGCGGATGGCTAAGGTCTGTTGAAGCTTCGGATCCAGGACAGTCCAGTTTACACAGCCAGCTCCAGAACTGTGAGTTAAACCGTAATCCACATGCACCTTGCTGCTAGTTTACCAAGCGCTGCAACTCACTGGAACTACAAATGCTCTCTCCCTCTACACACGCTAACATTTACAAACATACAAGCCCAAACACACACACGAACACACACACGAACACTGGATTTACACGACATTTTTGTTTATTTTTCATGCCCCTTTCGCCGTATTGGGTGCATAAGTGTGTTGAACATTAAGTTTGAACTTTGAAAAATGTGCATACATTGAAAGAGACTGAAGTATCCTATTTTTGTTTGAGAGTGCTACGTGCCCGGCTTGTTATGGATTTGCATTGATTCCATTTTTTTTTGTGAATAAGTAAACAGAATATGCACGTTTAAAACCTACTTTTTGTTATTGCTTTATTATTGCTGGCGGTGGTTACTTTTAGTTAAGTGGCAGGATTTTGGGCCTGCCTGGCACCTGAACTAAACTTATACTTAAACCTTGGGTAGCACCGTTACAAGGTCTGGAAGATGAAGAAAACTTTCTGAAAGAACTCCTTGTTGGATTGCTAGAAAGGCAAATAAAAACCCCTGTTTGACTGCAAAAGACTTTTAGAAATATTTAGCAGACCCTGGAGTGGTGGTGCACTGTTCTACTATGCAGCGACACCTGAACAAATATGACCTTCATGGAAGAGTCATCAGAAGAAAACCTTTCCTGCGTCCTAGCCACAAAATTCAGCATCTGAATTTTGCAAATGAACATCTAAATAAGCCTGGTGCATTTTGGAAACAAGTCCTGTGGACTGATGAAATCAAAATAGAACTTTTTGGCCACAATGTGCAAAGGTATGTTCGGAGAAAAAAAGGTGCCAAATTCCTAGCCTGGGCCTGGGCCTGGGCGTGATGCAACACGAGGGCCTGTTGCAAGCTTAGTCTGGCCAGGCAAGCTATCTACAGCTCTTCCAAGCTCCCAAAAAATTGGGAACCAATCAACTTTGAGCATCTCCAACGGCCCTGGGTAGAGGCGTGTTCAAGGCACTGACATAGTAGAACTGCGACCAGAAGCCATAGATTGTTTACAGAATCTATGCCGGAAGCGCTTCATTCACACTTCCGCATCTATTACGCATAGATGCTGTATTGAAAGCATTCAACGGGAAGTTCTCATTGAAAACGGAGCAAAGAGCAGCCCTGGAGGTATTTATTGAAAGGAAGGACGCTTTCACCTTGCTCCCGACCGGCTTCGGTAAGAGTTTAATCTACCAGTTAGCCCTGTCGCGTCGCATACGTCAGAGGAAAGAGTGATGTGATTGGTTTAAGCTTCGTCACAGCCTTTTCTGGCTTCGACCAGTAGCAAACTGAGGCATTTCAGGGAGGCGGGTCAACCACGGGCTCTGGGAAATGGTTGGGCTTAATATCTTGGCCAGACCAATAGCTCGTAGAGCTTTGTCGCATTAGCCAGACTACCAAATTCCAGGAAAAGAACACCTCTCCAACTCTGAAGCATGTGTGAATCAGGGGCGATTCCTCAGAGACAACAAGGGAAGCCGAGCTTCCCCTAAAATTCTCTCCCCAAACTGCGGCATCTATGACATTGAATTCTCATTAAAACAATAACTTGCATAACATAATATATGCCCAAGATTGTATTTACGTTCATAACTATCCTGTAACTTATTTGAGTGATGTCTGACGAACTTGCAGTTCGCTACGAGAATCACCTTTGCTGCCAGGCTGTAACCAGCGTTGCCAGATACTGCTGACGTTTTCCAGCCAAAATATGTTCAAAACCCGCAAAAATGCACTTAAAACAGCCCAATCTGGCAACACGCTGTAACCTTTCTTATTTCAATGGGCTCTATGCGCTGGCAGCCGGGTATCCGTTGCAGTCTATGAGAGGGCTCTGAACAGCCAATTTCGGCTAGTTGTTATTGGTTAAAATCGACAAAATCGTCACTTCTAGGGAAGCCGGGCTTCTCTGGGACTAAACGAGACAGTGGGAGGGACAAGAAGCCGGGCTGATGAAGGATTATTGGAGGTAATGAGGAGGGCAGGCTCTGTACTTCGGCGTCGGCGAGGAACACGGAAGTATGATCAGTGAGTCCCTAGCGGATGTTGAGAAAGTGTAGTCGTGTGCCAAAGTGCTGTTCGAATTTATTTTCATATAAACGGTTCTTCTCATTGATGTCTCTGTACATTACTCTGTAAATAAATGTAAATATTACTCATTGTGCTCTGTTAACTTTCATCCATTCTATCAGTTTGATCATTCGTGAATTCACTCGTTTATTTCATTTGTAGTTCAATCTGGTTGAAAAAAAAAAAGAGGCTTGAGCCTCATCGGCGTCGCCAGGGGTATTTTACTGGGGCACGTGCCCCAGTATAGATCTGTAGTGCCCCAGTAAAAAAAATCCAGTGACGAAACGCTCTGAATTTTAAACTTGGGAATAGCTGCAATTTAATTAATTCATAACGTGGGGTAGGCTAACCGATGCGCGAAGAAGACCATCTACAATGCTTTTACATTGGTAGTTTTGGCTGGCCTCGCGCACACTAAGCAATGTGAAAAAAGTGTGCGCGTGACATGAGTAACATCTTGGTTGCTATGGGGACCGCAGACTCCAGCAGCCCTCAGATGCAATGAAATTCAGAGCAGGGGAAACCATCTCTCCGTGTTTTTCAACTGTTTACAGGTTAGTAGACAGTAATTCCACTGTCATTTTTGTAACACACACACACACACACACACACACACACACACACACACACACACAGTGGTGCTTTTAGAGGCTTTTGGATTGTGTTTAGAGATGTTCAATGCTGAAAATGCGTGTGCTTACAAAGATATGTTTGGTGATTTAAAAGGTATCAAGTGTGAATACTGTTGGCCATTAAGTACTCTTGGTTGAGTTTAAAAACTCGGCGGTGTTGTATTGTATGTTAATATGTTCTTTTACAATATTACCAACAGTATAAGTATTACATTGCTATTATCACAAATGTTGCAAATATTCATACTGTTATTATTAAATGATTGACCTGGATTCAGTGTCCTCGTAATCATTTTGAGTTTTACAGCTCTAGTGACTAGTTTTAAGCAGGCCGTTTCTAAATATAAATATCAATATATAAATATATATTACATAAAATATAATATATATTACATAAAATGTAATATATATTATATAAAAAATATAAATATAAATATAAATATAGTGCAAAATTTTTAGCTCGCGCGCTTCGCGCGCTCGCATACATTTCCTGTGCCCCTTTTGTGCCCCAGTATGGTCTTGGGTCTAGTGACGCCCCTGTTGAGCCTTATTGGGATCTGCAGTGCTAGCTGCTAGCAGAAATTGGTGAAGTCTCTGGAAAGCACAACTAGCTAGTATGAGAGGGTCACAGACCATTTTCTGGAAAAGGAGCGGAGGGCAGAATTTGTGCATAAATAGTGTGCATCATATAATGTTCATGAATCTGAAGTGTGTATATTGTTCAGTAATACACTGTAAACCCGAATAAGTTGAGTTTACTTAAAAAAATTGAGGAAAGTGGTTGCCTTAAAAAAAATAAGTAATTATTAATGATTGAATTGAGTACCTTAAACTTACAATCTTCTGGTAAGTTTAAGGTACTCAATTCAATCATTAATAATTACTTATTTTTTTTAAGGCAACCACTTTCCTCAATTTTTTTAAGTAAACTCAACTTATTCGGGTTTACAGTGTATTAAGAGAATGGTGCACTACAAAAAGTAAAATCTAACCAAGATTAAATATCTTAAATCAAGACAAAATATGCTTGTTATTTGTCTGCCAAGGTAATTCTCCTTTCCAGGCAGGTTTTGTGTAAGAGTATTTCACTTACTTTAAGCATTTTTTCCCTCAATTATCTTAATTAGGTATTATAACTTGTTATTGAGATTTTATTACTGGTTATGAGTAAGTTCTGTCTTAAAATGAGAATTACCATAATTTCATCGGTGTTATATTAACCATGACAAGTTTGTCAAAGTCAGAATTTCTTATTTCAAGCATCTTATCCTTTCTTTTAATCTCTTAATACAAAACAGATAACTAAATTAAATGATTTGTTGTATTGTCAATCTGGCAACAAAAATAGGCTACAAAATGGATTGGTTTGTTGTTTTGATTTTGACTTATTTGGCGGTCTCAGTTGGTATAAACACTTACTTAAACAGAGCACACCAATATGCCCAGATGAAATAGTCAAACTGTTGGTTGGGGGACAAAGTATCTAGCATGTTAAAATGAGTAGTACAACTTTACTTGTTTTTAGTATAAATACACTAGTTTTAAGACATCTGTGGGGTTTCTAAAGCTAGATACATTTACTTGTTTTTTAAAAATCTTGCCAAGTCAAATTTTCTTGTTCTGTTGGCAGATAATTTTGCTTATTTTAAGTAAAATATTCCTAATTTTATTACTTTTTTTTTCTTGTTTTTGTAAGCCAGGTTTTTGCAGTGTGGGCTCTGTGTTATAGGTTATACCTGGGTATAATATTCAAGGTTCTGTGTGTTGCATAGCCTACCTGGTTATGAATTTCCAGACTGTGTTGCAGAAGATGTTCAAGGATGTGTTGCACAGCTGGGTGTTGTGTTAAAGACTCTGTGTTGCATATCAGGGTATGATTGTTCAAGGCTCTTCGTTGAATAGCCAGTAATTTTTGGATGTTTGATATTTTTGATTAAGGATATGAGGCACTAGCCTGGCAAGCCAGACTATAACATGAAATGTACAAGCAAAAATACTTTCTGCCACTAGGTAGGGTTGTCTAGTTCACTATGCTAATGGGGCACACCTTTCTATGCTTTGATATCCAGCCTACAGGTTTTACGATGAATACGTAAAATGGGCTTCCCCTGTTTTAAAAACCAGCAGCCGCCACTGGTGTGGATCAATCATGCTTTGGGGTTGTATTGCAGCCAGTGGAACAGGGCACATTTCATTGGTCAAGAGAAGCATGGATTCAAATAAATACCAGCAAATTCTGGAAGCAAACATCACACCATCTGTAAAAAAGTTTAAGTTAAAAAGAGGATGGGTCCTACAATAAGACGATGATCCAAAACACACCTCAAAATCTACAATGGAATACAATACCTCAAGAGGCACAAGCTGAAGGTTTTGCCCTGGCCCTCACAGTCCCCTGACCTAAGCATCATTGAAAATCTGTGGACAGATCTCAAAAGAGCAGTGCATGCAAGACAGCCCAAGAAACTTGTAGAACTGGAAGCCTTTAGCAAGGACGAATGCACAAAAATCCCCCAGGTAAGAACTGAAAGATTATTAGCTGGCTACAAAAAGTGTTTACAAGCTGTGATACTTGCCAAAGGGGGTGTTACTAGGTACTAACCATGCAGGATGCCCAAACTTTTGCTTTGGGCCCTTTTCCTTTTTTGTCATTTAGAAAATGTAAAAGATGAAAATAAAAAAAAATGTTTTTGCTTAAAATATTAAGGGAATGAGTCATCTTTAACTTTATGCCTTTTGGAGATCATTTCATCTTCAACTTGCTTAACTGTTCACAGTAACAGCAATTTTGACCAGGGGTGCCCAAACTTTTGCATACCACTGTATAATCTTCATGCATTGCTACACAATTCAAGATTCCGCACTACAATCTTTCCCCATTCCAGATCAGCAGATTAATAAATTAGTAATTTTAGTCAAATAATAGCACACAATAATTTTTCTCTCACCAAATCGTTCACTCCCAGCGGCAGTGGTGAACTTCCCTTTTTTCCACTTTTTTCTTTTTTCCATCGCCTCATTTGGCGTGTGGACTGCAAATGCAGATCGCCTCTAAAACAGGGGAAAAAAATTCCCCGCCACACGTGGGATTGTGATTTATTGTTGGTTTCTCAACACAAACGAAACACAGAAAAAGAAATGGTTCTGGGCATGTGGCATTTTATATCCTTGTGAAACATTCTTTTAAAAACCATAACCCAATCAGAAGCAAGGATTTAAACTCGTACCATATAAGGAATTGTACTTTCTCATCATACATGTTTCCTTTAGGTACCCTTTCCTGATTTTTACTGGACCCAGGGGACAGATGCCATTATCACCATCCTCTTCCTTCATGCTACACACGTATGCACACAGCACTGGATTCATGAATGGGTCATGAACCCCTACCACACATACATGCGCGCGCGCACACACACACACACACACACACACACACACACACACACACACACACACAGCACTGAGTTCATGAAAGGGTCATGAACTCCTAACACACACAGGGCTATATTAAAAATTCCATTACACTGGTAACACGATTGGGTATAAAAGGAGCATGTATCAAAAGCACAGACTTTGCAAGCAAGGACGGGTCATGGCTCACTCCCTTGTGCCAAAATTTGTGAGAGAATTTTTAGTCAATTCAAAAAGAACATTTCTCAGTGCAAGATTTTAGGTCTTTCAAAATCTCCAGTCCATATTATTGTGAAAATCCATCCATTATCTGTAGCCACTTATTCTGTTCTACAGGGTCGCAGGCAAGCTGGAGCCTATCCCAGCTGACTATGGGTGAGAAGTGGGGTATACTCTGGACAAGTTGCCAGGTTATCTCAGGGCTGACACAGAGACAAACAACCATTCACACTCACATTCACACCTATGGTCAATTTAGAGCCACCAAGATTCAGGGAATTCTGAGACATCTCAGCAAGTAAAAGGCAAGTTTGGAAGCGATTGTTGAATGTGCATGACCTTCGAGCCCTTGGGAGGCACTGCCTGAGAAGCCGTCATGCTAATGTGACAAATTTAGTCACATGGGCTTGGGAGTACTTTAGAAAACTGCTGTCACTGACCACAGTCAACTGCTGCATCCAGAAATGCAACCTGAAACTGTATTACATAAGGAGGAAGCCATTCATCAATTGTATGCAGAGACACTGCCGATTTCTCTGGGCCTAAACAAATCTCAGATGGGGCGGGAGACAGTGGAAATGTGTGCTGTCGTTGGAAGAGTCCACATTTCCGTTTCTTTTTAGGAAAACCGGACATCAGGTTCTCAGTGTCAAAGGTGAACATGACCATCCAGTTTGTTATCAGAGGAAGGTGTAAAAGCCAGCATCTGTGATAGTATGGGGGTGCATCAGTGCCCATGGCATGGGTGAGTCGAATGTGTGTAAAGGTCCCTGTAGTACACCCTGATGTGGGTGGAGTACTGAAGCACAACCTGACGCTTGGCCACGCCCCCACTGCCACAGTCCCATTGATATATTGGGGCATATATTGGGATTTTAGAAAGAGATATTCATCAAGGCAACATGTCTTCCTGAGAAGTTCATGCTTATTTCAGCAGGGCAATGCCAGGCCTCATTCTGCATGGACTACAACAGCATGACTTCATTGACACCAAGTGTGTGTACTTGACTGGCCTGCTGCCAGTCCAGATCTGTCTTCTATTGAGAATGCATGGCACATTGTGAAGAGGAGAATCAGACAACAGCAGCCACAGACTATTGAGCAGCTGAAGTCTTTTATCAAACAAGAATGGACAAAAATTCCAATTGCAAAACTGCAACAATTAGTATCCTCAGAGCCCGTATGATTAAAAAGTGTTAGTAAAAGGAAAGATGATGTAATACAATGGTAATAATGCCTCTGTCCCAACTTTTTTTTTTGAGTGTGTTGCAAGCATCAAATTCTAACTTTATCTTTACAAAATACAGTTAAATTGGTCAGTAAAACTACTGAAAATCTTTTCTTTGTACTTTTGTAAGTGAAATAAAGCTTCATGTGAATTAACAAATCACAGATTTTTTGTTTTTATTGCATTTTGGAAAATATCCCAACTTTTCTGGAAATGGGGTTAGTCACGTGGATGTTTACAGTGATGTCTTCACCTTGAGTTGGATTGAAAAGAAAATGCATAAGCATAACTCTCAGTGTACAGACAACATCATTTTGTGACCAAGTATGGGATTGTTCCTGTGTCCTATATGATAATTTAGTATAATTTTATGGTAATATATGCTAAGCTAATGTTTATTTTACAAATGGGCATGGAGTCATTTGTCCCTTTGTAATCAATCACCTGAAAGTTATTTTTATCATATATAAACTTAGGCTGTTCAGAGAATGCATCCCAGCTGTACTTGGAAATCAACCTACTGCATGTTGGAGTCAAATTGTTTCAGTGTGAATTCCTCTGATTATCTATAAAGGAATTTTCTTCCACAATCCATCCTGATGCCCTATTTCTGGCCAGAGTTCTCATTGCTGCACTCGTGTTGAGGATGGCCCCATATGTACAACCGAAAGATACACTTTGAGGATTGTTATGGACAATTAATGTAAACAGTTTTGCTACAATGGCTTAGGATTACAATTGCCATGATAAACTGTTCATGACAACTGCAGTTGTCATGAACAGTTTTGCACTCAAATCTTGATCAATGAACAGTTGATAATTCAACAAAATAGACTTCATATCAAAACTATAATGAATAGTCATCCATCCATCCATCCATCCATCCATCCATCCATCCATTATCTGTAGCTGCTTATCCAGCACAGGGTCGCGGGCCAGCTGGACTATGGGCAAGAGGTGGGGTACACCCTGGACAAGTCACCAGATAATTGCAAGGCTGACTTATGCCACTTTTCCACTACAAACGCGGCTGAGTCGGGCTGAGCCGTGCCATGCTGAGTCGAGCTGAGCGGGGCTGTTGGAGTTGCATTTCGACTACAATCGCGCTGAACTGTGCTGGCTGGAAGTGGGTGGACACATTGGGTGGAGTTAGCGAAAGTGGGTGGACGTCAGGTGATGTCGTTAAGCAGCGCAAACAGTGACATCAGTGACCTTTTAAGCAGTAGTCTCACGACCCGAATAGTAAACAATAAACATGGAGGACATGGAGTCGTTAGTGTTGCTGGTCTTGGTGCTGTGGCTTGTTGTCACCGACAACGCCAACAGATACTGGCAAGAGCGTATAGATGAGGCGAGGCGCATAAGGCTTCAGAAATTCTTGTAATTCGTAATTCTTCTCCTTCCGGGTTTGCGGTGTTTACAGATCCCAGCGTGCTCGCGGGGCATGTGTGGGCATGTGAGGACACTCCTCCTCACCAATCAGTGCACAGGGGAGTGTCTGCTCACGCCCCCAGCCTCACTTGGCTCGGTTTGGCTCGCTTCAGCCCCACTCCAAAACGGTGCGAGTTTTAGGGGCTAAGCAGAGCTGAAGCGAGCTGAGTCGTGCTGGTTTTTGGTAGTCGAAACGCGAGCCGTTTCGGGCTGAAGTGAGCTGAAGCGAGCTGAAGTGAGCTGAAAAAGGGTAGTGGAAAAGGGCCAATAGAGAGACAAACAACCATTCACACTCACACCTACAGTCAATTTAGAGCTACCAATTAGCCTAACCTTCATGTCTTTGGACTGTGGGGTGGAGCACCCAGAGGAAACCCACGCAGACATGGGGAAAACATGCAAACTCCACACAGACAGGCCCCCGTTGGCCACTGGGCTTGAACCCAGAACTTTCTTGTTGTGAGGCAACAGTGCTAACCACTACAGGACCATGCCACCCCTCAATTATGTATAATTACCCAAATTAGGATGGGTTCCCTTTTGAGTCTGGTTCCTCTCAAGGTTTCTACCTCTTGTCATCTCAGGGAGATTTTCCTTGCCATCATCACCTCAGGCTTAGGGATAAATTTATATGTTTAAAATATATATTTTTCTATAAAGCTGCTTTGTGAAAATGTCTACTTTAAAAACAACTATAAAAATAAAACTGACTTGACTTTATGTCCAGGTACTCCACCATGTTTGAGACAAGAACATGCTGGACCTCAAGCTGGGCTTCCTTTGACAGTAGCAGCAGCAAGCAGCCTACCCACTGAGAGTCTGGCCAACCCCAGGCTTCCGTGGCACACTTGATGAGGTTGATAAATGTCAAGTCAAGTCAAGTTTATTTGTATAGCTCTTTTAACAACAGACATTGTAGCAAAGCAGCTTTACAGAAAATAAAAGACTTTAAACATGAGTTAATTTTATCCTGAATTTATCCATAATTTATCTTTTCTTGTTTATCCCTTCTTGAAGGGCATTCTTGCATGCTTCAGGATCCCTTAATATTATCCCTTAAGCATCTCTTAAATTTATCCCTTACTTTCACACATCGAGAGTTTGCATAGCAATGGTCCTGGTTCCCAATGCTGATGGGTCGGTCCAGTTCTGTGTGGACTACAGAAAAGTCAACATGGTGTCTAAGTTTGATACATACCCAATGTCTCGCATTGATGAGTTGTTTGATCAGTTAGGTGTGGCTCAATTTTTTTGACACTGGATTTGACAAAGGGATATTGGCAGATCCCCTTTACTCCTCGGTCCCGAGAGAAAATTGCCTTTTCCACACCGTTCGGATTACACCATTTTTTCATGCTTCCTTTTTGGTTATTTGGGGCTCCTGCCACCTTCCAGTGGCTCATGGACAAGATCCTCCGCCCCCATGCTGCCTATGCAGCAGCCTACCTTGACGCCATCATCATATACAGCAATAATTGGCCATGGCACCTAGAACACCTTAGGGTCATCTTGGAGTTACTGAGGCGTGCGGATCTCACAGCCAACCCCAAAAAATGTGCGATTGGGTGGGTGGAAGTATGGTATCTGGGTTTCCACTTGGGTCATGGGCAGGTGCGTTCTTAAATTGACAAGACAGCAGCGACTGCTGCCTGCCCAAGGCCCAAGACCAAAAAGGGACAGTTCCTGGGGCTGGCTGGCTACTATTGCAGGTTCATACCTAATTATTTGGATGTCACGGTGACTGATCTCACTAAAAAGAGAGCACCAGATCTGGTCCAGTGGACCGAGCAGTGCCAACAAGCCTTCACTAAGGTAAAAGCTGCACTGTGGGAGGGGCCACTCTTACACTCACCTGACTTCTCTCTCCCTTTTATTTTACAGATGGATGCATTGGACAGAGGGCTGGGGGCCATTCTGTCCCAGAAGGTGGAGGGTGAGGAATGTCTGGTGCTGTACATCTGATACAAGCTCTTGATGTGTGAAAGTAAGTACAGCACCATCAAGAAGGAGTGCCTGGCCATCAAGTCAGTACACCTGTTGTCAATTAATGTTGTGTCTGTGTGTTTTGCAGTGAAGATGGAAGGTAGAAAAGGAGGGAGAGAGCGATGAGAGGGGAGCTCTCCCAATCAGAATGTGTGTGTGTGTGTGTGTGTGTGTGTGTGTCTGTGTGTGTGTGCAAACATGCAAAGTGAAGCTGGAAAGCAAAAAAAATCATTAAAATAAAGTTGTGTGTGAACATCATCTTCTGACTATCATGCTTCAGTATTCCACTCACATCAGGGAAATACCACAAGCATATATATGCTTTTGTCCAGAGTCTCTATTAATAATATCCATCACAACTGCAGGTGATGCATTAAAAAATAAGCTGCATTAGCATTTTATCACATGCATCGATAGATATTTATGGTACCATCTGTTGTATTTATTTAAATGTATAATTTGTACTTGGTGTCTACATCCCAGTGCTATCATCATAATAACTATTTGTATTCAACTGAAGGTTAGTTTATATTATAAATTAAAGGATATTTCAAAGGCTTCAAGTGGTTAACATGAAACATATGTATGTATGTGCAATTAATCTGTTTAACTGTTTATAATCAAGTCAATTGAGTAAAATTATGTTTCAGCTCAAAATATGAAACAACTTATTGAGGTGAGTCCGACAAAGCCATTGCACAGGACCTGTCTTCCTTCCAAATAAATGATCATCATCTCTATACAATGGTTTGTTTTAGTATTGCTTTGATAATATTCACCACTCCATTTTAATAATTTAACTAACACACAAATTAAGTATCTGGATAGGATATTTAGACATGCCTTTATACTGTAGCATTGGCAAGGAAGACACTTGCAAAAGAAGTACTGACATCTTACCTTTACAGCAAAGTAATAGGCTTTTTAGGTGTTTAACCAGAAGTAATTGTTTATGTTGTGCTTGTTGTACAATGCCTGAGCAATAGTTCTGGATTTTGTGGGGACATTCCTCGGACCTGCTTGATCCATCCTGGTGCCCTGTGTCTGGTTGGAGTCTCATCGCATCGCTCCTGTGGAGGATGGCCCCATGAGGACAGTTGAAAGTCACACCTGGAGGATGCTCTGGACTCTTACAGTAATGCTTTTATGGCTGAGGACTACAGTTGACTTGCTAACTTTAGGACTGCAGTTGTCATGAACAGTTTTGCACTCAAGTTTCCATCAATGAAGAGTTACAACATCAACAAAACTGTCTTCATGTTAAAACTGTTAATATTGTCATGCTGTCTGTTGTTGCCCAAATGAGGATGGGTTCCCTTTTGAGTCTGGTTACTCTCGAGATTTCTTCCTCATGTCGTCTGAGGGAGTTTTTCCTTGCCACCGTTGCCACAGGCTTGCTCATTGGGGATAGATTAGGGATAAAATTAGCTCATGTTTTAAGTCGTTCAAATTCTGTAAAGCTGCTTTGTGACAATGTTTATTGTTAAAAGTGTTACACAAATAAACTTGACTTGACATCTTACCTGGGGGCTTTGTGCAACTGATTAGATAGATATAGCATATAATCTTGCTTCAAAGGCCCTACCTTCAGAGCTTTTCTACATATTCTTTACTGTTGTAAAAAACTGCTTTCCATGATCCTGAATAAAGATGGCTCATTTTCTCTCTCCTCCTAGAACTGCCACCTTATTGTGGTGGAGGGGTTTGTGTGCTTGAATGATCCTAGGAGCTATGTTGTCGGGGGCATTATGCCCCTGTCAAGGTTTCCCAAGGCAGACAGGTCCTAGGTGACAGGCCAGACCAAGAGCAGTTCACCAAAACCCCTATGGAGAAAAAACCGAGCACCGTGACGTCGCCTGGTATGATGCAGCCGGGGCCCCACCTTGGAGCCAGGCCCGGGGTTGGGGCTCATATGCGAGTGCTTGGTGGCCGGGCCTTTGCCCATGGGACCCGGCCGGGCTCAGCCTGAAGAGGTGACGTGGGCCCGACCTCCTGTGGGTTCACCACCCACAGAGGTAGCAGTAGGGGACTGGTGCAGTGTAGATTGGGTGGCAGTCGAAGGCAGGGGCCTCGACGACCTGATCCCCGGACACAGCGGCTGGCTGTTGGGACATGGAATGTCACTTTGCTGGGGGGGAAAGTGCCTGAGCTTGTGCGGGAGGTTGAGAGGTACCGGCTAGAGATAGTTGGGCTCACCTCCACGCACAGCTTGGGCTCTGGAACCCAGCTCCTCGAGAGGGGCTGGACTCTCCACTTCTCTGGAGTCGCCCGTAGTGAGCGGCGGTGGGCTGGTGTGGGCTTGCTTATAGCTCCCTAGCTCAGCCGCCATGTGTTGGAGTTTCCCCATTGTGCTACTGGGGGACTTCAATGCTCACGTGGGCGAAGACAGTGACACCTAGAGGGGCGTGGTTGGGAGGAACGGCCTCCCCGATCTGAACCAGAGTGGTGTTTTGTTATTGGACTTCTGTGCTAGTCACGGTTTGTCCATAATGAACACCATGTTCGAGCATAGAGGTGTCCATAAGTGCACGTGGCACCAGGACACCTTAGGTCGGAGGTCGATGATAGACTTTGTAGTCGTTTCATCTGATCTCCGGCCCTATGTCTTGGACACTCGGGTGAAGAGAGGGGCTGAGCTGTCAACTGATCACCACCTGGTGGTGAGTTGGATCCGCTGGCGGAGGAGGAAGCTGGACAGACCTGGCAGGCCCAAACGTATGGTGAGGGTCTGCTGGGAACGTCTGGCCGAGCACTCTGTCGGGGAGGTCTTTAACTCCCACCTCCGGAAGAGCTTTTCCCAGCTTCTGAGGGAGGCGGGGGACATTGAGTCTGAGTGGACCGTGTTCTCTACCTCCATTGTGGACGCAGCTGTTCGGAGCTGTGGCCACAAGGTCTCCGGTGCCTGTCGTGGCGGCAATCCCCAAACCCGGTGGTGGACACCAGAAGTAAGGGATGCCGTCAAGCTGAAGAAGGAGTCCTATCGGGCCATGTTGACCTCCAGGACTCCTGAGGCAGCTGATGGGTATCGGCAGGCCAGGCGTGCTGCAGCTCGGGCAGTTGCGGAGGCAAAAACTCGGAACTGGGAGGAGTTTGGGGAGGCCATGGAGAAGGACTATCGGTCGGCCTCAAAGAAATTCTGGCAAACCGTCCAGCGCCTCAGGAGGGGGAAGCAGTACTCTGCCAACACTGTTTACAGTGCAGGTGGGGAGCTGTTGACCTCGACTGGGGACATTGTCGGGCGGTGGAAGGAATACTTTGAGGATCTCCTCAATCCCACCATCATGTCTTCCACTGAGGAGACTGAGGCTGATGACTCAGAGGTGGACTCGTCCATTACACAAGCCGAAGTCACTGAGGTGGTTTGCAAGCTCCTTGGTGGCAAGGCACTGGGGGTGGATGAGATCTGCCCTGAGTATCTCAAGTCTCTGGATGTGGTGGGGACATTGGTTGACACGCCTCTGCAACATCACGTGGCGGTCGGGGACAGTGCCTCTGGAGTGGCAGACTGGGGTGGTGGTCCCTCTTTTTAAGAAAGGGGACCAGAGAGTGTGCTCCAATTATAGGGGAATCACACTTCTCAGCCTCCCAGGGAAGGTTTACTCCAGGGTACTGGAGAGGAGAATTCGACCAATAGTCGAACCTCGGATCCAGGAGGAACAATGTGGTTTTTGTCCTGGTCATGGAACACTGGACCAGCTCTATACCCTTCATGGGGTGCTCAAGGGTTCATGGGAGTTTGACCAACCAGTCTACATGTGCTTTGTGGATCTGGAGAAGGCATTCGACCGTGTCCCCCGTGGTATTCTGTGGGGGGTGCTTCTTGAGTATGGGGTTCAGGGCTCTTTGCTAAGGGCTGTCCGGTCCCTGTACGAACAGAGCAGGAGTCTGGTTCGCATTGCCGGCAGTAAGTCAGACCTGTTCCCAGTGCATGTTGGACTCCGGGAGGGCTGCCCTTTGTCACCAGTTCTGTTCATAATTTTTATGGACAGAATTTCTAGGCGCAGCCAGGGGCCGGAAGGAATCCTGTTTGGGAACCACAGGATTTCATCTCTGCTTTTTGCAGATGATGTTGTCCTGTTGGCTTCTTCAAACCAGGACCTTCAGCATGCACTGGGGCAGTTTGCAGTCGAGTGTGAAGCGGCTGGGATGAGAATCAGCACCTCCAAGTCCGAGGCCATGGTTCTCGACCAGAAAAGGGTGGCTTGTCCTCTCCAGGTTGGTGGAGAAGTCCTGCCTCAAGTGGAGGAGTTTAAGTATCTCGGGATCTTGTTCACGAGTGAGGGAAGGATGGAGCTTGAGATCGACAGGCGGATCGGTGCAGCCTCCGCAGTGATGCGGTCGCTTTACCGGTCCGTCGTGGTGAAGAAGGAGCTGAGCCAAAAGGCGAAGCTCTCAATTTACCGGTCGATCTATGTTCCGACTCTCACCTATGGTCATGAGCTTTGGGTAATGACCGAAAGAACAAGATACAAGCGGCCAAAATGAGTTTCCTTCGCAGGTGGCTGGGCGCTCCCTTAGAGATAGGGTGAGAAGCACAGTCACTCGGGAAGAGCTCGGAGTAGAGACGCTGCTCCTCCACATCGAGAGGAATCAGCTGAGGTGGCTCGGGCATGTTTTACGGATGCCTCCTGGACGCCTCCCTGGGGAGGTGTTCCAGGCATGTCCCCCCAGGAGGAGGCCCCAGGGAAGACCCAGGACATGCTGGAGGGACTGTCTCTCGGCTGGCCTGGGAACGCCTCGGTGTTCTTCCCAAGGATCTGGCCAAGGTGTCTGGGGAAAGGGAAGTTTGGGCTTCCCTGCTTAGACTGCTGCCTCCACGACCCGGTCCCGGATAAAGCGGAAGAAGACGAGAACGAGAACATTTTCTCTCTCTCAAAGAGTGAGCTTTTTTTTTCTCACCTTGGTTTCTGCCATGACATGTTTGTCTTTGCAAAGCTGTGGCCTCAACTTTATCAATATTTGTGATTAAGTAAATCATCATTTGTGAGCAGGATCTTATCTCTTCATAGTAGTAGATGATTTCACTAAAACCAGGGATTAAAGCAAAAAAAAATCCTGAGCCTGAACTTTTTAGACTCATGCAAGCGACTCTATTCACCATATGGACCGGTCAGTGGGAAGAGTTGGCACACAATATAGGCCTATATATATATATGCAATCGACCCAAGTGTTTGAGGTTGGTGAAATGATGGGTATTGACATCATGGGCCCATTTCCTCACAGCCGCAAGGGTAACTGCTACTTGGTGGGCCTTGTGGATTATTACTCCAAATGGACAGAGCTGTTCCCTGTGCGTGATAGCCGGACCCTAAAGCTAGTGAGGATTCTCACAGAAGAGATATTCACCAGGTGGGGTACGCCAAAATATCTTCTGTCCGACAGGAGGAGCCAGTTTACCAGTCACCTCTTGAAAGCTGCCTGCAAATCATGGGGAGCGATAAATAAGTTCACCACAAGCTATCATCCACAAACGAACCAGACTGAGCAGGTCAACTGAACACTCAAGACCATGATAGCCTCCTTTGTGGGGGAAAAACATAACAACTGGGACCAGTGGGTACATGAGTTCCGGTTCGCCATCAACTCCTCATGGCAAGAGTCCACTGGTTTTGCACCAGCCATGCTGCATCCAAGACGTGGTCTCAAAGGTCCTCTTGACCAACTTTTGTCAAAGGCTCCGCCTCCAACCTCCTCGCAACACTCTCTCCTGGAAAGACAGCTGGAACTGTCGAAACAAGTGGCTGCCAATGTAAAAAGAGCACAGGACAAACAAGCTAAATATTACAACTTAAAAAGGAGAAACATGGAACTGTCTGAAGGGGACATGGTGTGGGTCAAAGCCCATCCACTATCTGATGCTGTAAAGGGATTCTCAGCCAAACTGGCACCAAAGTGGATGGGACCATGCATTGTAAAGAAGAAATTGGGAGCCCTAAATTACAAGGTTCAGTTCCCTGACAAGTCCACTGACAATGTGAACGTGGTGAATCTTAAGCCCTACTTTGGTCCTTCTCTCGACATATCCAGTCTGGGGGGGGGGGAGACTATGTAGCATCAGCCACATAAAGTTTTATTAATCAGTAGCGTAAAATAGTATCTATGTCTAAGGCACTTATTTATATTTCGTATTAAAATGTCTATGTAAATTAATACATAGAAAGCCTTCACTTTAAGAGAAATTCAGGGCGAGCATGAGCCTAGGAGTCTATAGGGTTCTTCCCTGTCACTCACCTTGTCACTGTCACATGCACACACCTTCTCGCTCCCTGTCCTATAGATATAGACTCTTTAAATCATGTGCTTGTTTTTTGAATGGGGAAGCGGAAAGAGGAATGAATGGAGGTAGATGGAAGCCGGCGCGTGAACATTCTGACATCCTTCAGAATTCTTCAAAGACCCGAAATAGATTGACTGCTACACGCTTATGGATTACTTTTGTTCTTCTTCGCCCTTTTTTGAGGAATGTACAATCGGACTTAAACCCACATCTGAAGAGGTGAGATCTCTCCTTTTTTTCCTATTTTTGCTGGTGGGATTTTGTTTTTGGAAAGCGCACGGGCGGTGCGCGGTTTTTGTTATACTGCTTACGCAGTGGTTGGACTAAAGACTCTGCCCTAAAGGCTATTCTCTCACTCTACACCAGGGGTCTTCAATCCTATCCGCAAAGGGCCGGTGTAGCTGCAGGCTTTCATTACAGCCAAATTGGAGGCTCACTTGATTGTTGACTGGAGACGAGGGTGAAATGATTAAACAAGTGAAATCAGGTGTAGCTCCTGCTTGGTTGGAATGAAAGCCTGCAGCCACACTGGCCCTTTGTGGATAGGATTGAAGACCCCTGCTCTACACCATCATACAATAAAATATTCACATTGAAAATATGTTGTAAGCATGTTTTCATGCACTAAGTTATAAGATTTGTTGACAACTCGTATCGAGTTCGTTACAGTGGAGGCTCCAGTGAGAAATTACGCGCTTTCTTTCTAACTTTAATTTTCACCTTTCGCCTACTAATAGTCTTCCTTTTCTGTCCTTCATCATATATGGCAGAGCAGCTTGCTGAGGTGGCTTTAGAGCCTTTACGTGAGCCATCTGAACAGAGAGGGTTAGACAGGCCGCCAATATCCATTGATGCTGAAATGGCGCATCTAGTGCACCCTCACATTACCTTTAGAGAACGGGTAGATCGCCTCACTGAATCCCTTGGTAGCCTGTATCTTGGTGAGGATGAGAGCAGAACTACAAGCTCTAATATTGAAGGTGGGGAGGGTGATGATTATAATGAGGAGGAAGAAATTAACGATGACGGTGAAGATGAAACGAATGTTACCGTGTCTCATGCGTCTGTCCACCAAGTGGAAATACACGAACTCAGAAGAGCACTTGATGAAATGAAAATTCATTTGACTGATCTAGAACACAAGTGTCTGAATCAAACACCAGTATCATTAACAGGGAAGGTTTAATGAGACAAATGGTTGACAATAAAATTGAGACAGTGAAAACTTTTGCTGTTAATATTGTCGCGAAACTGGAGGATGCAGTTGTGCGCTGCTTACACAGATGTGACCATCAGTGGGAAGCTCAGCTGAGGCACTTAAAACTCACCAGCATGCCCAAACTGTCTCCTGTGAATCAGACAGAAGGACAATCAGCTGTGAGGTTTCAATATGACGCTCAGAGCCCCTCTAGCTTTACTGGTGTAAGAACATCTAAGCTCCCCATTAAATTGAATTTTCCTGAATTTGGTGGTGACAGTGAAATAAAAGACCCCATGACTTACATAGAGCTATGTAAGGAATTTCTGGATTTAAGACCCACACCAGACAATGAAATATTAGCCACACTGTCTTCTGTGCTGAAAGGTCCAGTCAAAAGCTGGTGGATAGCAGAGCGGAAGAACATCCATACATGGGAGGAATTTAAAACTGCATTCCTATCAGCATTTTTGTCCATTGATTTTGTTCAGGAAATTGAAGAACGGTTGCGTACTCGTATCCAAAGTCTAAATGAGCCCATTAGGGACTTTGCTTACGATTATAGAGCTCTCTGTCTGCAATGGAAGCCCGACATTGATGAGGCTACATTGGTCCACCGCATTCTCAGTAATGCCAATCCAAAAATCGCTTCAGGCCTATGTGGAACAGTAAACACAGTGGCTGAATTAGTGAAAGTAGGCAGCATGATCGAGAATGATCTAGCGTTAATGAAAAATTATTGGGCACAAGTTAATAATGAGAAAGCAGCTAAACAGCAACCAAAGACAAAAAAAAGCTGAAGTAATTGTTGTGAAATCTGAAACACACTTCCACACTCCTCCCAAACATCTACCGTCTCTCCTGGCCGTCAATCTCTCTATCAGAGGCTTTCAAGGAGCCGCCCTGCTGGACACAGGGAATACTTTCTCTCTGATGCGCGATAAACTGTGGCAGCAGATTAAGAAGCCACAGGAAAACCTGTCACCTTGTGGTGATCAGGAGTTTGCCCTGGCCAATGGGACAGCCAAAAAGGCCTTAGGGATAGTTAACTGTACCCTTGACCTCCATAACACGTACTGGACACACTCTGTGTATGTCTTATCTGATGAAGGTCTGGCTTTCCCTCTTATTTTAGGCCTAGACTTCTTACAAAAGAGTGGCGTGCACCTGGATTTTAAGCAGGGAACCTATGGAGTAAAAAATGGAGGGAAAATAACATACTATCCGCACACTGACCAGAATGAGTGGGGAGATGAATGGCGTACAGTGAAACCAGCAAGAGTTCATATCTATTATGCTCTGCCTCATAGAAAGCCAGCACCTAACACATCTGTCCATCTTAGCATCCTGTCTGACTTACCCCAGCAGCCTAGGCCTGAGCTGCTACAGCTGATGAATGAGTGGCCGTCCGTCTGCTCTGGAAGACTTGGGAGGATGACTGTTGTAGAACACACCAACTGGCTGACCGATGATGTCCCTTTGCGCTGTCCAGCTTATCAAGTGTCTCCACTAAAGAGGAAGATTATCCAGCAGCAGCTGAAGGAGATGTTAGCTGATGGGATTATTGAGCCTTCCTCCTCCCCATGGGCCTCTCCAGTTGTCCTGGTGCCCAAGCCTGAGGGGAAATGGCGATTTTGTGTCGACTACAGGCGCCTGAACAAAAAGACTCTGTTTGATGCCTATCCAATGCCGAAGATCCATGACATCCTTGAGTCTTTTTCTGGTGCATCTGTATTTAGCTCTCTGGATCTATGCTCAGGATACTGGCAAGTCACAATGGACAAGACCAGTGTTGAAAAAACAGCATTCATCACGCCTTATGGTCTCTTCCATTTCCTTTCTATGCCTTTCGGTCTCAAGAACTCGGGAGCCACATTTCAGAGGCTTATGGAGACAGTCCTGGGTGAATTGAAGGGGGTATGCTGTTTTGTTTACATAGAGAATATTATTGTCTTTTCAAAGTCTGAAGCTGCCCACCTGGCTGATCTGAGGAAGGTGCTTGAGAAGCTCCATCTAGCCTCACTGACCCTCAACCTGAAGAAATGTCATTTCTTCAAGACCTCCTTGACGTTCTTAGGCCATCAAGTGTCCAGCCAGGGTATTGCAGCTGACTCTGAGAAGCTCAAGGCCATAAGTGACTATCCTAGGCCTCAAAACATCAAAGAGCTCCAGAGGTTTCTGGGTCTTGCCGGCTGGTATCATAAATTCATTAAAAACTTTGCAGATCTGGCCTCCCCTCTTCACAATCTCAAGAAGAAGGATGTTGATTGGAAGTGGACGAAGGACTGTGAGAGGAGCTGGGAAAGACTGAAAGAGGCACTACAATCTCCCCCGGTGCTTGCTCATCCAGACCTGTTGAAGTCCTTCAAGGTTGCCACGGATGCTAGTGATTTTGGGCTAGGTGCAGTGTTGACACAGGATGATGATGACGGCGAACATGCTATTGCCTTTGCTTCCCACCTACTGAATGGTGCCAAGAGAAACTACTCTACATCTGAAAAAGAGTGTTTGGCTGTTGTGTGGGCCATGGAGAAATGGCAACACTTCCTTGAAGGAGTCCAATTTGAAGTGGTGACAGACCATGCAGCCCTGTCATGGGTCTTTAACACCCCCAAGACTTCTTCACGCCTCATACGCTGGGCACTGAGACTCCAGCCCTTCACCTTTACTGTGTGGTACAGAAAGGGTACATTAAATGTTGTTCCTGATGCCTTGTCACGGAGTCCAATGTCCGCTGATAATACCACCATGACGACACCACACCTTGCTGTATGTGCTGCCTCCACAAAAGTGGTTGTTGATCTGTCCAACTCCCTGGATGAAATTTCTGCTGCTCAAGGAAGAGACACTTACATCGCAGGGGTCCATGGGCAGATGTCTTCCTTTGACTCTGTTTCTCCTAGCCGCATCACCTTTGTTGACCAGCAGGGGCTGCTTTACAGGCAAGTGCCAATTGCACGGGATGGGCACAAATTCTAGCTAGTTGTCCCAAAGGAGCTGCAGTCCTTCTTACAGTATTACCATGATAATCCTTTAGGCGGACACTTTGGGCGCCTGAAGACCCTCCTGCACATCCTAGAGGTTGCTTGGTGGCCCGATATCCGCAAAGACACCTGGGCCCACATCAGAGAGTGCACTGTCTGCCAGCAACATAAGCCTTCCAATTCTAAACCCAGTGGTCTGTTGCAATCGACCCAAGTGTTTGAGGTTGGTGAAATGATGGGTATTGACATCATGGGCCCATTTCCTCGCAGCCGCAAGGGTAACTGCTACTTGGTGATCCTTGTGGATTATTACTCCAAATGGACAGAGCTGTTCCCTGTGCGTGATAGCCGGACCCTAAAGCTAGTGAGGATTCTCACAGAAGAGATATTCACCAGGTGGGGTATGCCAAAATATTTTCTGTCCAACAGGGGGAGCCAGTTTACCAGTCACCTCTTGAAAGCTGCCTGCAAATCATGGGGAGCAATAAATAAGTTCACCACAAGCTATCATCCACAAACGAACCAGACTGAGCGGGTCAACCGAACACTCAAGACCATGATAGCCTCCTATGTGGGGGAAAAAACATAACAACTGGGACCAGTGGGTACATGAGTTCCGGTTCGCCATCAACTCCTCATGGCAAGAGTCCACTGGTTTTGCACCAGCCATGCTGCATCTGGGACGTGGTCTCAAAGGTCCTCTTGACCAACTTTTGTCAAAGGCTCTGCCTCCAACCTCCTCGCAACACTCTCTCCTGGAAAGACAGCTGGAACTGTCGAAACAAGTGGCTGCCAATGTAAAAAGAGCACAGGACAAACAAGCTAAATATTACAACTTAAAAAGGAGAAACATGGAACTGTCTGAAGGGGACATGGTGTGGGTCAAAGCCCATCCACTATCTGATGCTGTAAAGGGATTCTCAGCCAAACTGGCACCAAAGTGGATGGGACCATGCATTGTAAAGAAGAAATTGGGAGCCCTAAATTACAAGGTTCAGTTCCCTGACAAGTCCACTGACAATGTGAACGTGGTGAATCTTAAGCCCTACTTTGGTCCTTCTCTCGACATATCCAGTCTGGGGGGGGGGGGGGGACTATGTAGCATCAGCCACATAAAGTTTTATTAATCAGTAGCGTAAAATAGTATCTATGTCTAAGGCACTTATTTATATTTCGTATTAAAATGTCTATGTAAATTAATACATAGAAAGCCTTCACTTTAAGAGAAATTCAGGGTGAGCATGAGCCTAGGACTCTATAGGGTTCTTCCCTGTCACTCACCCTGTCACTGTCACATGCACACACCTTCTCGCTCCCTGTCCTATGGATATAGACTCTTTAAATCACGTGCTTGTTTTTTGAATGGGGAAGCGGAAAGAGGAATGAATGGAGGTAGATGGAAGCCAGCGCGCGAACATTCTGACATCCTTCAGAATTCTTCAAAGACCCGAAATAGATTGACTGCTACATGCTTATGGATTACTTTTGTTCTTCTTCGCCCTTTTTCGAGGAATGTACAATTGGACTTAAACCCACATCTGAAGAGGTGAGATCGCTCCTTTTTTTTTCCTATTTTTGCTGGCGGGATTGTTTTGTTTTTGGAAAACGCACGGGCGGTGCGTGGTTTTTGTTATACTGCTTACGCAGTGGTTGGACTAAAGAATCTGCCCTAAAGGCTATTCTCTCACTCTACACCATCATACAATAAAATATTCACATTGAAAATATGTTGTAAGCGCGTTTTCATGCACTAAGTTATAAGATTTGTTGACAACTCGTAGCGAGTTCGTTACTATATATATATATATATATATATATATATATATATATATATATATATATATAATGTTTTATGTGGTTGCAGGGGTCGTAATATGCGACATGAACACATTTACAGGGTCAAAAAGATTGCATGAATGATTGCAGACTAAGTTTGACTTTTGAAAATGCAATACCAAAAACGGCCAGTAGATGGCAAAAGTGCACCTCACCAAAATATGCTACATGTAGCATTTAGGATTTCTTTTGATATCAAGTTTTGTTGCTAAGCTTTGTCCTTAACGGGTTACAAATTGACCTACAATCACAAGGTGAACTGTTACAAGGGTATGTGAAATTCTGTCTAGCATTGGAAAAATAAAATCTTTGTAACCATTTAATTTAGGGTACATTAAAAGGACAATGGTTTACTTTTTAAACAGTTTTAATAATTCAAATAATTCAACAATTTCAACATTTCAATAACTTTTAACTTTGTTCACCAGAAATAATGGCAAATTAAATACACAGATATTAATAGAAAATAGAAAGTTAAGTGTATAAATAACATAAAAAACATCAACTTCTACATGAAGTGATAACTTAAATCAGATAGTTAGATTAATTAGATTCCCAAAAAGAAATACACAAACAAAGTGCTCCATTTGCATCTCCAAAGTGCTTTTTAGTGGGGTTTGAGTCATCAGAACTAGATTCAAAAAGGAAATACACAAACAAAGTGCTCTATTTCTTCCTCTTTTTAGTGGGTTTTGAGTCATCAGAACTCTTCCTTTTTCCAGAGGTAGTTGAGGCTGATGCAGAGGAGGTCTTGGCTGGACCATAAAAGAGAGGAAATAACCTGGGTTGTCCAGAGGAGGAGGTGGATGGCCCAGAGGATGAAGGCTGTTTAGCTGGCCCAGAGGAGGAGGTGGATGGCCCAGTGGGTCGACAAGGTCTAGCTTTTCCAGTGGAGGTGGTCTTTGGTGGAGGTCTGGTTGGTCGAGATGAGGCAGATGGCCTAGTGGAGGCAGAGGATGGTCCACTAGAACAGGCCTTAGCTGGCCCTTTTGTTTTCCTGGCCTGGCTCACTATTCGGTTCGCCACCGCTATTGAATGCATCCTTATGGCCTCACTCATCCTTTTCTCTTTCAATGCCTGTTCTCTTGTCTTCTTTTTCTCCAGGTGGAGTTGGTACGTTTTATAAGAAGAAAGGCAAGAATACCTCAAAGGCTGGTCAATCAACATTGTTGAGGCTGTCCAGTTCCTGGCTTTCATGGTTGACTTTATAATGGCGAGGCTCTCATAGGTTTCAACATTCATCCTGCACCTGTCTGCCTCTAGGATGTCATCCATGAGGTTAAAGGATCCCTCCACCAGCGGACCTGTGAAAATTGAAAGAAGGGCTTTCACAAGTTTAATCAGGGTTGGGTACCTCACACCTCTTTCTGAATTTTTCAGAAGTGCCACCTGACTCCACCAGTCCACATCCACCCTGCTGTTGTCTTCGACATAGGTCTTGGCCAGATGTACCAGGTCAGCATCTATTTGGTAAGCTCGAACCTCCTCCTGTAGTAGGCCGAGTGCTTCAGGCTGAACAACATTAGGCAAGGCCTTTCCTAAGGCCATGAAAGCTGAACATAGAGTCACACTGAATGAGAAATGGGGTCAGAGCAGAAAGTGAGGTGATCATGTGGTTGTCAAGGGGAAGATTTTTGAGGAGAAACTCTGCTGCCTTTATGTAGCCTTCTCTAAAAGAGTTGTACAAGTTTCCAACCCATAATTTCTTCTCCACATGGGCCTTGGGCAGAGTACCCAAACCTTCCAACACAAAGGTTTTTGTTTGAGAGCTGTAACTCTGCATCCCATACATTGATCTTGAGGATCTCTTTAACGCTCAGGGGGATAGCTCCTGGCTTCATGAATTTGCTCAGTAGCTCTCTCACAAGTGCCACCATTTCAACATGCAACAAGTGCACCATGGGTTTCTCATGTTGCAGTTTTTTGAGAAACACCTGGAATGTTGGAAGGACACCTGTAAACATACAAAAAACATTTAGGCATGTTTTCCATTAGTTGTAATTAAAACTCAGAACAAGACATCAGTTACTACTAAGTTACTACAGTACAGTTACTAACTACAAGTATACAATGCTATAGGGAATTCTCTTAAAGTGGATTACTGTTGTTGAAAAAGAGACCTGACTGTTCCATTTGTACCTTGTCTTAACTACAAAGCCGTGTCATCCGGGAGAGCTGGACCATAACCACTAAGTAAAAAATAAATTACATTTATGTAAACTAGCCATGGATTTTCCTACTCATTCAAGATACCTCTGAACAAGTCAATCATGACTGTGAGCCTTTCAAAATCTGTGAATAGCACAGAGATCCGTTCCTTCCTATTCTGATTTGTCTGGGTCCTGGATGCTGTGGCCTGTTCTTCTTGTAGAACCTCTATTCTGGCCTTTTCCTGAGGCGAGACCTCGTGTCTTTCAAGGACTTGTTTAAGTAACTTTCTGGAGTGCACACACACACACACACACACACACACACACACACACACACACACACATAATTTGCCCGATATCCCTCACAACAGTGCCACACCACTGAATAACGGAGACGTCAGATTATCTTGTGCACATCAAATCCAGATTCTACCCTCGTTAAGTTACGAATGCCAATCGGATATCTATCAGCTGTCAATGCCAATGTGGTGCGGAATGACAGTGCAAGGGAAAAGGCTTTCAAATGCATCTCATCACTCTGATTTTAGTAGCTTTCAGTTTTGACAGTCCTACAGAAAATTTCTGTTGAAACTCAAGTGCAGAAAATGAACAGAGAGACAGCTGCAGGTTTCGGATGTTGTCAACAAGCCATTTAAAAGCAATCTGCGCATGTGGTCTGTCAGGTAACCACACGAGTGACCAAATAAGGAAGAAGACCTCTACTGTGTAGCTATCTCTGTGCTCTTTTATGAAGAGTGCTCGTGGAAACGATATACTGTGAAATGCGTTCTATTTAAATGTCAAAAAAAGAATGAACCCGGAGGGACGTCGTTTTATATTCGGGCCAATACGATTTAAAATAATTCACACACATTTTTGAATACTTTGTATCACTGTACCTGTATTTATGTTCTTCGCCCTGATCCAGTAGGTGGTAGTAGTGTACGATTAGGACATCCAGGAGTTCGCTCACCCTATTGCACACCTCCAACATCTGCAGAAACCTGCTACTGATGGGCCTGATCAAGCTCTTCGGTGTAAGATGGAGTAATCTCTGAAATTCTGAAAATATTTCTCTCTGTTTCAGAGACTTCTCTATGTCATAATACACATCACAGCAGAAATCTTCCACCTCTGCCTTGAACGGGCTCATCAGGGCCTTTGCGGCGTTAAGGCCAATTTATGCTGACAACGCAGTCCTCGCAGATGGCGTTGCAGATAGCATCTGCGTAGCCCCCCCACCTTCGCAGAAGCTCTGCGCGCACCTCCCAAAAATTGTGACCACCGCAGAAGCCTCGCAGACAGCGTCGCAGACAAGAGGACTCTGATTGGTCCACTCTACATCCGCTGTACACGCACTTCCCCTTCCCTACTTTCCCGGTTTGGTTTGTTTTCACGACCGCCATTTTTAAAAACATGAGCGAAGATGGAGCAGCACTAAGAGTGGTTGATCGAGGAAGTGAGGAAGTACGTACATCTATACGACTCCAGTTCTAGTCATTATAAGTAACCGGAGGATAAACACTGCAGTCCTTATGCAGTTGTAATTTATCATTGAGTGGGGAGTAATAGGCGTGCGCGATGTTATTCACTGCCACAACGCAAGGGGGCGCAAAGTCGCGAAATCGCTAGGAGTAGTTGGTGGGTGTGGTTAGTGGTAACCACACCCACCAACTACTCCTAGCGATTTCGCGACTTCGCGCCCCCTTGCGTTGTGGCAGTGAATAACATCACGCACGCCTATTACTCCCCGCTCAATGATAAATTACAACTGTCTGCGAAAAGCTATCTGCGAAAGCCTCGTCACAAGAGCATGCAGAGGCCCTTAGACATCATATGGACTGTGTCCCCAGATGTATCCAGCAGGTGCGGGTTCTCCCTGCGCAATTGTGTTTCGAGGCCTGCCTTCTTTCCCCACATAACCGCACAATTGTCCAGTAAAATACTGGTCACCTGCTGCAGCCCTAAACCATAGGACTGCAGCACATCCTTTAATTCCTGGGCAAGTGCTGCAGCATTGGCTATGTTCATTTTTCGACTGGCAAGGTGTTGCATTTTAATGGCATTTTCCTCCTCATCAAAAAAACGAACAAGGACATTGAGGACTTTGTCCATGTTGTTATTGGTGGCTTCATCGACGTTCAGGGAGAACATGCTGTTTTTTAGTTTAGTGGAAATTTGCCATTTGAACTCAGGTGTTATCCTGTGAGTGTTAAAATAGCTGGCGAGCTGATTTGAAATGGACATTTTACTTAATGCAATTTTGTCTTCCGCTATTTTTTTTACACAGATCGACCAGGGGTTGCGCGACCGTGAAGAAGAGGTCGTGTTCTGCGAGAAATGCGCACACCCGTATTTTCAAGTCACACACACGGTCAGTTATGGATGCCGGTACATCAGATGTTGTTGTTGCTCCTGGTAAGCGCATCATGTGTGGGACAGCGCGAACAGCTGCTCTGTGAGCAGGGTCTGACTCGTGTCTAGGAAGGACCTTTTTGCCACTGGATGCATATATGAGCTTCTTGGAGCACAGCATGCAGAAGCAAGCGCCTGGCTCCCTCAACTTCCTACACCAACTGCTAAATGGCTTGCCATCTCGTCCAATCTCCTCCAGCCATGCCCAGCGCCATTTATTCTTCAGACCTTTATCTATGGCGAGGGTATTTTCCCCTGGCTTCATATACTGCATCGTCCCCACTCCATGAAATGCCGCTATCTCTACTCTGAAGTTGCTCGAGGCACGTTGTGTTAAGACCTGCCCCATTTTACTTCTGATTGGCTAATACTGTTAGTTTCAGAACCGGAGAGTTGCGCTTCTTTCCTATCATTGGCAGAGAACGAACACACTCGAAAGCCATGGGGTTATTGCATGGGGTTATTGAACGTTTTTTTCCTCCTAATAATATATATATATATATATATATATATATATATATATATATATATATATATATATGTATGTATGTATATATATTGCCCACACTCAAGCGCTGCAAGCTGGAAATCCGGCAGGGGTCTGGAATACTTTAATCCATATAAAACTCTTTAATTCTTGCATCACTGTTCCAACCAACCTGAAACCAGTACCCAAATCAATGGTTGATTAGCATGTGTCCATATATTTTGGTATGTATAGTGCACGTGTAGACCACTTACCATTTGCTATCACACCTTGATTATTTTATCATACCTTCCGTTGCACAAAAGCTTACAATCACAACCTAATGAAGACTACAATATGCTGAAATCCTGTGATCAGAATCAGATTTATTGGCCAAGTATATTGACACATGGTGGCACAGTGGTGTAGTGCTTAGCACTGTCACCTCACAGCAAGAAGGTCCTGGGTTTGAGCCTAGCCGCCAACAAGGACCTTTCTGTGTGGAGTTTGCATGATCTCCCCGTGTCTGCATGGGTTTCCTCTGGGTGCTCTGGTTTTCCCCCACAGTCCAAAGACATGCAGGTTAGGCTAATTGGTGGCTCTAAATTGACCATAGGTGTGAATGTGAGTGTGAATGGTTGTTTGTCTCTATCACAGGGCTCTCTATGTATTAGCTCTGTGATGACCTGGTGGCTTGTTCAGGATGTACCCTGCCTTTTGCCCATAGTCAGCTGGGATAGACTCCAGCTTGCCTGCGACCATGTACAGGATAAACGGCTACAGATAATGGGTGGATGGATGGATGTTGACACACACAAGGAATTTGGTTCTGACAGTTGGTGTTTCTCTTGCAATACAAAAAAGAAGAAGAAGAAAATATATATGTAAATGTAATGTACAATATAGACAACATCAGCATTACACAAATTATAAATTTTGATCTGTCTGCACTGAAGGAGGTTGACTTGACAGAGTATGGTATAGATAGTTTTCACTGACGTCACGGCATTCCTGGGAACGCCCCCCAGCTGCCATCTTGGTGGGCAAACAAAACGGACCATCGCCACTACTGGCTACATTATCTCGGACGAATTTATGAAGTTATATAGTCAGTTTTCTAAAATAAAGATCAATGTCGGCAAAATCAAGCAAACAGAAGTATATAGATACACATCTTACGGTATGCAGCCAAACTGGCCTTGATTGGGGGAATTGACCCCTACGAAGTGGACAAAGATGCATTTTCAAGTGACTATGCAGGGCTGCCAAAGCCTGAAACTGCCAAAGCCTGCTCCAAAGCCTGAAACTGATTTCATCAAACTTTAAAGGCTGTCTGATATATACAACTTTATATATTCACAGCGCGCCTTTTGGCGGATGCCGCCTGAATCGCGCAGATCCGATTATTTTTTTTTTTAGGGGGGGCGTTGGAGTGTCTGATTATAATTTCAAAGTAAATTCTGTAATAAAATTACTAAATAAGCAAATCAGTTACAGTACATGAAACAGGAAGTATAAGGATGAGAAAAAAACAGTTTAAATTGGAAAGCTGCACACATATGTGCAGTTCTGCACACCGCTCAGGCTGCACAAATGTGCGCAGCTTCCCGATTTAAACTGTTTTTTTCTCATCCTTATACTTCCTGTTTCATGGACTGTAACGGATTTGCTTATTTAGTAATTTTAATACAGAATTTACTTTGAAATTATAATCAGACACTCCAACGCCCCCCCTAAAAAAAATCGGATCTGCGTGATTCAGGCGACATCCGCCAAAAGGCGCGCTGTTTGCATCCCAAACACAAATCAAATCATACAGAATAGACCTAAAATGTTTTTCAAAAATGACCCTTGCGTGAGTGAAGTGACAAGTTTCAAATAGAAACGTGACAAATGAGCGATATTAAGTGTACATTACAATGTAAACGTACACTCAGCGGTTCCAGTTAGGCAGTCTCCAGAGATTGTTCACATGATGTTTTGGTTTCCAAAAACAAACTTAAACACAATTGATTGTTTATTTAAACAACTTACCACTTATAAAATGATCGGAGCAGACTTTGCTGTGTTTGGAAGGCTGATAATCCTTGCGGTTGATTCTCGCAAGCCATAGATTTCTCCTTTGTATGCTGAGTTTGTTTGCTCGCCTTCATGCTCCCGTGCAGTGGGAATTCCATAAAAGCTCCGCTTGACTTCATCATCTGACCCATTACGACAGCCGTGAATACAACAAGTTTGCACCATTGCTAGCTTTAAATAGTAGTAATGTAACTATAAATGTAAATAATATATAAATGAATGTAACTCGCGCGCTACAATGTGTGCTCAGTGACCCATATGGTAAGCTAGCCCTCCAAGATGGCCGCCACCAGGGAATCCCCGACTCTGTGACGTCATGTGAAAACTATCTATAGGAATAGAGACCTCTGCTGCCTCCGATATTCTCATGGATCTGGGAGCATCAGCCACTGACAGAGACACAATTGTTCAGAGATGTTTCCTAGTTTATGTACAAACATGAGTATATATACACATTCAAGAGTGTGTTGTAGCTAAATGGTCGGAAGATGTGACCAATAAAGCTAAATCATCTATGTATGACAACGTAACATACACTGCAAAAAACTGAAAACTGAATCTGAGGAGAAAATTCCTTAATACTAGTGAAATTATCTTGCTGCATGGGCAGATAATTTTACTTGACAAGACATCTGAGAATAAGTTGGTTACAATCTAGAACTAGTTTTAATAATCTCAGAGTTGGTGTCCTGTATTCTTCTAATAGGAAATGCTAGATCATTTCAACTATATTCAAGATATTCTAACTTATATCATTTTTGCAGTGAAAAATGGGTGATGGAACATTGCATCACTGGTCAGGATAACCTTAATTATGCTTAATTAAGGTTATCCTGACCAGTGAGATCAGATGTGCAAGCAAAGATAAATCTCAAGGATTTAACAAGCCAAAACAAATAGCAATCAGAACAGCCTATACCAGTTTCAAGCAAGCCAAACAGATATTTCAGTCAATGTCCTTAAGATCCTGAAAGGATCTGATGCATGCTTGCTCACGCTAGACTTTCCGTATCTTTAAGTTTGAGGTCTTGCAATGATATGGTTATATAAGTCGTGCCAACATACAGCTCATAAACGGTTGTTATGAGAAAACTAATACAAAAATTACTATATGCATAATGTGTGAATAGGTGAGATGAAAAGAGGTCCCCTAAGGACTTCTTGATTGCTCCTGTCAAAGGTGAGATTAGATGAGGTCCCTAAGGATGTCTTGATTGCTATATTGCCCCTATCTTTTCGGGTGAGCTGTTCTTGTCAACTGTTCTCATTTAGGCTGTGCACTAATACTCAGTCATCTGGAAGAAATGGGTGTATATGCTTTTGTGCGGGCAGAGGCAGAGACATCACTATATATATACCGTTCAAATTCTCAATCAAAGCTTAAGTAAACACCGACAAACACATCCATATCACCTGTAAATGAAACACCAGGGTTACTTTTGGTCCAAGGGGTTGGGAATGGTCGGTCCATCTCAGAAGGAGACAATTTGGATCTCGAATTGGGAGTTATTCTAATTTTGCAAAGGATGGACAGTAGAAGGTCAAGTCAGCCTCAGTAGCCTGAGTCTGAAGCAAAGCTGTCTAGTCTGTAAACATATGGGCAAGGTTTGCCCTCTTTGACCACTGACTTAATGACTCTGTCTGCTAAGAAGTTACCTCAGGCTTCAGATGAGTCCCTAGAGTCACATTCTTTGGTTTTGATGATGGACAGTTTTAGGCCCCCTTCTATTTATTATTTACTTTCTGCCTCTTGACCATATTTTCATGAAATGTGTTATTCAGTTCCACTGTTGTGCTAATGGAACCCAGCTCTATCTGTCTACCAAGCCTAATTCCACTCTTCTACCCCTTCACTCTTCAGATTGCTGACTAGAAGTTAAATATACAGTAGGTTGTCTGCTAACTTTCTCAGACATAATAGTGATAAAACTGAGGTTCTTCTTGTAGGTACTAAAACTATTTTGTCCAAATTTGACAAATTTTCTTTGACAATTGACAATTCATAATATTGAGCTTCAGATCAGGTGGCATGGTTAGCACTGTCGCCTCACAGCAAGAAGGTCCTGGGTTCGAGCCCAGCGGCCAGTGACGGCCTTTCTGTGTGGAGTTTGCATGTTTTCCGTGGGTTTCCTCCAGGTGCTCTGGTTTCCCCCACAGTCCAAAGACTGTTTAGGTTAATTGGTGGCTCTAAATTGACTGTGAGTGTGAATGGTTGTTTGTCTCTGTGTCAGCCCTGTGATAACCTGACAACTTGTCCAGGGTGTACCCTGCCTCTCACCCATAGTCAGCTGGGAGAGGCTCCAGCTTGCCTGTGACCCTGTAGAACAGGATGTTCTACAGGGTCACAGGCAAGCTGGAGCCTCTCCAGTGGCTACAGATGATGGACCTTCAGATCATGCTGTAAAACACACTTCTTCAAACTTGCCCATTCTGTCTGATTCTAATCCTAATGGCTACACTCAACTTGTTTTTTGCATGGACTGTTTTTTAAATAATAAACTATATTGTTTTAACTTCATATCTTTGGCTTGTTTATTGATGTCTTGATACATTGTTGAGTGTTTGTTACTATTTGTTGTTTGATTTTTATTGTTGTTCATCTTATTTCTTGTTTGTGTCACAATAAAATAACAGTTTGCACCTTTAGCATGGTAGGCTTGTTGTGAAAAACAGATGGTGCTAACCCCCCAAAAATCAATTTTAATTCCAGCTTGTAATGCAACAAAAGAGGACAAATGCCAAGGGGGATGAATACTTTTGCAAGACACTGTATATTGGAGCAACTTTGGATGGGAGGAAAATGAGGAACTGGAGACAGGCACTACAATTCAAGGTGCGCTTTATCTTTATTTTCACTTTTCAGTGACTACTACACAGACACAATACATGTTGGGGAACACAGCTCTCTCTCTCTCGGTACTGGCTATCTGAAAGACACAGACACATATGTTAATAGACAGCCAGTTATTAGACACAGGTGTAACTCATCACGTTACCTTCTAGTTAAACCTGACTCCTTGCCGTTCACAGCCAATGCTCAACCACACCCTCGTTGCCACATACCCCCGCCACCCGAATCAGGCTGGGGAGCCATCCGGCCTGCAGCTGACCCCCCCGCCCGACATTGGTGGGAGAGGTAATCTGCCACCACCATCTGCATCCCCAGCCTTCATCACCTTGAATTTAAAGGGCTGAAGGGCCAGATATCAATGAGTAATCCATGCATTGGCATTCTTCATATGGTGGAGACACTGGAGCAGGGCATGGTTGGAGCAGAGGGTGAACGAGCACCCCAGCAGGTAGTACCTGAGAGTGAGGACTGCCCACTTGATGGCCAGTCACTCCTTCTTTATAGTGCTGTACTTTGACTCTCACATGGAGAGTTTGTAGCTGATATACAGCACTGTGTGCTCCTCTTCCTTCACCACCTGGGATAAAACAGCTCCCAGCTCTCTGTCCAATGCTCTGTAAAAAAAGGGAGAGAAAAGTCAGGAGAATGCAACAGCGGGCCTGCACATAAAACTGCTTTTACCTGAGAAAAAGCCCTTTCACACATTTCCATCCACTGGACCATTTCTGGTGCCCCCCTTTTAGCGAGGTCAGTCAATGGCTGGTGACATCCATAAAGTTAGGCACAAACCACCTATAATAGCCAGCCAGCCCCAGGAACTGCCACACCCCCTTTTTGGTCTTAGGTCTTGGGCAGGCCATAATTGCTGCAATCTTATCAATTTGGGGATGCATC